>NW_015386478.1:402101-443697 GCF_001527695.2 Protobothrops mucrosquamatus
GCTGGTGGACAGCAGACTGGACATGAACTAGCAATGGGATGCAATCACATAAAAGAAAATGTGACTCCAGAAGTATAGTATAGAAGTAAAAGTATATTCTTATACACTCCAGAAGTATAGAAATGAAAAGGTATGGTATAGAAGTAAAATCAGTAGTAGTATAATACCAATAGAACCTGTTTATTCCTTCTGGGTGCCACATTTAAAGAAAGCATTTGACAAATTATGTCCAGAGGAAAACAATCAAATAATAATGGCCATAAGAAAGGAAAAAAACAAATACTTCTGAGGAACTATTGCTCTGTAAAATAACAGGGACAAGAGAAGACTACAGGGTAACATGATAGTTCTATATTATAAAGATCTGTCATATATAAGATGGGGTGGCTTTTTCAAAAGTTTCCTGACGGCAGGACAAAAAAACAATTGGTTTAAATTATAGGCTATGTATTTCGGCTAGGCATCAGGACAAAAAACCTTAACTGAAAGAACTGTTCAACAATGAACAGACTACCTATGGAAGCGGTAAACTCTTTTTTTCTGGAGATATTTAAATAGAGTCTGGTTGGCCATCTGTCAGAGGCCCTATAGTACAGGCAGTCCTTGACTTACAACCATTCATATAGTGACCATTTGAAGTTACAACAGCACTGGAAAAAAGTAGTTTATGACCATTTTTCACACTTACAACTGTTGCAGAATTCCATGGTCAGATGAGCAAAATTCGCCCACTGGGTGAATTTTGATGATGTGACCATGGGGATTCTGCAATAGATGTAAGTGTGAAAAATGGTTGCAGAGTCCTGGAATCACATAATCACCTTTTGTGAACTTTGGTCAAGAAAATCAATGGGGAAGCCAGATTCACTTAACAACCATGTTACTAACTTAACAACTGCAAATGATTCACTTCCCAATTATGGCAAGAAAGGTTGTAAAAAGGGGCAATACTTACTTAATGACTGTCTTCCTTAGCAACAAAAATTTGAGGCTCAGTTGCAGTTGTAAGCTGAGGACTACCTGTAATGCATTCCTGTAAAAGGTAGGGAATCAGCCTAGTTCATCTCCAAGATCCCTTCCTAATTGTACATTCTGTGATTCTAGAACAGAGTTTCTTAATCTCAGCAATTTTAAGATATGTAGACTTCAGCTCCCAGAAATTCCACAGCCAGCATGGATAGCTGGGGAATTCTGAATGTTGAAATCCACACATCTTAAAGTTGCTGAATTTGAGAAATGCCACTGTATAATATGAAGGATGTAAATGGAGAATAAGTCCTCACATGGGGCTCTAGGGTTTATTAATATAGTATTGAATACTAGAAATAAACTTTTACTTAAAATAAATACTATTTGATGGTCAGGGGAATCACAGAGCACTTTACTTGATGATAGTGGTAAACTTACTCACTGTCTAAGTGATGGACAGACTTTTATTAAATGCAATTCTTTATGGCCATGCTTGACATAGTTAGGATGCTTGCCTTAAGGATTACTACAGCCATAACTTTACTTAAAAATCCTTGCATTAACAAAAATGATTTACAGTATTTTACATTTCTATAGTGATCCTTTCATAATATAAAATATGACTATTCATGACTTATCTTTGAGAGTGCTTTCTGACTCTTTCCTGTTTGGCAAAACTTTTCAGGGTATGAGACTATTTTCTGGAATTATTATTTACCAAAATTATACAAGAAGTTGTTTTTCCTAAGAATCAAAGTTCTGAATGGCAGATTTCAAGAACTGTCCTCATCATTCCTCAAAATGCTCAATAAGGTTATGTTATGTCTATCTGTTAATCCTCATGACTTCCACATATCACACCTGAGAAGTGCAAGAATTTATCATTTAAATATTTGTATTGTAATTACATTTGTACAATGTTGGATTCTCCAGTGTTTCAGACTATAAGGGAAATAATCTAGCAACTAAGTGTTATGTGCACAGCTACTAGCAGCAGTGTTAAAGGGGGGATATAGGACATTGGTAGCAGAAAGAAGAGAATAATAGTAGTATAGAAAACATAAGAATATCCATCCCCAATTTGGAAGCGTCCAGCATTCCCTAACCCAATCCTAACTCCCAGAATATCACAGTGAATATGGTCCTTCGGAGGGTGCCAAATTTGGGACTTCTAGAACTCGATCAGCGTTAATATTCAGATTACTTCATTTGAGCTCCTAGAGGAAAAATGAGATATTAGGGACATAATATACAAGCAGCCAAAAGAGATTTCTCAGACTGGTCTGCTTTTGTGCAAATAAAAGGTTAATTTCACTTCCTAACTGAGGACATTTTTTGTTGAAGAACAAGTTCCTGACAAGTAGAAAAATGCATATGAACTGATGCCCAAAAGGTTTGTCTCAGAGTGCTTTGATCAGTTTCTGTCATTTAATAATCCACACACTTTTGCTCTGTCATTTAGCAGACAACTTTATCAGCTGGGCTGTGATTTCCAGCTAGGCAACCAGATGAGACTGCTTTGCTCTTGAGGGCTTCCGCATTCAAACACTTGCTCGACTAATTGAACATTTTAACTGATAACCAAAACCACTTGTGCACCATTTTATGAAGAATGAGTTACATATTTTTAAGCTGCAAATGCACAGCTGTGATGAAGGCAGGAGAGAACCCACGGAATAATTTTCACTTGCAAATTTATGGATTCATGTAGTAATTTCATTGTGGGTGGTGGATGATCTGATCTATCTCTCTTTCTTCTCATCCTGTTGTTTCTTACCTTTCTATCAAAGCCTATTGCCTCAAAGCTACTGCCTCAAAATTGGCACATTTTATCTTAGAATAAACTGCAACACAAAAATAATATTTAGCAAAATTATTTCTGAATCTGTGTAGAACTATAGAAACTGGCATTCTTATTTCTGAAAAGGTGTCAAAAAAGACACTTTTTCTTCTAATGTTTCCATCCCATTATGTAGATCATGGAAAGAAATATTTAAAAGCTAAATCAATAAATAGAAAGGGGGAGGGATGTTTAGGAATTAGTTTTCAAAAATAAGCTTTTTTAAACTATATTCTTGCAGTTTTGCTCCAAATATTAGCTATTCATCAACTCTTATGTTTAATTAGAGGCTTACCTTATAATAATAAAATATGAAAAATAGATTTGTTGCTTAAAGTTTTTCAATTCATTGACACTTACATGTGTTCACATCCAATTAATAAAAATGAACTTGGCATATGTGATGTCAATGCAATATAAAATCACAGCCTGCTATTGAACATCAGGAAATATTGTCCAAATACCCCATTTTTATATATTTCCTAAAAAAAAAAAAAACACCTGCCTGGTAGGGGAAAAAAAGTGTTATTTCCTCATTTTATTTTACCGGGTCAAATAGTGCAAATGAGCCTATTTCTATTAGCACCACTCTATTCTATTCTGAATCACATTAGCCAGAAAGCTGATAATCTTGTGATAATAAAACATAATCCATAATTAAGTTTTTTAGTCAGGGAAATATCTGGAATACTTAGGGACTTCCTGGGATGGTTGTGCAAACTATTAACTTATTATTTTATTTGGAGCTGATCGGATTTTTCTCCTCTTTAGTTCATATATGATTTTTAAAGGCTTTGTTTTATTCTCAGAACCAAGGATAATCCTATCATTATGGACAGTGAAGTCATAATTTCAAGCAATGGATTGTGGAGACAGTTATATGGTGGCAACTATGAGATGTTATGGGATACAATTACATCATCTGTCTAACATGCCATGAACTATATTTTGTCTTCCACTATAATGGAGGACAACATTAGTGTTCTATTAGTAGCACTGAAGCAAGATCTATCATTCCTTCCAGTTAGTCTATGTGGAATTAAGGGGAACTTTTCTACCCTTTATCTCAGCAAAATATCTTGAATCAGTCCTGTCTACATATGGCCCCACCCAGGTAGCCCTACCTATCTTCTTTGATTGCTTTGGATCTATTTACTGGCAGTCCATAATCAATAAGAATCTAGAAGTGGCTAGGTAGATGATTAATTTGGTGATGCTTCTTCAAAGGGCAAAGAGGCAAAATAAGAAAGCAAAAGGGTGTTTGTTGGCAGCTAGTCACAGTAATGCCGTAAGAAATGGTTTCTTCCATGAATACCAGCACAGACAAGTATCCTTTGGTTTTTTAAGAATCAGAACAACATATATTCTACCACCCTTCATTTTGTTAAAAATGCATGTTAATTAACCAAAGTAAATACAGTATATACAGTTCATTTCAATAATTTAATTATCAGTATATGTTTGAGTTTTATTCCATATGCATTTTCTTTTCAAAGATTTTGGAATTTGGAATTAAACCATTGAATCCTAGAATTATTTACAATTATATACTGGCAATTGTGCTGAAAGCACACAACCTTTATATGGGTAAAAAAAACTGATAATTTTTTGTGTTTATATTTAAACTATCAAGCAAAATTGTCAACAGCTCTTGTTGTTGACATTTTGCTTATTTATTGGGGGGTCGGGGGTGACTTCAAATTATTATTGACTCCTGGAAACTGCATGGGCAAGATCCTGCACTTTTCTTGACAAGATTTTTGGAAGCAGCTTGCCCTTGTCCTCCTCTTAAGATTGAGAGAGACAGAGAGAGACTGGCCCAAAGTCACCCATTTCATATGTCAAGCAGACTAGAACTCTCAGTATCCTGGTTTCTAGCCTGATGCCTTAACCAAACTGGTTCTAATCTGTCTGCTAGTGGAAATTATTTATCTTATTATTTATCTTATTTATCTTAATTATTTAGTTCAAACTGTTTTGTTTTTATGTTTTTATCATTTTGGATCATGCAACTTTCTATCAGGGCACCATTCTCCAGAGAAACTAGTCCAGGATTTTTAAACTTATACAGTCTTTCTTCACTTTTGCTAATGGCCTCCATTAATTTAGTATTTTCTACTGAAAAATTTCCAGAGGCACCTAGCTATATGCAAGATATGCTCTATTAAAAGGTTACAGTGGTTTCCTTCACTAATGCACTGAACAGGCTAATTAGGAATTAAGAAATCTTTGTAAATGATTTTAAACTTAAATTATGCTGACAACTGGGTTTTTAGCTCTTTTTCTGATAGTCGAGTGAGACATTGAAGAGCTGCACTCTAAGCTTTGACACGTTGTTCTGCTTCCACTCAATAGCAAAGCATGGCTCAAGGGAATCGTTTTGAACCGAAGTACAAGCTTGTGACAGGTGAACTACTGTGCTTCACCAGGTGTTTTTTTTAAAAAAAACTATAAGACAAGTATTCTTTTCAAGACTTTTCTAACATAAGCTATCGTGCTCCAACTTCCCAAATCCACACAACATCCCAGGATTTTACTACAGTAAAAGCAAAGGTGACAACCTTACTTAAGCTGTCAGTTTTCCTGCCGAGTGTCAGGTACCAATTAGGCAACATACTCATCATATCTATCTGTATCCAAATAGATACCTTTCTCAGAAAGATGAACAATAAATTAAACCTAGAAGTTAAATAGAAGAATTAGAGGGTAAATAAGTAAGGTTTGAACTCTAAAAAACTATAAATAGGATGGAGGGGGCTGAAATTCAGTGTGAATGAAGATAAGGCAGGTTTCTTTTTTCTTGCATGCAAGGAGAGACAGATTGAATTCATATCTTAAACAAGGGAAGAATTCCACCTGACCTCATTATGTGTTTCTCAGGAGTGCATGGCTAGCTTTCTTTGCCAAATTAAAATGAGGGTAGAGGAAGTGAGCACAAAGCAGACACATGCTGCCCCTTATAACTGAACTTTGAGAAGAGGGAAGTATTTAGTCTTTTGCCCGAGCAATGTCTTAATTGTTGATCTCATTAATATTCTCTGGATCCCTTGGTTAAATCAACCCTTAAAGGTGGAAGTCTGAGCTAATGAGCCATTTTCTATGTTTTAACATGTCTGACAGCAAAAATTAAGTAGCATTCCACTATAACTTATACTGAAATTTATTTTTCTTAATGGAAAAGTTTGGAAACACTCACCACCTCCTTATTAATGATTAAAATACAAAAATTATCATTACTATAGTAGAAGCAGTGTAGTCATTACCAACATCCATCCATCCATCCAAACATTACATACAGAATAGTACTTTATAATTATTGAATATTGCCTTTTCCTCAGCAGTTTTTTTAGTAGTTAAGCACTAAGATGTGTATGCCAGGACAAAATATTTTTCAAATTGTCAAGAAAGTATTAAATTTCAATGGCAAAATCCACATTGCCATAATAGATTTAGTAGGTCAGTTTAGATTTCAGAGTAGTGCGCATGATTTTAAATGAGGCAATGTGATGGAATACCTATCAGACCCTGGGAATATGGAGGACAGAGGAAAAACTGTCACTGGAGGGAGTTGGACCATTCTTTAGTCCAAGGAAGGGGAAAACAATGAAAAAGAGATTAACTCCACCTTAATTTATGCTAGGTATAAGCCAGTGGTGGGATTCAGCTGGTTTGCACCCTTCAGCAGAACCAGTAGCTAATTTTTTGTTGCCCAGTCCCAGAATGGACTTGCGGAAGCAGCATCCACACAGAGAACAGGCTGTTCACATATTTGAATCCCACCACTGGTATAAGCTGAACAGGAGAATGGCTTTGACAGGCTTTCAAGATTGTTTCATTACCCTACTAGCATTAAATATCCTTCCAGTGGTCCTTGTTTCTTGACTTTGCCAGAATGTTGCAGGGCTTGAGAGGGCAGATGGTAAATAAAAGAAAAGGAGAAAGAAGACAAAATTGGCAGATATTCCATCCACATCTCTTTTTGTAATAATCTTACGTATAAGAATGCAAACTGTGCCTAATAGTGTCACATTGCGCCTTGTAGGTCCATTCTATTTCACTATCTCTTTTAATTAAAAAAAATCCATAGTAAAAGTGCTTTGCCTTAACCCAGGTGGCAGACAGGGGCTTCTTCTACTTTTCTTTGCATTCTACAAATTTAATTCTTGATGCTTCCTGGAATGACACACAATGGGGAAGAAGCCTCTAATCTGCAAAAGCCTTAGTGCTTTTTCCATAGATATGTTGGACTTTTTAAAAAGAAAAATGTAAGGAAAGATAGCCCCTTCACACATTTTATAAAATAAGTGCAGCTCCTCTCTGCCCAGTCTTGATCTGATGTGGAGAATGAATATATACCTCAATCCTGCTAACAAATCACCTCAGTTTGCTTCCAGCAGGATCTAAGGCAAATTATTTTTAATTGCTGCTAGCACCAGAACTACTTAGTTCAGCACAAATGTAAAAATTCCTGTGCTCACTTGATGGATATTCAGGTATCGCAGTTGAAGCAGAATTTTTCAAAGTTATGTTAATTCCATGACTTGAGTATGTGGGAACATGATGCCTAAAATAATCTGATTCAGAGCCATTTAGGGCAGGTTACAAACCTTTATCTCTCCAGATTTTGTTCAACTGTTTCTTTTATTAGCCCCACTCAGCATGAGCTGTGATGGAAGCTAATTTCGTGTCATCTCGATCACATCTGTTAGTACAAATTTGTCTTTGATTAAAGAAAATACTTTGTCTAGCTTTGTTTCTATATGGAAACCACTTCTAGACTTTTTGCTTGAAAATGAATGAAACAAGAAAATAATTTTGGAATTTGATGATTGGAACTGTTTATGATTATAGAAATACTGTGTACTGTTGAATTTTAGAGCAAAAGTTTAATGTATTTTATATTTATAATTGTATCAAGGAAAAGTTGGAAATTATCTTTTTTCTGCTTTTTCCCTTTTTATTTCTTGCACCTTTTCCCTTTTAATTCTTAATTCTCTTTTCTTATGTTTTATCTTTTGTTAAAATTTAATAAAGTATATAAAACAGTTTTGTATTTCTTTTTAAATATATATATTATTAAGCATTTTCTAATGCTAAAACTATTTCAGAGTGGTATTGCTGTTGCATAAGCTCTGGTTTCTGGTATTAGCTTCCTCAATTTGGCCTAATTTGATTATGCAATGGTTAAAAGTTGATGCACAAACAGCATCAACAAATGGGGTAATGATGAGAGTTGTGGGACATCAATTCAGTGAAACCACTGATTCTATAATTTTGAACTGTGATAGTCATCTTCTACATTACTGTTGATTATGGAATATGGTGCCAATGAAAGAAATATAAGATAACTGTGTTAAAAATATCTTTCTACTCTCTTTCATCCTGTCTGGTCAATTTCAACCACTTCTACTCCTGCACAGCATTAGGTCAGGGCTTCCGTTGCATCTTCTGGATAGAATCATATAATTGGTAAGATATTCAATATACATCAGCATATTGATACTAACTCAGCCTACACTGACAATGGTTCTATGTAGATGTTAAAAATAAAAGTGATAAGAAGCTATACTGAAGTGCCCAAAGTTTCCTCCTCTAACATAGGTACCATCAATTCAAGAAGGAGAACTAGTGCTTAATAATGCTTCTTGCAGAAAGCCAAGCATTTGCATCCAACCATCAGCTGCAAATGAGCTTGACTGAGAGAGCCAGTTTGATCTAGTGGCTAAGACACCTAGTTAAAAACCAGAAGACTGCAAGTTCTAATCCCACTTTAGGCCTGAATGCACTTTAGGTCAATCAGTCTCTTTCAGACCAATTCACCTCACAGGGTGGTTGTTGTGGAGAGAATAGAAGGAAGGAGTTTTAAGTATGCTTGCCGCGCTATAAAAATAATAAAGGTGTGGTAAAAGTAAAGTATAATATAGGAATTGGGGCAAGATTGATGGCAAAACAGTAAATGTAATCAATTAAAAAAGAGAACAAAAGACAAATGTACCAAATGAAGAGAATATAAATACACAGGGCTTGCTATTGTTAAATAATGCTGAAAATGTATCTGAAATGAAAAGTATTGCTAGAAGCATTTCCCAAAGACCTAAGTTTAATTCCAGTGCTGATTTATTTAATCCAAAAGCTATACCATATGAGGAATGGCTTGTGACTGAAGGATGTTCCTGAATGCATAGTGCTCCTTCAAGAAAAATCCTAATTTTATAGATTGAAATAAGATGCACTCTGTGCAGATTCAAAGCTGTTTTTCTTGCTACAGGATCCTTGCTACAGGATTTTCTTGCAACTTATTCTTTCCTTTTTCTATTAACAAACAAAGAAAAAAAGGAGTTGCATTCAAACTGTATTAGGACTTCATATGAAATAAAGTAATAAAAACAATGTTGTATACCTGTGATGGGAGTGCCGGCTTATCAAGACAAAGTTTACTTTCAGCATTAAGAATTAATTTAGCTGAATTGATGTGGCGAAAGCAGTAAATACCACCCCCTCACTGTTGTTTGTCAGGGTGTATTATATCACCCTGGATTGCTTTGTCAATAATCTGCTGGGCCTGCAAGCTAAAAATCTAAGATTGCCAGAATGACTGACAGGCTGGAGATAGCTGATAATTCTAAGGAATTGAGGTGTAAAATCTTTAAGGACCATATATACAGTATAAATGCCAGGGTATCGCCACATCACTCTGTACTTACAAAGGCAACAGCATTGTTAGTAGTAGCCTGTCTGTCCATCAAGTTTGCTACAGGAGGATTTATCCCTCTTTCACTCCTTATCTTCCATTGCTGTGTTTATTTTGAAACCAGCTGCAGAATAAATTGCTTCTTGCCTTCACCTCCTACGCAGAGTGTAATACTCTGGGAAGCCTGAGTCTATTGTGTTCTTAAGGGATGGGATTTTTTTTCTTCTTCCTCCTTCATCTTCAGTAGACTAACTTCTAATTGCATCTATGATACAGAGAGATCTTTCCACCCTTCTTCCTCTTGTAAGCTTACAAAGTGAGCATCATCTTAAAATAAGATTAGCTCCAGTTGAAACTAGCTAAATTGCAATGTGAGGTGAAAGACAATTTGAAATATTCAAGGGAAGGACATGAATGTAGTTGGGAAATAAAATAGACTTAAGAAAATATAGGACTTCTATCTTTAAAAAAAACCAATTTATTCATTTATTAAAAGTGCCTACCCTTTCACTAACTTGTCTTTCTCCTGACAAATGCCATGCTTGCTCTCACTAGTACAGTTCTGCCTCTAGAAAAAGCTTTGCAAGGTAGATTTAATTATTCTGTTGATGATGTCAGTGTCAGGAATGATTTTACTTCTGTGTCTCAGAACATTTATTTAGATGACCTGAATTCCTTTATAAAAAATGGCATTAAATTACTTACTGACAGAGACAATCTTGCCTCAGACAGTTTCTATCCAGAAATGGGACCAAGAAAAAATGTTGATTGTGTATGTTGTATGTGCACACATGGCTTGCTCTGTTTTTTTGTTCAGAGCTATACCTGTTGGAAACATGTATAGATAATGAAAATTGCAAACTGCAGAGTTCCTGAAATAAACTGGTAAAGATTGCAAGCAAATGCTCTGCTTTAAATTAGGAAGCTCCATGCAGTGATGTGCATTATTAATGTCTTCCTCATTAGCCAGATGATAATCAAATTCAGAAATGGCCACCTTGTTCATTAGGAAATTAATCCATCAGCCATTCTAGTTTTTGCCAACAGATGCACTCCTTACTTTTTAGAATAACATCAGCAAAGGACTTGCTTCTCCTTACATTCAGAGAGTAAAAAAAAATAGCTCTTACTTATGGGAGAAAATGTCTTGGGTTTTGCATAATCAAAACAGCTTCATTTAGCACACCTACAGCATTCAGTTGAAAAGTTGTGGCAAGACAATTTCAACTACGACAAAACAAGATATGAACTACCTATATCTTATGCTCTCTAACTTTCCATCTCTATTCTTCTCTGGGGTACTTCATTGTTTTAGTGTGCAAGGTTAATGGCAAGGACCAAACTTCTTTCTTTCTTGTAGTAAGCAATTCTAAAATTGATTGAGATTATAGAAAATATATCTTCTTAATTGTATTATGGAGCCATATTATTCTGCTTCTGCTAAAACAATAAAGCCCTTTGTAACACTTTAAAAACAATGTAATTCCTTATGGTATATGTTAGGACTAGAATCCACTTCTACAGAAGCTTGAAGAATAATCCTATATGTACACATATTGCTCTGTGGGATCTATTTAAATAAGTTACAATTAGACTTAAATTTCAACTGCATTTTTAAATTGTTAGGTGCTTCAATAAGTTTAATCCTAGCTATCAGCGGATGTTTCTCTTCTAGGGTGCAAAGAAAAAATATCTGCTGTGAATTCCAAGTGGTATCAGAAAGGGCATCCGGCCTGTAAACACTCAGTTCCATCCAGTTTCCCCCGATCCTACCCCAAATTAAGGGATTACAGGGTTGTAAAAAAGGGAGAAAGGGGGAGGTGCTTCCATAACTGATTAGGATATATTTTTAGCAGATTATTATGCTGTACTGATAATTGTTAAAAGCCCTTACTTTCCCCAGATAAATGTGTATGACTGGAATAAGTTGTGCTTAAATTTGATTTAAATCAGTGGGATAATTACTTTTGTGTACCTATTTAAAAAGCACTTAATCATGATACTCTATTTTAATCCCTGCACCAGACCATCCAAGTGATGCCATCAAGATTTTTTCCCAATGCCTGGAGTTTATGAGATCTGGATGGGGAAAAACATGACTCAATCAAAACAAAATTAAAGCTAAGATAAAGCTAAGTTTTATCTACAGAATCTGGAGATTTTCCATCTTTAACTATGGATGGGGTAACACTCCCCTAGATAGAGGTTATCTGCAATTTGTGAGTCTTCATGGACTCATGGCTATTATGTGAGGAGCAGATGTTAAATGGGGCTAGTTGTGTGCCAGTTGCACTTATTTTCTGCATCTAGAGGCTCTGGTCACAGTCATTCATGCCTTGATCACTTCCTAGTTGGACTCATTCAATGCTATAGATTTGTGACTGTCCAAAATCAGGCTGAATTTACCTGTGGGACTGACTGTCTCTAATGTTTTCTGTCTTGTCCTACCATTTCTCATGGGGGGAGGAGTGAAAACATGCTCTGGGTCTCTTCTGTGAAACAATGACATCTAGTGGGTTCCAGGAGGCACGTCTTCTTTGTTGCATGCTTATCCTTTACAGTAGGATGGTTGCAAATCTTTTGGCCTTCTAGAAGTCTTCACACAGAAGCCAACATGTTAAAGGAACCTACTATGTGTGTTGTTTTGTGCTGAAAGACTGTTTAGTGAGAAGCTTCAGTTATTAAATTATGTGTTGCTTGCCTTATAGCTTTTATACTCTTACTTTATATTTATGTTAAAGTTTGCTTATTACATGACAAGTTTTGTTAGCTGCCCAGAGTTAATTGGTTTAAACAGGAAGCCACATACTTTGTTTAAATACAAATACATTTGAAATTGTGCAATTGTAAATAAGCAGAAGTATCTACAAGGTGGATCAGGGGGCCAGTGATGAAACAGCATTGTGCCCACACAGTACAAGAGCCACCTTTTGTACATACACCAGGATAGCATACCACTGTCCATGTATTTTGATGAAAACATTGGATTTTGTAGACATCTTTGCAGGTAAAATTTGCCAAATTAAATAATGGTATTAGATAGCGCATCTGCCTGGTTATGCCCACTAAAATATAAAAAGCTTCCTTCTAAAGATTTGGATAATCTATGTAAACTAACTCAGTATTGATCGGTAGTTATTCTTTTTCACTTTCACCTGGATATATTTACTTATTTATTAAACAAATTTATATAGCTGCCCAGCTCATATACATAGATGACTCTGGGCAGCTTTTACATTCCTGTACTGTAGATTTTAACCAGGATAAATACTTTTTAGCTAAGTCCATCACCCTGTACTTGTATCTTTTGCATACAGGACAACAGAAGAGAAACCTGACATGTGTTCCCTACCATTAGTGCATAGTTTGATGATTCCATACCAAGTTTTGAATAGGTTCCAAAATTAATCTCAAGTATAGCCAGGGCTTTTTTTCAGCCCCTTGCGCCGCCTTGGCGCAAGGCCGTGGAAAAAGGCCCGGCCGGCGTGGCCTTTATCGGGGAGGGTGTGGCCTTTATCGGGGAGGGTTTAAAATGAACGTAAGGACAAGAGATTTCCCCGCCAGGATCCCAAACTACTCCCGCACCGGTCCAAACTCAAGGCGGTGGAAAAGACCGAGAAAAAAAGCCCTGAGTATAGCATATTTTAGTATTCCAAGAGTGAGATAAAGAGAATATGAGTGACTTAACCAACCAATTTCTTGACAGCATATCTCTTCGGAATATGCTTTCATACCTTGCCTTCATATTTTCATATCAGAGCCCAGGAAGATATGCTGGTTGATGGTGTCAAAAGCCAATGAGAGATTGGCTACAAAAGTGATCAAGTGTGCTTCTGTCCCGTATCAATGCCTTTAATCACATTTATAAAGATTCAGATAATTTGTTTCTTCTAAAGCTATCTGCAACTCTGCCCAAACCATATTCACCAAACTTTTTCACAACAGAAGGTTGGAAATGGATTAGGGATTATTCAAATTTACAGAGATGTTCACAATTTCCCTAATTCAGCTTTTAGTTTAGTTTAGTTTAGTTTAGCTTAGCTTAGCTTAGCTTAGCTTAGCTTAGCTTAGTTTAGCTTAGCTTAGCTTAGCTTAGCTTAGCTTAGCTTAGTTTAGCTTAGCTTAGCTTAGCTTAGCTTAGTTTACTTAGCTTAGCTTAATTTAGCTTAGTTTAGCTTAGTTTAGCTTAGCTTAGTTTAGCATAGTTTAGCTTAGTTTAGCTTAATTCAGAATGGATTCTAGTACTTGAATTGCAGTAATGATCTCCCTATTCAACTCTGCTTCCAGAACTATGAAGGTGATCTTTTTAAATAATTTTATCGGTTGTATAATTGTATAATTTTATAAGTTTAGAATTTTGCTGAAACCCAGACCTTAGACAAACCAGAAAAGAAAGATTGATCAGCCCCAACAATTTGATTTTTAATGTCATTTTTCTTGGTCTAGAGCAGTAATAGAGACCCAGTGCCCAAACTGCAACCCAAAACCAACTTATTTATCACCGGGTGCTGGGTGGGCGTGACCGCAGTGATCATGGCAGACTGGGTGGGCGGGGCCAGGGTGGCAGGGGCCAGTCCCTCGGCATCTCTGGGGCACGGCATGGGTGCCCACAGAAAGGGCTCTGAGTGCCGCCTCTGGCACGCATGCCATAGGTTCGCCACCACTGGTCTAGAGAAACTACAAATATCAGATATGATAAAACATTCAGTGATGTGACATATTGGAAAGTGTCTATTCAGGATGAGGGATAAGCAGTGCCATATTTTATTATTTTATGCTGATTTAAAACTCGAGCCATAGTTACTGTTCCAAAATCAAACTAGAAGGTGAGAGTCAGGGTCAGCTACAGTAAATTCAGTAAATTTAAAACAATGCTTTCACTTTGTAGAAAACAATTAGATCTTGACGCTAGTTATTAGTAGACTCTGTTAGATACTGAGTTTACACTACTATGTACTTCATACAAACATTTGGACAATTCTTTAATCAAATACCATTTCAGCTTCCATGCATTGCAAAAATTAATGTCTCATCATACTGAAAATCCTGGAGGAGTCCTTTGCCAAACATTTCTCCTTATGTTTAGATCCATACAAACACAATATGTGAATTTTCAGAAAGGGATATTAAATACAAGTAGGAGATTTACATTTGCTTCATTAATTGTAGTGAAGCCTTTGTCTGTGTAAATTAGACTTTCTCAACTGGAGTTCCACAAAGCCAAAGGTCTGTGAGAGGTCAATAGCAAGAGACTGTGATTTTTTAAAAAAACCAACATAGTTCTTTTTAATTTTGTGCACCACTATACTAGTGGGTTGGGTGGTATACAAACTTAATATATTATTATTATTATTATTATTATTATTATTATTATTATTATTATTATCCAGATGTTTAAAATGGATTTGGCATTTTTATTCATTACATACATTATTTTATTTATTTATTTATTTATTTAATCCCATTTATACCCCCGGGAAGAGGGCTCCCTGAGTCCCGCCGAATGTCCATTTATTTTTGTCATGTTATGTTATCTATAGAGATTTTCGGTTTAATTTTATATATAATTTATTGGACATAATTCAAATTATAATATTTTAGGGAAATTTTAGGGATATTTTAGGGGGGGTAGGCCAATCCCGCTTGATGGAAAAGCCATGTCTTGAGGGCACATACATGACAGTGTGAAATCAGTCCTTTAGTTGCTGTTGGTCATCACACATATTGGGTTTTCCCCAAGAAACTATGATATCATAATTCATCGGCATAGTATATGTGCAGATCCAAGAAGTATGGCCTTTTGTAACTGGCAGATGAAAAACTGTGGCAATGCACAGACTTTCCAAATGCATTTTTGGGGGGTATGGCATCTGGTGTGCTGATACCATACACTAGTTTAAGATCACCATCACTAGTTTATGCTATAATCTTTCAATTTCAATTTTAAAATATTGATTCTTAATGATCTGCTCTAATTCTATGTCTCCTATTCTATCTCCACATATTGCCAGACCAATTATCTATATTTTGTTCTTTCCAACCATTGTTAAATCTGCTGCATTAAAAGTCAAGGCTATATTTGTTTGTATTTAGAAACCCCACAATATTTTACTTGCTCATTTTCAACTACATTTTTTAAACCTATGTTTCCACCGGTTTTTCATTACTACTGTTTCTTCTGCTAATTTGCATAATCTGTATTTTGAAGTATATAATTTGATGATTTTTTTCAATTTTGGCCTTGATTGCATTAGTTCAAATAGTTTGCTCTTGGGCAGCTCAAACCAAGCCTTCAGTTTCTTTTTCTAATGCTTTAACTGTAAGCCATTGCCAGGTTTTATCTTTATCCACTTTCCCCTTGATCTTTTCTAGAAATTGACCATTTAATACTTTTCCTTGACAGCATTCTGATTGTATTTTTATTCTATTATTTCAATATTCATGTTTTGTTCCCTGTAAATTTAGTAAATTCCAATTTGTAACTTGCAACAGTTCTTGTAGTTGGCTATCTTTTAGATAATAAGCCAATGCATGCTTTTCAAGTTTATTTGACTTGAAGCATACTTCTGCTTCCTTTATGCAGGGCAGATATATAGTAATCACTACATGGGTGTAATGCATAATGCATAGTCACGGGTTTTGTTATTTTTAGGTCCAAATTAATTAGTACAGCTTGAGTCCAGTTAGTAATTCCAGCAATACATTGTATCCCAGATATTGATGGCTTTGATGATGTTTCAACTATTCAATTTTATATTTAGCAATTTTCTCACATCAATAACTTCAAATTCAACTTCTACCACCAATGGCTACTTTTTCCCTTCCTTCACAACTGGCTTTAACTTATGTAGCAACAACCAAGGAGCTTGTTAGTTCAATGTCCCCTGCACTGAAAATTTCAGCCACCAATGTGTGTATCCCCTATAATTTAGGATTAAATTGTTTCATCTTAACTATAATTGACTTTTGATCACACTAAGCTCAAACGTGAATCTCTTAGCAAGTTGTATGAATTTTTTTTCAAATGGTCTTTACTTCCCAACAACTTTAAGATTCAAGAAATTAGTGTGTCTGTGCACACACACACACACACACACACACACACACACACATTTATGCACTTATATAACTGTTGCTTTGCTGAGATTTGTTTTTTAATCATATTTCAATTTTATTATCATGCATGTGTAGGCTGTAGGTCCTCCACATTTTGGTTGCTTTTTTATTTACAATTTTATATGTATTTTCTTAAGATATTGATATATGGTGATAGGAAAAAAGACAGCAGAAAGAATTCTATTTATTATTTCCATCTTTCCAAATTCTCTTTCTTTTTTTCAGTTCAGTTTCTATGAACTTGGTTAGAATAGGATAGCTTTCCCATTTGTTTCTTTTTTTATGAAAAAAAATCTACTTACTACAAAAATCAGGAATTGATTTTCATTTTAAACCTTGAACAAATAGATACCAGGTGTGCAGTGTTTAATTTGGCAACTTTTCAGAGCTTGTTTTATTTTGGGTCTGTAACTGAACACCAACAAGTCTGCTTTACTGTATAGAATTTGCAATGTTGTGCAATATTATTCAAGCTCTTACTTGTGTTTTTCTCGCTGGAGCCCTTTAAATGTTACTGTGTTGTAGCATTTCTGTTTTCACATGACACATCAATGCAGAGCTGACTCAAAAAGTTGATCACATTGTTCCTATACATTGAATTGTTTTTGAACCAAGAATTGAGATAATTATTCCATGGGATAAGTACACTTATCAGCACATGGGTTGCAAATGGTTCATCTAACCATAGAAGACACATTTATTTATTTATTAGTTTGTTTGTTTGTATCCTGCCTTTATTATTTTTACAAATAACTCAAGGCAGCAAACATATCTAACATACTTTCCTCCTCACAATAAGAACCCTGTGAGGTGGGTTGGGCTAAGGGAGAGTGACTGGCTCAAGGTCACCCAGCTAGCTTTTATAATTAAAGTGACTAGAACTCCCGATCTCTCAATTTCTAGTCTGATGCCTCAACCACTAGATCAAACTGTCTCTCAGCTGTCTGTCCAAAGTATCTCTATGGGAGATATTTTAAATGGCATCAGACCATTTTATAAGACTAGATCACCCAACACCTGTGAAGCCATTGAAATCATAATGTTTGTACCAGCTTGTTTAGAATATTAATTTAAAAAGAGCCTTATTGGATTAGGACAAGGGCTGTCTATTTTGGGGTATATGATATGATATGATATGATATGATAGAGGGTGATACTGATCTATCACATCATTCCTATCAGCTGCTATTTTAATTTTGAAACATAATTCAAGCAATGGTATATACGGTAGGTAAGAAAATCAATCACTATTGATAGCCCTGTCATTCACTGATTTGTTCGATTCTTTGTCATCTAGATTGGTGGACATTACCACATCTAATGGCAGCAAATTGCACAAGTTAATTATCTATTGTATAAAAATGTACTTTCTTTTGTAATTCCTGATATCTGACATATAGCATTATACTAGATGAACTGAGCTCTAGCTGAGAACTGAAAAAAAATTCTTGTAATATGTGTCCCACTTTGGTTATTAGAGAAAAATAAACCGCCATTTTGAATCTTCTGAAGCAACATGGCCCCAGCCGCTTCAAGATATTTCAAAGCACAGCTCCCTTCTCCAGAAAGTGCAGCATTCAAATCCATGCTCCTGTACAACCCGCAGTATAAAGACCACATAGAGCATATTTTTGTTCCAGATGTACCCTTTATATTTGATGACATCATGAGGGGCAATTTAGAAGAGCCAGAATTTTTGCCCTTTGTGTTACTTTAAAAAAATCATATTTTTATGATAACTTTTAGAAGAAAACTGAAAGCTAAAGCAAAAACTTTGAATGAATCAAATGTACTGTGGGTCCTCTCGTTGTACACCATTTCTCCTAAAGTTTCATTTGCCTTCAACTTTCTTCTTAGTCGTCATCTATTTATAATGGCACTGAAAAATGAAGGAACTGAATTTTGGTTATGTGCTCATTAGCATGCTGGTAACTGAGCCTTTCTCCCATCTTTCTATTTAATTCAACCCATCATTAAAGAATACACACCAAGCTGGTTTTTTTCATTGGTTTTACTTTTGCATCCCTTCTTGCAGTTCACTCAATCTGTTGTCACCTCACCTGCAATACTTGCCAAATTCTGGTCTATACCTCCCTTTCTACATTCTTTTTTTTAATGGGACTTAAATTTATTAAGTTTCTTGAAATTTCAGATTGGAAATGAAGACCACAAACACACACACAAAAAAGGAATTAGCAGCCTGTTGATTAGCTGAAAATGAAATGACAATGAAAATATATCATAACGAATGAATTTTTAATGGATATCTGCATTTCACTCAGGAGTATTTGACATTAAGTAACTCTGCCATACACACACCTTTTTATTATTTTGTTTCAGGTGCTATACAGACTAAGACCATAAAAGAGATAATTTAAGCACAAATTCATACCCTGAAAAGTCCAAATCATTGGTTTCCTCTTACAGAAGGCTCCCTGGGGAACATAATATAGGGAATCATGGGCAATTTACTACTAGTTGTGATATATAACTGTCTGATGTAAAAAAAAATCAATAGTTTTCTCTTTAAAAGGCTTCCCTGGGGACTAAAGAGTAGAAGGTCAGAACAGGTTACTAGTTTGCATGCTAGTCTGTTGGTTCTTTGATAGCAAACAACACCACAAATAATGACTGTTCACTTTCAGAAAGAAGAAAGCATGGAGCGGCCTGTGCTCCATCTTATCCGATACTGAAATAACATTATTTTCGTTCCAGAATAGGAAATTTGAGGAATGAAATTGTCATCTTTTCTCTTGAACTTAGAAGACCCCCATACACACACACACCTTGTCACTATCTATCTATCTATTTACCTATCTATCTGTCTGTCTGTCTGTCTGTCTGTCTATCTATCTATCTATCTATCTATCTATCTATCTATCTATCTATCTCTATCTCTCTCATACACAACCCCTTAGGCCATGTCTGCAAAATGATGTAAAATATTCTTGTATCTTTCTTAAGGTTACTACCTTTTATGTTGGCCCTACAGTCCAATGTCTTTAATAGCTGTCAGAAACTGAAAAAGAGAGTGCGGATGATGCTTGCTGTCATAAACAAAAGTGATAGGCTAAGCTTGAGCTGTTCAAGGTTGTTCTGCTGGACAAAACGTCTGGAACTTTCTAAAATATAGCATTTCAGCTTACATCCAGTAATTATTGAGACATATTCAGTCTCTCTTCTGTCTGCAGAACTTTTGAAGAAGATTTGGAGGATGCAGAAGAATGCAATCTGTTCCTTGAGCAGATAGTCTTTTAACAGTATTAACAACGTCAATTAAAACTGACTTTGATATTTTGGTGAAACTATACTGTTCTGGATTTGCATTTAATATTTATCAGGAATGTCTTTAATGCATGGCACTGCATTGATCTTTATAAATGGCAAACCATAAGGTACTTCCAGGTTCTTTTGGTCCTACCCTAGTATACTTGTTCCCGTTTGGAAATTTGTGCTTAATGAACTTGTCTGGAAACCATTTAGGAAATAATTTCAAAAACTATTGGATCAGAATGAAAGAATCTTTGGACAGGATCAAAATCAAAAGCTGCTCACAGAGTGACAGAGGTGGCATATTAATTAATTAATTAATTAGTTTTTTAAAAAATCTGATGAACAGAAGAATTTCCAAATTTGGAGCTCATCGATGATGTTCCAATCATCCTGCTGCTAAATAGTCCTTTTCCTCCAGTTGACTGGTTACTGTGCTTCTATGGTTGCCAATCAGATGGGCATCATTCTTTGCAATTACTATATATACGTTGGTTGGTTGGTTGGTTGGTTGGTTGGTTGGTTGGTTGGTTGGTTGGTTGGTTGGTTGGTTGGTTGGTTGGTTGGTTGGTTAGTTGGTTGGTTGGCTGGTTGGCTGGTTGGCTGGCTGGCTGGCTGGCTGGCTGGCTGGCTGGCTGGCTGGGGTAATATTGTCCTTATGAAAGTCTTGGTCAAGGTCATTATTCCCATTGGTATGCAGAAAGCTGAACCTCAGCAGCAACTTTTTTTTTCCAGTGGGGAAGAGAGAGGAGTTTTTGTATTCAAAGTGGTGATGTGGAGGACTAAACTCTTTGCTCCTGCCATTGTTTTCTCCTCCCAGAATTGACCAATTGTGCTGAAAATAGCCCCTATTGCTTTCTATGAGTGCAGCAAAGTTGAGTCATTGCTAAGTTTCAGAAAAATGCAGGTGATATGATGGCAATTTTAATCTGACACATTTTTCTTCCTGTTGCAAGTATGGAAGGAAAGCACTTTCATGCTGCTCTATGATGAGCACATAAATACAATTGTTTGGATAAATCAATATGTTTTATGGGGAAGATGTTTAAAAGAATATGAATCATGGTTGTATACAATCAAGCTGACTGGCTAGGTGACTAATATGTCAATTTTCATACTATAACATTTTTTTACCTTGACTCCAATTTAATCTATGTCATAATTTTTTTATTATTATATCTATAAATAAGATGTACTATCCATTAATAGAAGGAGCCACCCCATTAAGATTTTTAATGTTAATTTTTGGAATAGTTCTTTTCCACAAGTGATGATGGATAAAGGGAATTTATAAAAATTAATAAATAAAACCATTTTAGTTATTAATTTTATAGCCTAGGTTTCCACAAACACATTGCGCTCAGCTCCATAAAGAGAGTGTGGACTTTCACATATTTGAAAAAAAGTAAATATACAATTCCTGTGCATATTCTATATTGGATTTGCATGACTAAAAGTATAATATCCTCACTCTGAAATGAACAGAAGCCAAATAACAAGTAATTACATAACTGAAAGTACAAGGGATTTGATATTTACCGAGTCAGTAAATAGAAAAGGTTTTTTTAAGTACAAATGTAAAAATTCTGTGGTCAATGAACCAAAGCAGAGATCATACATATTAAATATAGTCAGTTGTGTAGCATACTGGCCAGAAAGAGAACAGATGTTGCTAGGCAAAAATATCTTGAAGCCATCAAGGAATATTATCAAAAGCATCTTATTAACAGTAGGATAAAATACAAAATCTTGAGCTTCATGTAACATTTTATAGTTCTTGTTACAGGGAAAGAAATTATTAAAATTTAGAATAGTTTTATGGTATGCATTATATTTTAGAATGGTCAGATAGCTTTTTTCCAGTTTTCCTGAATAATTTCTGGAAGCAGCAAAAAAATTGTACCTGAGTATGAAATAACCACACTTTTCCATATTTAGTGATATAATAAAAAAATTCCCCCTCATAAATATTTATTTATGTATATATTTGGAGTCAGGTTTTCCATTAAATACATAGGTGCCATTCCTATCTTCACTCAAAAAAATTATTGCAATTGTGAAGTTTTGAACTCAGAATCCCTACTCAAGTCAACATATTCCTTGCACAAAGGATACATCAAAAGTACATAAAACTATAGACACCAGGAGCATATGGTACAAAATACTTATACTAAAAGTACTATTAAACATTTGCATGAAACTCAAAAAATTTTTAAAAAGTGAACAAAACTTCACTTGACAGATTCATCCACTTTTGAGAAATATGAAATATGAGTTGGAGAACTTTAATAATACGTTGGAGGAACTTGGCAGGAAAAGTTATGTAAAGCATATTAGAAACATTCAAGCAATGTTGCAGGAGTTCCAATACAAACTTTACATGCATTCAGAAGCAAGTACTACAGACTCCAATGAAACACATTCAGAGTGTACCAAAATATGTAATTTTAATCATTTGAATAGGCAGATAAACTGAAGATTTTGTTAATCAATTAGAAACGGCTACATTTAATGAAAGAGGACAATACTATTTTAATAATTATTACAATTGGTCTGAATGTCAGTTTTATATATTCTTTTTAGCATTTATACTAAGATGCAGTTATTTTAACAAGTCATGCTTGGTTGTTGAGATGATTCAAATCGTAACACATTTTGAAACTTACCTATGTCATTTGAATGGTCCATGTATTTGTCTAAGCAACCGCATCAAGTCATGAGTTTAGTACTTCTTTAGTACGTGGTACCATTTTAATATATTGCATCATGAAATAGAACAATCATTGTATGGAGATCTATGATGTATATTTTCCTTGATAAATCACCCTGTCATTCCCACAATCTCTTCCAACTATTCTCTATACCACGCTCCTCTTTTAGAAGTATAGAGGTTTGAACAAGGCGAGTTTCCAACAGATGGCGATATTGAGATTCCTGTATTCTTCAACCTCTTTAACTCTGAAATCCAACTTTTCAATTGAGAATTATTTTTAGACTGTGAATGATAATGTTTTTATTAAGGAACATATATTAATCTGCAAAGCATGTAGGTGTGAGATGATGAAGGACCTATGGTCTTTAGAGAAATGTACTGTACCCATGGAAACAGTTACAGAAACAACCTTATTGGCATCACAATATGAATTACCTCTGAATACTTTCTTATGCTCCAGTATGTGAACAATTTTATATATATATATGCTCATGATTTCGCTGCTACAAAATTATACCTATCCCCAAATCCCATAGTATATAAATATTTTTTATTTAACATGATTTTGTTTAGAAATAAAGCTTATCTAGAAGTATTCATTACATTAATTATCTAGTTAGAAAAGAGTGTTTAGTTGGTTTATTTATTAATTTATTTTGGATGCTTTGGGCATACAGTATATTTAGTTATTCAAATTATCATTTCTGTTTTAACTGTTTTGAACTACCCTTTCTCCCTGCCTCCTTCCCTCCCTTCCTTTATTTTTAATGCAAACTAACAAAACATTTGTCTCTTAATAATGCAATGCTTTTGTCGTAAGTGAAGCAACTCCAAAAACACTAAAAACTTTTATTGAAAGTTTTTACCTATTTAAAAGATTAAAACTATATGTATATAAAAGAAAAGCAAAATAAAAAATAAAAAAGAACAAGTGCTATAAGCAGTATAGATAAGAAAGAAATAAGGAAACCAAAAAGTTAAAGTAGAGGCTTACAATCTTCTTTATAAACAATATTTAACAACCCCCCTCCTTTGAATTGTATTATATAGTTTTCTTCTTACAATATTCAACTCTCTTTAATTAGCGAAACCAGCAAATTCATTTTTGTCCACATTCAAAAAAATCCAGAAAATGTTTCCAATCAGCATCCTAATATTTTCTATTAGGAACATTTATAACATTTATAACAGAGGTATTTAAACAACTCTCTGGTCCAACAAGGGTCCTGCTGCCTATCAGAATTTGGGCAGGGTTAAAAGATAGCTCTTAAACTAAGCTGCAAAAGCAGCTGAATTCTGATACTATTTTTGAATTCTGATACTATATGTAGTTATCTGACTGAAGTTAAAATAAATGCCTACTGAAAGGCAAAGAAGAATTTTCCAGCATAGTTTATGTTTTGAATATTTTATAGAATATACATTTCAGAGGAGTTTTTTATGTATTAATTCAAAATAATGTTGAATGAAAATGCAGACATCTTAAAAGATAAATAAATTTCAATGATACATTCATTTTCATCGCATCTATTTTACTCCAAATACTCAAACAAATTATATGCCATTTGTCGACATTCTCTCTAATCTCTCAAATTGGTAATAAATCAAAATAAACAGTAAAAATCACCATATCAAAATAAAGAATAAGAACAGAAATTCCAGTTCCAGTTTATCAAATTATCAAGATTCAGCATCAAGATTGGTTTATTCCAATTCAGAGAGGAACAAAACAGGATCCTAAATTCACATATTATCAAAATAATTTTAGGCAAGAAATTGTATGGTTTATCAAGGAATATGTCATCCACATATAAAAGAATCATGATTTCTCTCTGCTGTTATGATCCCTCTAATAGCTTCAGAATTTCTCATAGCTCAGATCTGCTTAACTAAATTTAAAAAAGCAAATGAGGAAATCCTTGATGTGTTATTATTACCACATACATTTTAAAAAGAGATAATTATTAGTGATTAAGAATTGAATAAAAAAGGATAACTGGTATATAAAATTGGGGAAAGTGAAAGTAAACCAAATCATGCTTCAGAAATCTCCAAGAAACCATACAAAAAGCTTGTCAGTATCCAGAGAAATAATGGTTGATGGATTATATCCATTTTGTACTAAAATAATTACATCAATTAACAACATATTATCAAAATCTTAATGCCTCCATTTAAATGCAACTTAGGCTATTTGCAAATAATTGAAAGAACAAGTGCTAAACTATAGGCCAATTAACATCCATATTTATCATGGAAATAGGTAGGAACTTTATCCAGTTTGAAAAGCACCCCAAGATTAATTAAAACTACAGTATACATTCTATTTGTCTATAAATATCAGGCTATATTTGCAATAAAAAAGAGATAAAATATCAATTGGAAAACTATCCGCACCAAACTTTCTTTCATTTTTATAGATTTATTTGTAGAGAAGAGAAAAGTTAAGTAAGATTAGTAACTAAGGGATTACACTTGATAGGTATGGAATATCCTATGTTCCATAGAAAACAAAAGAGGCATAGATGATATCTATCTTAAGAACAAAAAAGAAAACCACCAAGGGTAACCTTCCCAAGATCTAAAAATGTGAGAAAACAGAAAAGCGAAAAAAAGGGAAGGAGAACACAAAAGTTCTGAATTTTCGTTCTGAAGTAGTCACATAACAAAGAAATCCCAACATCATTACCATCTCCTCTTCCTCCTCCTCCTCCTCCTTCTATTATTATCAAAAAGAAAGAAAAGGTTAAAAAAATAAACAAAATGTACTTTATGCACATACACATACACAAACATGTACACACAGGGCTTTTTTTTTTATCATAGAACGCCCAGAACAGAGTTCCGGCACCTTTTTGGGATGGAACCTTGTAGGGTAGGCAAGGCGGGTTGTATGACGTGTGTGAGTTCCGGCACCTTTTTTTTTTTTTAGAAAAAAAGCACTGTGTACACACATCCATATACATGCAGGATGAAGGTTTGTTCACTGAAAGCTATGAACTGTAATCTGAATTGGTAAAGAGATGTTTCTGAACATCCCAGTCAACAGCTTTTGTGTATAACATAGCAGAAGGACCACTGAACAACACATGGATACATGAGCAAAATCAGAAAACAAAGAAGAAAAAAGTGTGGGAGAACAAAACACAAATAAAAAGACTAAACTTTGACTTGTATTTCAATGACAAATACACAACACCAGTGAGTATTTCTCATTTGATATCTTTCTCTATAATATTGTTTTTAAAAGATGTATTCGGAAATATTTCTGAGTTGCTTAGAGTTGCTTGAACTGCAAAATGGTTGGCAAATAAATTTGATAAAAAATATTTTACCAAATCGGATGAGGGGAAAAAGGTAGTGAAGAGATTTTCTCCAGCTCAAGATACTTACAACAACATCTCTTTTTTGGTGCTATGTGGAATGACATGACCAGAGAATGCCAACTGATGATATAGCTATACTAGGTAGTGAAGGTAATAAGATAGAAGGAACCCATCTTACTTAATTTTAAAAAATAAAAAAGGAAAATACTTTTAAAAAATAGGTCCAATCTTTATCTGTCCCTTTCCTAATTTCTAGTTGTGAAATTATTTATAATGCCAATTCAGTAGGGAATTATTCTTTTCTTCACTTGCAGGACAAGAAGCCCAGTTAATAATGACCATTTATTATATAGTTCTTAAATAAAAAGAGAAATACATAATTGTGGGCAGAATAGATAAACAAAAAGGATCACAATGTAAGAAGTATTATATGAATATACCAGTTGAATTAACTTATTGATGTATTCATATTTCAGTGGATTTGTTTACTGGTTCAGTATAAGTGAGTTACATTTATTTTTCCTACACCAGTCAACTTGAATTCAGGCACTTTTCTCCATACTAAGATACCAGGACGTATGGTTTTCAAAAAAGGTAGTAGGGAAAAACTAAGGCACTATCTAGGTTGAAATTAAATTATCTTAATAAACATGAGATTATGAAAGCAGAAAAAAGAAAATAATCTTTTTTTTTCAGAAAGAGGCCTACATTATAACATAATATTATTATCTATTGACATTGGACATGTTACCTGTAGCTGATACTGTATGTGCTGAAGTGCAAAAAAACCTGGACAGTATTTTGCCTACTTCTGCAGTTGCTGTTGCAAAGCATTTGAAACTGGCTAATAAAAGAAAAAAAATGCAATGCTGTGTCCATGTAACTTGCCTCAGAGATACTGCTATTGTCATTGAGGCTGCCTGGATTAAAAAATTTTACCTATTTACCATTTAAACTTATCAATAAGTAAGGAATATATTTGCCTATAATCGTATCCTATCTAAGGTAATGCAGGAACCATTTAATCAATTGAAATTAATAAGTTTTATAAAGCCCCACCCTATCCCCAGAAAGTTATTTTGCATCTTTCTACAGCCTAAGAAAACAGGGAGTGCTAAACAATATGTTTAAAAGAGCAAAAGAGATTATATTTTTTCCTCTTTGTTATGTATTTAGTTGTAATTCTATAGTCTCTGAGATGGTATTTCTTATGCCATAGGATAGAGTGCAGAGACAAGTATAACTTTTCAGTCTGGAGTCAAATTTCTGGCTTCTGAGGAACAGAAGTAAGGGTGATTTTGTGGTACAAACAGAATCAGTTTCTTTTTTCATCTAAGCAAGCCTGAATATGCCATCACATTGAATGGGATAATCTAGACAACCACCAGATGTTAGTAGTGCAGAGCCACAATGAGGAGCTGGAAGACAAAAGCATGAAAGTTATAAAGATGCTATCTCAGTGGTGGTGAACCTATGGCACACGTGCCAGAGACGGCACTCAGAGCCCTCTCTGTGGGCACGCACGCCATGCCCCAGAGATGGCAACCGCCCCTCTTCAACCAGCCGCCCGCTAACTCACCAAGGTCCCATGTGGCCGGATGCATCCCAGCACGACTGGTTTCCCTCCCCCCTGCCCTGCCTCGCCTCACCCCACAGGATGAGCCTCCTGCCCACTGCCCACCTGCCAGAGACCCCCTGGATCTCCCCCAACCCTGCCCGGCCCCCACAGGCATCCCTCCCCACAAGCAACATCGAGGTGACCATGCCCACCTTGGCCACACCCACCCAGTCTGCCATGACTACCACAGCCACGCCCACCCAGTGGGCCACTCCCACCTGGCACCCGGTGATAAATAAGTGGGTTTTGGGTTGCAGTTTGGGCACTCGGTCTTTAAAAGGTTCGCCATCACTGTGCTATCTGCATATCTAATCATTAGCAGTGAAACAAAATTCGGCTGTCAGTTTGGTCAGAATCTATACAAGAAGGTGCTGCTAGTGTCCTTTGAGTCTGGCAGAAAAATCGGGATGGACTGGGGATCATTTTATTGTTTATCAAGGAAAACGATCCTTAAATCATGAAGGATAGAAGAACTATCACCTGTGACGTTATTGACCTCTGTCTTCTTCTCTTCTCTTTCTTTAACTCTTGTAATGTTTTATATTTCTGGACGTTAGTGATAATCAGTCAAACTTTCGTCGAAATGAACCCTATCGAATGTAGATGCAATGATATCTTTAAAGTTATTTAACAATATTTACCTATCCCAAAATACCAAATCCAGTCTAAACATCTGGTTGACTGTGTCACCAAGCAGGATTTCATGTCAGCACCGTGTTAAGTTACATTGTGCTAACATGAAATCACCATTATTATTATTATTGTAATAGTCTTGTTTCCAAAAAAATTCTAACATAACCAGGTGCTGTGCTTTATTTAAGCTCAGTTATTTGCTTGATCTGTTCTTTACAAATTATATCACAGAAGCTGTTTTGTTCTGATTATTTTAATGTGTCATTCTATATGGTAAACTCTTCTCAGTGTTTGTAAATTATTATCCAAACAACCAGAGGAAAAAAAAATGAAACACAGGCATGGTAATTTGGCAGGCTGCAAAATCCTGCAGGCTTTTGATGCAGAAATCTAGCAGGGATATATAGAAAAAAGTTCATATAACTTCTCTTCTTTTCAGCTTCCTTCTTGCCCACTGATGGAAAACAAAATATCCTTGTGGGTGTTTGAACAGCTTGGGTTACACGCAGTGTTTCTCAACCTTGACAATTTTAAGGCATGTGGACTTCAACTCCCAGAATTCCACAGCCAGCAATGCTGGCTGTGGAATTCTGGGAGTTGAAGTCCACATGCCTTAAAATTCTCAAGGTTGAGAAACACTGGGTTACAGTGACCCAGGAACTACTTTTCAGAAGTAGTTAAAATGATTCAGATTTTAGCAATTTGAAACTCTACATTCCCTAAAGCCCTAGTGCTTCTCAAACTTGGCAACTTTAAAGTTTATGGACTTTGACTCCCAGAATTCCCTCTGCAAGTTATGTTGGCTGGGGAATTCTGGGAGTTGAAGTCCCTGCATTTTAAAATTGCCATCATTGAGAAACATTGCAAGGTTCCCCCATTTTTATGTGTGGCTAATCATACCACCTTCTTTTATTCAAGATATGGGTGCTTTGTATAATTAATGGAAAAAGAAGTACTCCTTAAAATTCTGCAAAACAGAAGGCATAATATCTTATGACAATTTTACTATTATGGTGGTAATAAATAGGCATATTATTGCAAGTATTGCACACACTTTAAATGATCAAAGCCCTACATTGCTAATATATATATATATATATTTCAGCACATTCAGGTGGTAATTTGCTTGTTTTTCTTTCAGGGTTATTCTACATATTAGTATGGTCTTCCATAACAGAACTAGAGGAGTTATCTCTCCCCTCCATGGAGTATTGATTAAAAATGAGGTATTTCCCAGGGACTTTTTAAATTAGATTTTTCCAATGAAGATGCAAGAGGGATCCAAACGATATATGCCCCAAAGTGTTCTGACAATATTTTTTAAAGCCAGTCAAAGTGATGGGGAAAGCATCTGCATGCTCTTTTCCAGAGAAGAAATCTATTCAACAAAAACAAAAACCTGCAGCAACTCTCATTAGTAACCAAGTGTATCCTTCTTCAGATATTACTCTTGGAAAGAGTGCCTACTAATATGAGGGACAAGTCTTGTTGGAGACAGGTAGCCTTGACTCCAACAAACTCATATATTTGTCCTGAGTAGCCTTTTAATTCAAATAGACCTTCTATAAAAACAGAAAATCTGTTTTATCAAGTTTTGCTATGGCTCTATTCTCATTCAGAATTACATTTGGTAAAATTCTTTGCTACCTGGCAACAGTAATACAAAATATGAAGCTAATGATAATAGGCCAAGGAATAAATAGTTTCATTATCTGTACATAATTCCCCAATAGGGCATATATTAATTAGGAAAATTTGAATTTTGAGAGAAGATATTTTATTCTATTTTACTAGCATGCTTTTAATTGATTGGCACACCACTCAGACAGCTAAGGCAATAGGATAACTAATCTAGACTATAAAAATATGAATCAAAGTTTAAGCTTGCATCATTTCTCCTGTTTAAAGAGTTTTCTAAGGTTTAGGCAGGATGGAAAAGTAAACCTTAACTGAGGTGACAGAGGTTAGGACTACTAAATTACTATTTACGATATAGAGTCATTGACAATAAATTATTTATTAAGACAGGCAAAGAACTCCAGTGATATTAAAAACACCAGACAGGATATAAAAGTGCCAGGCCTAAGAAATAAAAAAATGGAAAATCATATAATTTTGGAGCTACACTGTGTAATATATACAGGTAGTCTTCAACTTATTCATTCAGCAACTGTTTGACAATGCTGACAAAAATTGATTTACCATGCCCAAATTTACAGCTATTGCAGTGCCTCAGCAGCCACATGATCAAAATTCAGGCACTTGACAGCCCACCTGCACTTTACAACCACAAGGGTGTTTAAACTTCCCCCCACCCACTTATCTCCTCCCCCCACCTCAGCCCTTTGGCTGCCTTGCGTCTTGCAAGAGGCAAGCAGCCCCAGAACTGTGCTTGTCTGTACTGCTTACCATGCTCTGGGAAGCTTCAGCAGGCACCTCAGAAATGGAAGGAGGCTTTCAAAGGTAGCACAGTTTTAGCCACTTTGTAAAGCTGTGCTGTCTTTGCAAACCATTCTGAAGAATGGTTGGGCTGGAAAGAGAAGCCAGCTGGGCAGTAATCTGTCAATCATACAGTATTGAATTTATTTATTTAGAAAATGTACATGGACCCCCATCTTCAATAGATAAACCTGGGCAGCTAACAATAAACCACAAAAATATGTTAAATGTACATTTTAAAAGTCCTCAAAACACAAGTACAAAAACAACATTAAAAACAATCATAATATGTTAATTGAGACACCAGAACAAACTTGTAACACAATTCTACCGATATTGGGCTTAACAAACATCCTGGCAAGTTCCTTGTGAGAGTGCCAAGTCTTCATAACCTTCTAGTTGATCAAGAGAGTTGGGTCATCTGGATCTCAATATGAAGACTGTTCTACAGTATAAGGTATGTGCCATATCAACAAATACATGTCACTTGTCCCAAGATATCACATTGTTGAAAAAAGGGGATGTGGAACATGACCCTCCTATTGGATCTGGTAGCATGACTAGAAATCCCACTGGTAAAACTGATCTATATGCTATGTACAGTATTTTGAAATCTGGGGGAAAGGTGAGAGATAAGTATAGCTAAAAAAATTAAATATCTCCCATTTCTGACTTGAATCGTTTTTAGAACATATATAATAAAATACTTTTTTGTATTTTTTTGCACAATTTTCACTACAGTATATTGTGTATTTTTTCACATTAAATGAATTTTGGATATTTGAACTTTTAAAAATAAGATAAATTTTGCTAATAACTTTTTACAGATGTCTAGTTTGGGAGTCCCATCCTCCCAGCAGAATGGCAGGCCCCAAATAAGAGCACATATGCAGGGAAAACAGTAAGGATTTGGGGACCTGACATTTATTTTGGACTCTTTAGCTAACTATATAATTGCTGTTCTAATACTGACCCTAGGCAGCCAGAGAAGGAAAAATATATTCACCCTGTTAATTGATTCTTTGTGAAACTGTGCATACGATTGATGTGTTCTTATTTATTTTATTTAAACTTTCTATAGCTGCCCATTTTATGCCAAAGTTTGGGTGCCTCTCAGTCAACAAATAAAACAACAGCAATAAAAGCATAGTAATAAATCTACTAAATCTATTAAAACCATAAAAATTAAGAACTTGACACTAAAGTTAAAACTTCCTTTAAATTCTAAGAATTATCCTTGTTTTTGCTAAGAATCATCTGCATAAACCTGTAACCAAACTTGGGGCAACACAGAACAAACAGATGCCTCTTTTTTTCCAGCAACCTTTCAGATATTTCAAAAGTGCTGTCATTTTTATACTATTGTATCAACTATACTAGGGATAGCTGGCCATATACATAATAAGACATTTAAACAATGATGCTTTCAAGATATGTATAGATCGTTATTGCTCAGCATATTATCAGGGAGACAGCTACGGAGAAACGAAACTGTAGAAAAGGTTCAGGTAGTTACTCTAGCTTTGGAGGTGGAGCAGCTAATTGAATGGTGACCCTGTACAACTGCAACGCACCCAAACTGAGAAATTTCAACTGCTTTATGGCCGCTCTCTGCAGACGTTTTGAAGACCAGCTGGCAGACAAGAAAGCCTGGGAGCACATAAAGACAGTGAAGCAAGGAATAGGACTGGTGGCTGAGTATACCGAAGAGTTCAGAGAATTGGCCAGCCATCTAAACTGGCCAGAAGATATCCTGGTAAGCTGTTTCCAGGATGGGCTCAATGAGGAGTTGTACAATGCCTGCGTAGCTCATGGAACCCAGGACGACTGTACAATTGGTGCCTGCTAGCTGAGGAAGTGGAGATCAATCAATGCAATCAATCAATGCCCAGTAAGACCAAGCTTCAGACCCCAGCCAGAGAAGTGAGGGGAGACCGCTCGAGCTTCACCTGCCCCACCTCACACCACTGCCTGCTTCAAATGTGGTAAAGAAGGGCATCGAGCCATGGATTGCCACAGCAAGATGCCTGCCAAGAAAGGGGATCATCTACCAGCTGGAAGACCCCCAAGAACCTCACTGCACCCCATGCAGAGACTCTAGCATTTATTGTAGCCCCAGGAATGGAGTAACCATTAGTTTTGGGACTGGCTTGGCTAAAGAAATAGAACCCCATGATCAACTGAAGGGAAAGATGGCTAAAATTCCCACAGGGGGAAGCCCTGCTGTCTGTAAGGAAAATGGCAGGAGATTTGCCTCCACGCTCATTTGTCTCCACGCTCAGTGAGTCAGACAAATTTGCAAATTTGTCTCCACGCAAATTTGCCTCCACGCTCAGTGAGTCAGACTTGCAAAGCCTCCCAATGGAATACTGAGATCTGGCCGAGGCGTTTGGCGAACAGAGAGCAGACGAACTCCCTCCTCACCGACCCACAGACTGTGCTATTGAAATCATTCCAGGGGCAAAACTTCCAAAGCCAAAAATGTACTGTATGACTCCCAGGGAGTTGGACAAACTGGGAAAGTTTATCAAAAAGAATTTAGAGCGGGGTTTTATAGAACCGGCTAGACCCCAGGTAGCAGCCCCTGTATTAGAGAAAAGAAAGATGGCTCTCTACATCTTACAGTAAAATTCCAAAAGAATTACTTATGACCAGAGAAATACACAGGAGATTAGAGGGAAAGTCATTTCAAATTCAAAAGCCAAACCAGCTTAAGTACTGGAGAAGTTTTAGAGAGCAAAAGTCAGGAACAGTTAACTGCGCAATCAGGGTGGTCTATCAAGAAATCAAAAATCAAAACATAGTTGCACAGGATTTTAAGCAATAAACATTGCTCACAAGTAGTGAATTAATATTGAATTGGGCTTAATTTAGCTAGTATTTGTCAAAATCATCTAGGAATTCTGGCTTACCTCCGATAGCCTTCACTTGGGGTATTTCAGCATCTCTCTTTCTTCTAATATTTGACCCAGAACTGCATCAGAGATCTTACCTCAAAATCCAAGCTAACAAATCTGAGATAGTAACAACTTATTCTGACTCAGACCTTGTACCTATATTGATCCTGCTTAGTTCAAATGAAGTCATTACATTCTTGGAGATCTAGAAGTCATCTCTTTGGGATTTGTTTATTTGTCCCATATTTCCTACATCAAGCAGATGGCTGGACTTGATAACAGATCTGATCTATAGTCCTATAATTACTGGCCTGTCTCTTTTGCCATTATCTGCCTACTTCTCTGTGCTCCACCTCCCTGGCTGCTGCTATTGATACTTCTTCAATTTTGAGTACTGCCATTGCTTCTAATTGACAGTACATCTCTCCTACACTTTTAGCAGCTGCCTAGTGTGACAGTGTACCTCTAACTAAGTGGGAAATTGAGCAGCTGCTTGCAGAATCTGAGCCAATCTTCTGCCTATATCGCTTGGCTAGTGTTTCTGTGAGAATTGTGAGGATTGCATTAAACAACTTACACTGAATTAATTGTACCTTACTACCAGCCTTTTCTTCAAAGTTAGGAGAAAACAAAGCTGTCATTTATCATCATCAAAAGCAAAAATCACTTGTTAATCATCCAAGAGTCTAAAAGTACTTAAAAATTAACCATCTATTCATAGATATAATTTCTGAGAAACACATACATGTACACATCTTAAAATGGTTTCTTTTCACATAACCATCATCAGAATTCTGAAAAGGACCAGGCATGCTGTTTGTTTGTTTTTTACTTATTTTTGGCACAATCTCGTAGAGATGAGTCATGATATGATTGATTTGCTTAGTATTATAAATAATATTTTAATATCAGTCAATATCATTGTTCCCTCCTCCTTCCTAAAGATTTTACTTCATTCGAACTTTCGGACATGGCAGCTCTCATGCTATTTATGTTAAGAGTTATTAACAGTTTTTTGAACTAATACAGCAGGAACAAAAGTTTCTCTGAAGAATCTTATTTTGCTAAAGATTTTTTTATAATGGCCACATTATAAGTCAAAAGGTGTTACACATATAACTAACAAATAGACCAGATTTTTATTACTAATCCATTCCTATTTTAAGAATAAAATTGTTGTTTGTGTAGAATCTTAGTCATCTTTCTTTGAGAAGGTATTTAGGAGCCAGATGTTGCTACATGAAATCTTGCTATATATTATCCTTATCAGACTTGCTTAAAAGTTTAGCTGTCATATTTAGAAGAGATCTTTCAAAACAAACCAAATAAAAGTTTAAAATACTGCACTGGTAAGGGGTATATATATTCACAATTAATCATAGTGAAAAGTTTGTTAGTACTCACAAAATATGCATGTCAGAATGGCAGACTAGTTTAGTGTTTCAGTACTTTAAGAAAATGTTCCATTAATTATATTTTTAATTTTGTGGGGAAAAGTGGGACTTCAGCAAATGTACTAGACACAAATTCAGCATTAGAGCAGACCAGTTGCTCTGCAACAACGTGCACAGCAATCTAGAAAACAGAAGTATAATCTAAGCTTTGAAAACTTTTTGTGAAAAATACTTATATTCAGATATCGATAACAAAAGTGTCTACTTTAGCTTCCCCTCCTAAAGTATTCCCAGTAGATATAGAGTAAGGTTAGTATTTGTATGTTTGGTCACCTATCCCAATTTATTGGAAATTTGTGTGGTCAAATGTAAAAGCAATCCATTGAAAGGAATCTTGACTTTATTTGGGCAGAAACTAGGGTAGTGACTGGGCCATTGTCTTGCCATATTATTCATTATTCTTTTAGGTCTGTGACCCCTGATGGTGACTGAGGTGTTCTATAGGATGCTATTAATGGCAGGAACATTGCTGGTAGCCATAAAGGAGAGTGTGGTGCAACCACTCCTTAGGATCTGGATCCAGGTGTGTTAGAAAACAAATGCCCAGCCTCCAGCCTTCTTCTTGTAAAGAATGTTGTTGATACAATAACAAAGGATCAGCTAAGGAATGTGGATTATTTTTATATTTGCTAGACTGAATTCCAGTCAGTAGATTCAGTAGACTTCTTAGTACGGTAGAGTGTTGCCTGTCTAGAATGACTTCCCAGAGGAAATTAGATAGGTCTCTACTCTTAGGGCATTTGGAAGACCATGTAACACCATGAACAAAGTTTATGTTATATGTTTTATTATTTTAAGTCAACCATTGATGATTTAATTGTTTATTATATTTCTTGTAAAGTGATGGGAGTCTTTTGGGATTATATCAGTTTATAAATATAATAATAAAAAATGGAATAAAAGAATGACATAGTAGTAGAATTCATGCCAGATATTGGCGAAGGTCCAAACCAGCAAATGAAGCCAAAACAAATATATAAAATCAGGAATGCAATTAGATTTTAAACAAGACAGGTCTAGCACTAAGTGCAGAAGCCTTAGTGCTGATTTGCTTAACTGAGGTTCCCCACCGATAGCACTAATTTCTTATTGCCACCTGATGTCATGATCACCAGTTCTTTCTGATGACAATTATCTGTGTGGTGCTGGCTCAGAATGGAAGAAAGCAAATTCTTGATCCTCTAACCTTGATGATGTAGCCATAACATGCGCAGTATGCAGTTTTTAACTTGCACCCATGCAGTGATTAGTCCTACTTGATTTTGAAAAGGCCAGACTTCAACCCTTGCTCAGTAGCAATTCTCTGAAAGCTTTAAGACAAGCTGTCACTTCTCAGATTATACTTTCTTATATGGGAGCTAGAAACAATAGCCTATCTCATATGAATGTTACTACATGACACAATACAAGAGGAGCAGTTAAGGGAGACTTGGAGTGTGTGTTTGGTAGCAAAAATGCAATGAATAGGAAAAAATGAATTATTGGACATTCACTCCCATGTTCTACTCCTCTGGAAGACCTTTAATAGCCTTTAATAAGTAAAGGCACATGTTTGACAGATTAAATCTTTTGATTTCAATTATCAGATCTTTATATTTAGTGATATTTTACTCTAGTATTGCCACATCAATTATGCACACTTTCTTTTTTTCAACCACAGTTAAATCTGGTGTCTAATAAAGACCCAAGATTTTATTAGTTTGTATTTGGAAATCCCACAGTATTTTAATTTTCACATTTTTGACTACTTTTTCAACTCTATGTTCCCACCAATTGTTCATTGCTGGCACCTGATACTTTTTTAGAGATGTTCCAGTGAAACATTTTTGCAAATGTGTTACACCATTGTTTATCATCAGTTTATGCAATCCACTGCATCTTCTGCCTCTTTGCACAATCTGCATTTTGAATCATTTGAGGGATTTTTTTAGTTCTGCTCTTGATTGCATTAGTTCCAGTCGTTTGCTTTTCAGTAGCAAAAATCGAACCTTCACTTTCTTGTTTTAATGTTGTAAGCTGTATACTAATGTATACAGAGGGAAGACCACACTTGAATTCATTTTAAGTTCTTTCAAAAATAAAATTATATGATGCCATTTGCAATGCTCTTGCTTGCGTTCATTCTAAGACTGGTTTAATGCACCCTTCTCTGATTATCTCTGTCATGGAATCAGCACAGGTTGTTAAAACTCTCATGTTCTCTCATTATGTTTTCTCATTCTCATGACAAAGAAGTGAAGTACTGTGAAATTAATCATGACATTATGGACACATGATGCAGAAGGTGCTCTTATATAGAAGGGCACCTGAAAAGCCCAAATGCCTTTATAAAATGTTTGAGGGGAGAGGAAAATTTAAGATACTTTTTTTGTCTTTTTAGTTGTTCACATGGTCATTACAAATTGACCTATACATATCAAGTGTATAAATTATTGTTCTTCCAATTTGCATACCTTTTCAGAATTAGTGATAAGTAATAAGTTCAATGATAAATTCACACATGCAATTCCTTACTGTCTTTCTCATAAATTAATTATTTCTCATTTTCTCATTAATCTGAGATTCTCATTTAAATGAATGACATGTATATGGATTTTTACAAGCATAAAAACTACTATGCAATCTCTCTTAAGATGCTATAGAAATAGAAAATTATATCAATCATATGACAGATTATATTTTGGTTAAGGCTGTCAGATACCCAGAACAGCAAGACTAGAAAAGTATATTTATTGCATGCCATAAGACGTTTTTACTTATACATTGCCCAGAATCTCTCTGTGAGGGAACTGTATGATATCTAAATTTGATTAAAAAAAAGTATAAAAAAACACCACTGATAAGAATGAGATAAAAACTATGATGGTGACAAAATGACATCATATCTATCATGAGCTCATCTCACAAATGATCCAAAATGAATAATAATTCATGCCATTTGAACTTAACCTCATGACACATGCATCTCTGGCCTTCTTTAGCATGTACATGTTCACCTTGAAGCTGATCCACTAATTGATGAAACAGAGTTTTTGCCCTGACAAATTTTGGGTTTCAACCAGACTTCTGCACTCACTTTCATAATACTTGTTACGGTCTCATCCATCTGATTGATGAAATAAGTCTTCAGTACTGTTACTTTCACTGCTGAAATGATTAGCAAACTAAAATTTAAAAGAGCTGATAAGATTCTATAAATACTGTTATTATATATTTTCTATGATGTGATTTCCTGAATCTCTATAATAATAAAAAAAATATGTAGCAATGCATTCCTTTCTGTAATTTCATATGGTACTTCTGAAATGTTAGATAATGTGTGAAATGATAATGGCAATCACTATCTTTTATTTTAAGGAGCAATTTGTAATCCTTCCAACCATTCATTTTCAATTGATACTTAAGTGCAACAAAGTTACAACATATTCACACAAAAAAGTCATAGTCATATAAACAATATAAGTATAAGCATCACTTCAGGTAGAAAAAGCTAGATTTTTGTACTACCATAGTTTAAAACCAAAATGTTTAAAAATCAAATTTTGAAAAACAAGCAGGCAACATGTCAAAGAAGCTGTATTGTTCCCATTTCCTTCAATTTGCCTTGGAATGAGAAAATGGAGAGATCCAGGCTTTTAGCAACCACAAACATCAGAATGCAAAAATGGAAATCACATGTATCAGAAAATAGAAGGGTGCCCTTTTCATTCTAACTCTCTGGAAAAAATGGGGATACGAGGGATTTTCAGTGGCAACCAAGAATGCCTTTGCAATTGGCACACAAAGTTTAGATTTACATAAAAATCAAAGCAGAAGAATAAAAAAAATCCCTCTGATGGGCTGCCACAAGGCAGAGGGGGCCAGGTTGTTCACCAAAAAACCAGAGGGAAGGACGAGAAACAATGGTTGGAAACTGATCAAAGAGAGAAGCAACCTGGAATTAAGGAGAAATTTCCTGACAGTGAGGACAATTAACCAGTGGAACAGCTTACCCCAGAAATTGTGGGCGCTCCATCACTGGAGATTTTTAAGAAGAGTATAGGTTCTCCTGCTTGAGCAGGGGGCTGGACTAGAAGACATCCAAGGTCTCTTAATATAATAATATAATAATAATATAATATAATATAATATAATATAATATAATATAATATAATATAATATAATATAATATAATATAATATAATATAATATAATATAATATAATATAATATAATATAATATAATATAATATAATATAATATAATAATATAATATAATATAATATAATAATATAATATAATATAATATAATATAATATAATATAATATAATATAATATAATATAATATAATATAATATAATATAATAAATATAATATAATATAATATAATATAATATAATAAATATAATATAATATAATATAATATAATATAATATAATATAATATAATATAATATAATATAATATAATATAATATAATATAATATAATATAATATAATATAATATAATAATATAATAATATAATATAATAATATAATATAATATAATAATATAATAACTATTTCTGCAATGCAATAACTTATTGTAAAACAGGCATTGTTTAAAATGTGCCAGGAATGTGACACTGTCTGTGGGAATATGTTACCACAGAAATGTAATCTATGCATTCCATGTGGTTTTGAACATAATTGTGCATGGGCTATGGTTGCTATTCAAGTCTCCATGCTTATTGAGCAGGAATATTGGGTATAATCCTGGCAACATAGTAGTTTATCCATTACATTAAAATGCAATTAATATTTCAAAATGTTCTCTATTTCTTAGAGAGAGAGAGAGAGAGAGAGAGAGAGAGAGAGAGAGAGAGAGAGAGAGAGAGAGAGAGAGAGAGAGAGAGGGGGACGGGAAAAAGGAAAAAAAGGGAAAACGGATTCTAGTGACGTTTTTATTCTTTGTTTACCGTATCGATAGTCGAGAGTAATGGTTAACGGGTCATTTACATTTTGGGATTTTTATCGGTGTCCAAGCAATGATTTCTTCAACAAATTACAGGGTTGTTTATTTAGTGTGCTAAGTAATAGATTTTTGATCTAAGATAAACAGTTTTAAAAGTTACATTTATTTTGTTGTGAAAGGAAAAGGAAATTGCTATTCCCTACAGGCAGTTTTACCTTGTAAAGCAATCTGTCTTCAAACCCAAAATGAAAGAGAGCCAAAAGCTGAATTAGATGACAAGGCCCTTGAGATAGTGCTAGCTACTATGTTTGTTTGAGAACCACAGATGTTTCATATCATGCATATCGGCACAAAGAACCCCGTGCAAATTTATATGTGCTGTGATCCAGAACCTTTCATGTGGAAATGCTCCCCCTCTTCTGTTGTCAAAAGAAAATTAGGACTGTGTCTGTGTTTCCTTTCTCATATCATTTATTGCTTTCAATATGGGGAGGACCACTGTTTCTCTATGGCTGTGGGGGAGAGGGAGAAATGGGGCTCCCCAGGTGGGACTTTCAACCATCATAGTTCATGATGAAGAATGCTGTGTTGTACTTCCATAATCTGAATGACACACTGACAATTGATAAGAAAGACTTTTATCATCTGTTGAAGAATGGGAAAAATCACTTTATGTACTTAGAAATAGAAGTGCACATTCTAATTCTGACAGATCCCTCTTCTCCTATATCCTGGATCTTAAAAACAAAACAAAACAAAAACCTGACATTCATTCTTTTCTGTTCATTAAAACAATGCACATTCAGCAAATGTTTCTATTTAAAAAGCAAAACAAAGCCAACAAAACTGAATAAATAGAATTTGTTCCACAGTGGAAAAGACAATGTTGTAGAAATCTGCTATTTAACTACTAGAAACAGAAGTCTGTCAGAGAAAAGTGAAGGCATCTCAATTCAAAACCCCAGACGTTGTTGGATGCACTAAATATAAGAATGTATTCATTTCTCAGTTTTGCTTTCCTTGGCCAATAGTGCTTTTTTAATGTGAATTCTTTACCATTTTATATTTGTTTTCCATTAGGTTCACAGCTACGATGCAGCCTAAATTTATAGATACTAGAACTATTTTGGAAATTATAATACTTAGAAATATCTGAAAACTTTACTGAGAACTAAAGAAATTAAAATAATTAAATTGAAAGAAATAACTTTTCTTTTTGAAAGTGTGAATAGAAAGAACTTTTTTCATGGGAAAGCTGCCTTGTTTACATATCAGTTGTAAAACAAAACCTTGAAGGCTGATTACCAGAGCACAAGATGGCTACTTCCAAGGGAATATTTGCTTTATGGGCTTGTGAAATCCTTGAACCTTTTAACCCTTAACTGGAATCAGAAATTACTACTGAAGAAGAATAAATTCCTCCATAGACAACTGAGATGGATTCACTGGATTTACGAATGCAATTGGATGATCATTCAAAAACTGAAAAAGACATTTTAGATTAATTACCTTTTCAACTTGAAATATAAGATTTATTGTACCTCATGGAAACTACAAGTGGACTTGAAAGATGTTAAGAATTCTGAGAAAAGAAAATATACTAGAAGAAAACTGGACTCAGAACTCTATGGGACTAAAGATGATAAGGAATAAGAAAAAAATAATATTGGTATATCTGTTTATGCTTAATAATAAATT
>NW_015386478.1:444969-472780 GCF_001527695.2 Protobothrops mucrosquamatus
TAAAACCGAATTAAACCAAATTTTAAAGTTGTGTCTTCCAAATTCCTAAAAATGAACCCAGTATAAAATCCTCCCTAGGTCAGGTCCGCTTGCTGAAAGAGCCATGTCTTGAGGGCGCGACGGAAGGTAAGGAGATCCGGAATCATCCGAATCTCGGGGGGTAGTTCATTCCAGAGGGTAGGGGCACCCACAGAGAAATTCTTAAAATTTTTCTTAAAATTAAGAAAAATTAACTTTGATGGAAAACTATCAAAATCAAATTAAAATCGAAACTAACAGACAGATACAACATGAAGCAAAATCAAACATGTCAACTCAGATTGCTATTGTAAAGTGTATTTACTATTGCAGGCTCTGATATATACACAGCAGGACATGGTTGATTGTCCCATTGTAAGCCACTCTCCCTTCCTCCTGGTGTCAAATGATCCAGAAAAACACATCCAGCCCAACCTGTACTTCTTAAGGTACAAATACACACATATACAAATCAAGAGAAGAATTAAAGCACACCAAGATATAGAAATCTTACTTTGTAACACAAAAGAAAATACAGATGCCTCCTTTGACCACTGATAAAGGCATTGGAAAGAATTACAGAAGCCTCTCTTTGCATGCTTTCCTGTTTTCCCCCCATAATCCTTAGAACATATTGAAAGCTGCTGTTATTTTAACAGAGATCCCATGAAAAGTGCATCATATTAATTAGGAAAAAATGAAGAAATATATATTTCCATGGAAAATACCTGTATAGAACACATGAAAACATTAATTTTTGACAGTTTCTTATGAGATGATCTTAATTATGCTAATTGGTCTTTGATATAATAGGACAGGGACTGTTGACTGGTCAACTTTGTATTTGTTTTTATTAGGCTGTTAGCCACCCTGAGTCCGCAAGGAGAAGGGCGGGGTAAAAAAAAATTCAATAAATAAATAAATAAATAAAAATAAACTTGCTGACTATTTTTAAAATAACATTTTAATAAGTTCACATAATTCACAATATGTTCAAGCCATAATTTTGCTAATAGGCGCTTTACAGTTTTAATACTATAATCTCTGGAATGTGCATCAATCTTATCCTTAATAAGCTATAAGATATATGAAGTAGGTTGTAATCTTTTCTAATTATATTAATTCAGTAGAATCATAGTTTTGAATCAACTTGCATAGCGTGGGATGAAAAACCTTTCGTATGTTTCCCTCCAAATGATGGAAAAAAAGATTACATGTTCCTAACAATAAAATCCGGTCCATACTTTATATCAAAAGTAAATCCAGTGAATCTGACCAATAAAGGCATAGGATTGCTATCTAAAAGTTCTCTTAAAATATTTAGATCTATTAGCAAATAAATAGACAACATTTAGTAGGTGAAATTCCCACATCTCTTTACTAGAAAAACTAAATCACTTGGTGACTATTTTTTCCCCACACTGATAGACTCAGAAAAAGAAAGGTAGAAGTAGATAACCACTCCAATTCTTGGGAAGTTGCTCTGCTTCAGTGATGGGACCCACCAGAGATTTGACCTTAAACTTTTCCACAGCTTAGATGTAATTTCCAAAGCTATTTTTTAATAAACAGCAAATTTTATTGCAGAATTTAAGCTAAGAAGAAAAGGAAGGACAGTTTCCAATGGGTACCATGTCTGCACAGAAAACCAAATAAGAAATGTTCTTGAGGCATCATCCATTGGAAATAAAATCACAAAGCCTCAAATGAAAAGTGACTATTGTTGTATAAAATGGATGAGAAATCCTGATCAAGTCTATTATGATAATGCTATCAGTCTGACCACCTCCCACTGAGCTCTCCCTTGGACACATCCCCAAGTTTGCTCTGGATGCCGGCAATGGGGTAGGTGCGGCTTCTGGATGACGCATCCAGCCCATGGGCCGGCAGTTTGACACCCATGTTCTAAGGCTTTAAATGGATGAGACAAGCCAATGGACCCATTGCTGAAGTCCTCTTAAATTCTCAGCCACTGTTTGTATTTACCTTTTTATTGTCCTTGTGACAATTCCAGGAAATTGGATGTGGGAAGAGATAATGTTTACTGTCTGTCATTGCTCTTTGGTTGACCTTATTTTTTAAAAAGATACTTTCTTTGAAGATTACATGAAAGTAGGTACTTTATAAAAATGTGAGCTATAACTGAGAGCTATAATGTCACAGCTCACAAAGCTTTTTTCTTCTTTTGAAACTTTGTGGGAAGAGTAGAGAGAAGAAGGTAAAGACATGCATATTTATATCAAAAAGATTGATTTCCCTCTTGTATAACGTATGATAAATAGTAAGAGCAGATTTTTTAAAATCAATAATTGGTGTTTGTAACAAGAGTTGTGCTGATAACCAGCTGAGCATCTACTCTCTATCCTGCAGCAAAGAAGAGGGCAGAGCTGTTAAATGATTATCCCTTTCAAATATTCCATGCAGTCAAGGCTTCATTTTTAAAACATTTAGTGAAATATCTCTTTTTGCTATTTTGAAAAATAAATCTCAGTTTGAAAGTGGATCCGTGTAATATAGAACTGAACAGCTGGATACTGTAAAAATCAAGAGCATTGCCCAGTTGGTCTGCCAGCCTACATTGTAAATGGAGTCTGTGTTAAAAGCTCTTCCCCTTCCAATTAAAGAATAAAGGCTGAGGTGCTTACCAGATTTTTCAGCATATCTGATGTGGCTTTTCATTCCTTTCCTTTTTTTTTTTTTTTGATGGCTTCGTTTTTAGACTTGTCTCTGTGCCATGATAGTAAGGCCCAGTAAAACAAGGCAAGCAAGTTTTAAATATCAGTACAGACTTCTGTCTTCATCTGAATTTTACAGTCAAGAAAAAACTACTTTCCATTTTCACAGAGTCTTGATCTCAGGATATATTTTCTTAAAACAATATTTTCAGCTGTAAAAGAAGTATATTTTACTCGGTTAACTTTACACCTTGTTCAGTAATTACATTCATTAATTTCCCTGTTAGCCTGCTTGCCCAGTAAACCATTCTGATAAAGAGTTGAAATTCATTCAAAGGAAGCAATAAATGGGAGCTATGATAGGGCTAATGTAGAGAGAATTTGAAAATGTGAGCTTGTGGGATTATTTAAGCACCTATTTAACAATTCCTCCCATACTGCATACACTTGCATGGGATTAGTACTGAAGAAACAACTTTTTTCTCGTTTTGCTACACTCCCCCTCTAACTTCAGTAAGGCATTTGATAAAGTAGACCATAACCTACTGTACTACTTGATAGGATAGAAAAATGTGGGTTAAACACCATCACCACCAGATGGATTCGTAACTGGCTGACCAACCACACTCAACATGTAGTCCTCAATGTAACTGCATCTACATGGAGGGAATATGCAGTGGTGTACCCAAGACCCTGTTTTAGGCCCAGAACTCTTCAACATCTTCATCAATGATTTGTATGAGGGGATAGATGGGGAACTCATCAAATTTGCGAATCAATAGCCAACAGACCAGAAGATAGGCTTAAGATATAAAAGGATCTTGACATACTTGAACATTGGACTTTATCAAAATGAAATTCAGTGGTGAAAAAAAGTAAGATTCTACATTTAGGCAAGAAAAATAAAATGCACAGGTATAGTATTGGTGACACTTCACTCAATAGTAGTAAACATGGGAGGAATCTTGGAGTCCTAGTAGACAATCACTTAAATATGAGCCAGCAGTGTGCTGCAGCTGCCAAAAAAGCCAACACAGTTCTAGGCTGCATTAACAGAGGGATAGAATCAAGATCACATGAAGTGTTAATACTACTTTATAATGCCTTGGTAAGGCCACACATGGAATACTGCATCCAGTTTTGGTCACCAAGATGTAAAAAAGATGTTGAGACTCTAGAAAGAGTGCAGAAAAGAGCGACAAAGGTGATCAGTTGACAGGAGGCTAAAACATAAAGAACGGTTGCTGGAATTGGGTATGTATAGTTTAATGAAGAGAAAGACGAGGGGTGACATGATAGCAGTGTTCCAATATCTCAGGGGTTGCCACAAAGAAGAGGGAATCAAACTATTCTCGAAAGGGAGGACAAGAAGCAATGGATGGAAATTAATCAAGGAGAGAAGCAATCTAAAACTAAGGAGAAATTTCCTGACAGTTAGAACAATTAATCAGTGGAACAACCTGCCTCCAGAAGTTGTGAATGGTCCTACACTGGAAGTTTTTAAGAAGAGATTGGACAACCATTTGTCTGAAATGGTACAGGGTTTCCTGCCTGATCAGGGGATTGGACTAGAAGACCTCCAAGGTTCCTTCCATTACTGTTATTCTATTCTATTCTATTCTATTCTATTCTATTCTATTCTATTCTATTCTAACATTTTATACTGAATTCTTTTGTGCCGAATTTCATCATACTTCACATTGTGGTTATATTTTAGATAACAAATCAAATAATTTGGAAAAAAAATTGAGTCTGGGACCAATGTTATATAAAATGTTTCCATGTGTTATTGTATTCTAATAATTTATGAGTCAACATAGTGCATTAAGATGGTGGTCTGATGCTGGGGAGATCCAGAGATCCAGCCACAGAAGATCACTAGATGATTTGGTGCTTCTTCTTTCTCTGCCTAGCCTACCCCACAGGGAAAAAAATGGAGGAAGCACTATGGAAAAATGAAAGTAGGGAGAATTACATATATCACCTTTAGCTCCTGAATGAAAAATGGATATCAATCTAATAAATAAATGAATAATTACACAGAGATTTAATTTGTGGTTTCATCAATTTCCCTTTATACACGCACAAAGTGGGAACCCACAAACATTACACATAAAAAAGAAGCACAGTAAAGGATGAAAAAAAATGCCTTTCATGGAAAAAAATACTTAGAAAACAAATTTGGCATTATATATAAATGCATTTATAGTATTTAGGTATAAACTCTAAACATCCATTAGAGAAGTGCAAAGTCTCAAAAGGGTGCTTTGCTTTGATCAAAACCCAGAGTAAGAGCCCCTTCAAGGTTGTTCTGTAACAGTTCAATAATCAGTGAAGATTCAACACAGCCAAACATTGTCAAAGCATTCACTTTGAAGGCCTTCAATGGTACTTCCCTTGGTATTTCTGGCAAAACCCAGCTGCCTCACTTGGGGGAATCAAGATAGAGCAAGACAGCATTTCAAATAGAATCAATCTTTCCACTGATTCAGTTCCACAAAGCAAAGTCTGATGCTTTACCCCGACTTAACATCCATACTTAATATTTCTGTCCAACAAGGTGTTTATATAGATCCAAATAATCTTATAATAAGAATGACTTCATTAGCATACGGTAACTAAAGATGCAAGGCACACATAAATAAAACCATCAATAACTAAACTATAGACTATTTCGGTTAATTTTATTTTGTTAGCTAGCCACACTTTTTCAGTACTTTTACCCCAAAGATGAACCTTGCTGTTCTAATATTTTCCTGTAACAACTGCATTAATTTCTAATGTTGTACTGTACTATAAGTCTTGCAGAAAATGGATACCAAAGCCAGCAATATTAAATATTAAGATTTATTATGCATTTTTGCAATTTTATCAAAACTTTCAGCCAACATGAGTAAATAAATGGATAATGTCATTGAGAAATTCTATTGATTTATCAATTTATTAAGTGTTTAACAAGGTGTTCATATGTTATTAATACTTGCAACACAGTGCATGTTTCTGTTATTGAAAAGGTAAGCTTAACCTCCTCACCCATTCCTACTGGTCACTTCATCCATTCCAAATTAAATATGTACGAAAAGTTTTCCAACCTGTTTTGTTTTTTCCCACTTCATTCTATTCTTTTCTATTCCATTCTATTCTATTATACAGAACATCTTGGTTTTCCCAGGTTTGATCTAATTCTAATGGCTTCATTCTGGCAGTTTAAAGCTTGACCTAAACACAGAGGAAGAATAATAATAATACAGAAATAACATCTGAATTAAGTCTGAAATTAGAGCATATTTGCTCTTGATAATCCATTCCCTCTAAACACATGCAAGTACACATGCACAGCTCTTGTAAAATACAGACAGCTTTTTAGCATTTTATTAGTTTACATGAGTTTGTACTTTGTGTAGTATTTTACTGCTGCCTATTGCCAAAATATCACATGCATGCATCTTTTCATATGTTTTCTTGTTGCCTTTAATGTTCCAACTTTCATGAAAATGAGGTCATGCTTTGGAAAAAAAGGCAATTATGTTTTTTCTATGCCTGTTAATGGAAAAACAAAGCCATATTTTTCCCAGTTCATGCTCAGAACTCTGAATGTGATAGAATGGTTTATACCCTGGACGATAACCAGAGCCAAAGATTCATCAGCAAAGGGATAAAGTAGTCCTTTCACAACTCTAATTTATTTATTCATTTGCATTCTTTTGTGTCATATCTTCTTGTATTTTGAATGTTTTGCTTTCTTTGAATATTTTACTGATTTTTTCTATGTTCATTGTTTTTAGCTGCCCAAAGCAACAGAAAATACAACTTCATACAAACACAGAGAGACATTCCCAGAGCTACTCAAGGGTGAATTTTGCCCTTTGATCTCTTTACTCCTATAGCTACTTATCAAATACAAAAGTCCCGCTGAATTTAATATAACTTACTTTTAACTAGACACGTAGGATTGTACTGTAAATGTGACTACTGGTAGGGAGTTACAAAATCATTTTGAATGTATACTCTCAAAACTGCAAAAGTCTTATATTTTTTACAGTGCACTGACAGCCATATGATGTTACTCACCAAGTATTGTCCTATGGATGTTGTAGTGTAGCTGTCACTCAGTCTTCATCAAGCAGAACAAACTGTATGACTTCACCATAAGCATGATGGCATTTTATTGCAACAATTTCTTATGAAGGGGTTTGACTGGTGGAGTCCAAATAGTGATATGTGCCCCCAGCAATTTTAGTAGGAAAGCCACACAAGATAGGTGTTAACTTAGTAGGCTTTAACAGGATGTAAACTCCCTGAATATCTCAGATTCTGACACCAGATCTATTCAGCCTGATTTTACACACATCAGTCTTGTGTGACAGGTATTCATGTACATATTATTATGAATGGGTCCTAAACTGCATGTTGAACATTTCTGCATAATTCTGCAAGAAGAAGCATTTCACTTTGTCAAGTCTTAATTATTTTGCAAATTAATTTAAAATTAATGATTATTGTAATATGAAAGAGAAAAATATGTTGCTGTCTTCTTGCAACATTATTAAGTATCTTCCAATCCTCTATCATATATATGAATGTAATATTCTGATTCATAAAAATCCGGTTACTAATAAAATTGAAACATGGGTTCTCTTAAAAAATACTGGAGGTAAAGATGAATATTTCACTTAAATTATATCCATTAAGTTCTGTTCCATTTTTTTTTTGTACTGAAGGTGTTTGACTGAATAGCAGGTAAACAGAAAAAAGTGCAGTGATATGTGACAATGGTCAACAGCAACTGGAACAAGTATAATAATATGTAATTGATCAAGTATTGTCATACCTTGGACCTTTTAAACAATACACAATAAATACAGCTCCATTGGTTAGAATTCAAAAAGTTATTCTTGGGCATGTTCAGTGGAAACTTTGATCTCTCTCTGAACAGTAGACTTTAGAAACGAAAAAAATAAAATACATTTGAAAAACTGCTGCTTTAAATTAGTATGCCCAGAAATATAAGAGGTTGGCATTTCAGCAACTTACTTGAAAATCTCATTAAATTGGTAGAGAGCTCTTGATGTAAGACCAGGCATAGTTTTTGCTTTTTAAAAAATGAACTATTTTCAAATAAGAGTTAGCCTATTGGGGATTCTCCTTACATGATTAAATATTGTTTGAGGGGCAGAGAGCAGGAGTGTAATCTCTCTTCCATTGCTACTATAATTCCACACCATGCAGGACTGCACTTCATGGTAGCATGCAAGGAAAACTTTAAGGGTGTAATCTTCAGATTGTAGATACTTCAAAAACTGACTTTTACAGATATGATCTTTTCCATTTTTACTGAATAGAGATAGTCTTGATGTTTTTGCTACATGGCAATGGCCAAACAAAAATGGTGTCTTGGCATATTTGCCTATTACGTAATGATCTTTTATAACTATTACCACTAGCATACATTAATGAAGATGGACCCAATTACAAGTGAGCCTATGTTTGTAATGCCATGATTGACTGACTGCTGGTATTTCAGATAATGATACGTTCTAATTTTATCAAAGTTGAAACTTCCCTGTGGTTATGCCAATAAAGAAAACTAAAAGAAGGTCTCCATATATGAGAGGGAAGAGGGATTATGTTCAATATATCATAAAATTTAAAAATATAGTAAAAACAAAAGTGAAATTCAACAGAATACATTTACTGATAGAACAGTTTCTGACAGCAGAACTGGAAAGGGAGCAATTCTCCTTTTCCATGGAAATTCTGCTCTAGAGGATCCAACAGCATTTCAAAATTTGAGGATATATGGAAGACAGAAGAGGAGATTGGGTGTAGCATGTGCAATAGTCTGCTCGTTCAACATAAGACTTCACCAAGAAAAAAACAGTACAAAAACAGAAACAAAACAATCTATAATCCCAGAAGATACTCTGAGGGCAGTGGTGTGGTTTGTTTAAATATATTTTATATGTGAAATATAAAACTAAGAATATTTTATATACACAATGCCTTGAATATATATATATTAATATTAATAAATTATAAGGTTATTAAGTTGTAAGCACTTAAAAAATGAGATCTTCTCCATTTTATCAGAAGCTCAGTGCATTCCTAAAGATTGCTTTGAATTGCAGCCCTGGTCTTTTCTTAAAGATCTCAGTGAAACATCTTATTTCCCAGAACAAAGACCCATTCTGTCATGGTACATAAATAGCATTATTATTTTTAGTTATTTTTGTTGGCCAGTATGCTATTAAGATTTGAAAATCACTTCTTCTGGTAATTAGCAAATTCACATTTTTTTGCAGGATAAAAAAAGGAAAGAAACCCACCCTCTGGGTTATGAGGTTACAAAGTGAATTGTTCTGCAGCTGCAGAATCAAATGCTTTAGCTGAGTTAATGCTTTTCATTTCTTCTGCATGTGTCAGCATTAATGGAGGCAAGCTTCTATAAAGCTTTGCATGTGAAGATGATGCTGAGCAGACTAGATTCAGTTCTGTTGAATGCTTTCTGCAATTTTTTTTTAAAGGGAATGCCACACAAAAGAAGACTTCAAATCAGGCTGAACTTCAAGTAAAAGTTAATGCTATTCTCTTTTGGGTTCAACCACCCACTTTGCTTAAGGTCACTAGTTGAGGCTAATGCTGTGCGGAGGGGCTGCAGCAAACTTGGCATCTCCTTGATTAGGCTCCCTGCTGATCTAATACACATACCAGCTCACTTGCCAAGTCAAATAACACATTTAGTGAATTGGAAATAAGATTTAAGTGAGCCAGCACAATGCGGCTTGCCCTCTCATCTTTTTACTGAATCCTTCTCTTTGTATGCTAGACTGTGAAAACTACTCTTGTTAGAGGACTTAATCTTCATTTTTTTCCTGTAGATTATTTGGAAACAGGTCAATTGAATGTTGGAACTGCTAACTCCTCCTACTAAAGAAAAGGAACTGCTTGTGGCATACTTAATACATCATTTAAATGCAAGGCTTCTATTATTAAAAGGAAAAATACAGTAGTATAAGAATCTCTTAAAATAGGTGAAAGAGTGCGAAGCATAATTGAAAAAGCAAAGTATATCTTTCTTTCCCATATATCTTTTTAAGAGGCTCTAGTATTAACTATTCATGATGAGTAATTGATAAAGTTGATTACATAAGACTATATCCATCTCTTCCGGTTGTAATGCTGCATCTAATTCTTAATACAGCCACATACAATAGGATGACATTTCTATAGGACATTTCATTACTGCTTCTCATAATAGCAATTTAAAGCATTTCATATAATGCTTGACTTTGCACTATTCAAGTTTTTAATGACATGAGATTAAGATGATCATAAAACATGACAGCTTGCATTTGGTATATTTGTCTCCTGCTATTTTGGGAAGTCGCCATTGAAGTTGTAATTTGAGATTTATCATAGATTTATCTTAGATTATCATGTTATCAAAGATACAATCTCATCCCATCTTGTTGTGATATGTGGTACAAGATTATGATATGTATTGACTTTTTTATGGTCTATCTTTTCGACTTATATAAATTTATGTGAGCTTTTTCCCTGTAGCGAATCCTGAAATACGAGCTTCCTTTTTAAGGACTTTAATACATTTTATATCAATAAGAATGACAGCAGTATATACTTGACAGCGAAATAGTAGCCAGAACCCCATTCGGTGCTCAAACAGGAAATAAATGTCTCAAGTCTATATAATTGTGTTTTGAATACCTATATCCCTATCCAAAACAATTTTACCTATAAAAATTTGCCACTTTCAGTTGAGAGAAATTCATATGACAATATCACTGCTGCTTGTGAGTAGTAGCAAAAATAGATTTATCAAAACCATACTCATTGTTTGCTCCCTGCCAAAGTAGCCAGCAGCATTCCTGGAAGGCTCTGAGGTGTAATGTGATCATCACAATGCTCTTCCCAGGCAGTTCTCTAGAACAAGGCTCTGGGCTTCTGTGATGTTATGAGAATAAGTGACTATGAAGAGTGCTGACCATAGGTCCATTTCACCACAATGACAAAAACTGCAAGAAGATGGAGAAGGAGAACAAGGGAGAAGCAGCTAAATATTCTGCCTCAGGCTAAGATATGTATTGATAAGTATTAATAGAATAGAGAAATCTTTTTCAACTTTGGTGATTTAAACATCTGTGTATTTCAACTCCCAGAATCACATCTTAAAGTGGATAAGGTTGAAAAAGTGGAATAGAGCCTCAGGAAGACACGTGCTATTTCTTTTCTGAAAGTAGCTGAATTTGAACCACACACACAGGCAAAAACATTTGTAAAATCCCTGCTTGGATGAAACTGGTTGGATGGCCCTCAACCAAATGCCAGATACATTACGGAACTGCATAGCTGCCTTTTAAGATCTGTGAACTTGGATTTTATTTTATTTTCTAGTCTGCTGGAAGTTGTGGTTGGGGGGGATGCAATCACTTTAAGGTTGTTTAAGACAAATGGTTCATATCGGTTTTCATTTTTAATGTCTCCATCTGGAGCAATCAATACTCTTTTTTGTCTGGAAAACCAGAATGCACGTTGCAGAAAAATGTCAGCCATTGTAAAAAAATTCTGCTCAATGGCAAGCCTACAAGCTATATGCAACATAATGATGGTAGTTTCATAAATGTGTAGTTATGCATTTCAGCAGCAAGAGGTCACTCTAACATTAGACCCTAGAATTCAAGTCAGGCAGAGACCCCTTCAGTTATCTCTATGCTAGGCTTTGTACTCATTTGAGATAACACTATGGCTGCTTAATGACTAGGAAAAAATCAAACCATCAAACAAAATTACAGGGCATGAAAGGAAAAATGGCAAAAGTGTAGAATTTGGGTGTTAATCGGAATCCCTGGAAATTTTGAAATGAAAAAGCTAAAATTTACAGTAGCCAGCCAACACTAGCAAAGACAGCAATCAAATACATGTAAGGCAATAGTTGCATTAAATATACTGGTGCTTATTTCTGAGACAATATGCATTGACTTGTACTTTAAGTATTCAAGACAGCTGTAGATGTCCAAATAGGAGAATGAAAGAGAAAAAAATCAATATGAAAAAATACAACCAAAATGGATGAGGTCAAGACCAAGGCTAAATTTAACAACACATTCAGATTACTTAAATAATAATACTTAGTAAATACATAAAGAGTAAACAATTAAAGAGCCATGGTGGCGCAGTGGTTAGAATGCAGTGCTACAGGCTAACTCGCTGCTCACTCCAGGAGTTCAATTCTGAATTGCTCAAGGTTGACTCAGCCTTCCATCCTTCCAAGGTCAGTAAAATACAATTTAGATTGTTGCGGGGGCAATATGCTGACTCTGCAATCCACTTTGAGAAGACTGTAAAGCACTACGAAGTGGTATATAAATCTAAGTGTTATTACTATTAAATACCCATATATTATTCATTTTCTTTTCTGAATTATTAAAAATCACAAATCATAGAAAAAATGGAGGGTCTCTGAAGGTATCTAAAACTTTCAGAAGCTTCATTTTGCTCTGGGCTTTAAGTTGTATATCCTTCCAATAAATAAATCTATAAGATTAGGGGTCTTTCACTTTATGATAATAGAAGTAAACACTAAGATTAGCACATATACATTAGGTTCCAAATGGGAATGGTCACAATTTGCTATATCCGCTTAAGAATATTATACCATGCCAAAAAATTTTTAATAGAATAGAATAGAGCTGAAAGGGACCTTGGAGCTCTTCTAGTCCAGGCCCCCACTCAAGCAGGAGAACCTATACCATCTCAGACAAATGACTGTCCAGTCTCTTCTTAAAAACCTCCAGTTTTTAAAACCTCCAGCATCCACGATTTCTGAAGTCAAGCTGTTCCATTTGTTAATTCTCCTCACTGTTAAGAACTTTCTCTTTAAATCCAGGTTGCTTCTTTCTTTGATCAGTTTCTAACTATTGTTTCTTGTCCTGCCCTCTGGTGCTTTGGAGAATAATTTGACCCCTTCTTCTTTGTGGCAGCCTCTCAAATACTAGAATACTGATATCATGCCACCCCTATTTCTTCTTTTCTTTAGACTAGCCAAACCCTGCAGCTGTTCTTCATATGTTTTAGTCTCCAGGGCTTTGATCATCTTCGTTGCTCTTCTCTGATTTTTTTTCCAAACTCTCAACATCTTTTTTGTGATATGGTGACCAAAATTGACTGCAGTATTCTAGGCGTGGTCTCACTAGGGTTTTATAAAGCAGTACTAATACTTCGCGTGATCTTGATTCTATGCCTCTGTTTATGCAACCCTGGATTATATTAGCTTTTTTGGCTGTTGCTGCACATTGCTGGCTCAGTGTCCATTGAGATTCCAAGGTCCCTCTCAAAGTTACTGTTTTTTAGCCAGGTCTTACCTAATCTATTCTTATATATTTTATTTTTCCTGACTAAATGTAAAACTTTGGTTTTCTCCACATTAAAACTTATTTTGTTGGATAGGCCCATTGTTCCAGTTTGTCAAGATCTTTTTGAATGCTAAGCTTGTCTTCTGGGGTGTTGGCTATTCCTGCCAGTTTAGTGTCATCTGCAAATTTGATGAGTTCCCCTTCTATTCTCTCATCTAAGTCATTGATGAAGATACTGAAGAGTACTGGGCCTAAGACGGAGCCTTGTGGTACCCCACTGCTTACTTCTCTCCATCTGGATGTAGTACCATTGAGAACTACTCATTGAGCATGGTTTGTCAGCCAGCTACAAATCCATCTGGTAGTGATGTTCTCTAATAAGGCATCTATAATTAGGTATTGAAAAATATCCAATAATAATAGTTGTACATTTTCTTCTACTTTGTTAGGATGAAGTATTACACAAAGTTAACTTTCAGAGAAATTGGTGCAGAAAACTTTTGAGTTATTATAATGACCCAAGCTTCTCATGCAAATGACAATCAATCAAGCTCTGAAGCATAGGAAGTAGAATACTTAGCATGGTCAGGAAAAGTAGTAAACCTTAAAGCTAGAGGTTAATCCACAAACTAGCCATACTGATGATGAAGCAGTCTGTATCATAATTGTCCAACATACGCTAAAAATGTAAATGTATTGCTAGATATTTCTATCAAGTCCAAAACACACCATTAGAGCCTTTGAATTGCTGTTTCCGATATAATCAGTGGCCAAGTCAATAATATTCTAAATTGTTTTTGTATTGTTTTTCATATGCAGATGTGTAATTGTTAAAACAGTACATTTACTATCAAGCCATATGTTAAATGACTAGTAAAGATTAAAGGAAAATGCTTAGATATAAAGAATGTTCTGCATCCAATACTCCAGGTTACTCCTAGGCATATAACTTGTTCAAAATAGAGCCATTAATTACAGGAGACTGCTTTGTTTTCCCCCTTCACTACAGGACCCAGGATCCAGATCATAGTGGATTGTGTTCTGAAATATTTTAAATTTTAAGAAAGGTATTGAGGTATTTCTATGGAAAGAAAGAGCTGATCTTATGATCTTATTCATACAAATTGGATTGTCCTAAGAAAATACCTTGGTCTTTGGGAGAATGTTCCTCTGTGAAGCCATAAAATATTGTTATGCATACCAAAGATATCAAATAATGAAGTGTACATCACTGTTCTGTGCAGCAGACACAGATATTTCAGACCCAATTTGCATAAATACTTGAAAAAAATGTAATTAAGGATCATCAACGGATTCTCAAAGCCAGCAGGAGATCTATTGAAGCTATTGGCTGTCTAATTTGGGCTGATCTTTAAGAAAAAAGATTGTGCATTAAAAAAAATAGGCATAAGGGCTTCTAAATTCTAGCTTTATTAATTAATCTAATGAATTCAAAGTGTTTGATATTAATTTATCTAGTGCGCAGAAGTTGCTTTTAGTCTTTGCAAAATGTAACTCCTATGTTGAAAAGATATTCCAAAGTTTGAGTTCAAGAATAAAATTGTGCACAAAACCCCCTCCCTTATTTATGCTTTTGACATTTGGAATCTTTTCTGTAAATTTATATATTTAGGAGATATAATAAAATGTAAATAACACAATATGTACTGTATGTTCTAATATACATACGTAGGGCTTTTCCTGCTGGTTGGGTTTTTTTCCTGTTTGCCACATGCATACAAAATGAACTTTTAGAACAAAGTTTAGGTTAAGGTTTAGGTTAAGAATGCATGAGGAGAAGGAGGTTTGCAGCATTTGATTTTGTATTTCTGTATTTTTCTGAATGTCAGTGGGAATGTAATATTTTTTCCAGTACTTCTCCAATATTACCTGTTAATAATATTGTAGTAAGCTTATTTCTACATTCTTGTGTGTTTTTCTTTCCTAATTGTAGCCTTATGAAGCCGTATAATATTAACATCTAACTCTTAATGCATAAAGCAGTGAAATTTGAAAGGGCTGGCAACTTAGAAGGGAATTATTAACTGGAAACAGCAGCATCTCTATCAGCAACATGTCTCCTTTTTTCCAATAGTGTTAAAAATGATGTTGTTTCTTAGAGCCTTTCCCATAGGTAAGGTGTCACCTCAAATGAAGGTAAAGTTTCAGCACACTGGGGCTGAAAGTATACTAGCTTGTTAGTAAAGGAAAATAAATAAGTGTAAATGACATACTAATGTCACTTTGGCTAAAGAAACTACTTGCCTCACTTTTTGTAAATAGCTGTCCTCTTGCTGCTTTCTTTAATGGTCTACTACAGGCCATAAAAGGTGAGCTCTGTTTTCAATGTTCTTAAAACAACCAACTGTATTTTTCTTACTTCAAGAATGCTCTGTAAATTGTAACAGCAATTGGTATGAATGGATGAGAATGCCTGGGAAGAAAATTGTTACGGATATATAAAACGAACGTGTTGGAATGTATGGAATCATAATGCTGCAATGCTTTATCCAATCCAGGAACAGATAATTGTATTTCATGTTCAATGTCCTTTCAATATTTTCAATTGAGCTGTATATTTTCCTGTCAATGCTGCCACTGCAGTGTCCATTTAGTGTTTAGAATTGCTGGGTATTCTTCAAAAAAGAATTACTGTACCTTAGCATTTTTGAATTAATACAATAAAGGCTCCAATTATAGGATAACAATTATTACTTATGTCAAACAGTCTATTATTCCTTATATGAACTGGCTGTAGTTAATGAAGACCAACCTTAGGAGATAGCAACATTTTCTTATTGACCGGTTTGATTGCTTTATCTGTTCTTACACTTAGAAACTGTCAAATTTTTATCTTAAAATAGTTTCTAATCTGATCAAAGCTGTTTTTAATATAAAATTTACATTTTCTAGATTTTTGAAATGTTAATTATTATATATGCTTAAATATACCTAGAAATAGCCTTTGATTTAGATTATCGATTTAGAAAATATCCATACTCCCAAATATCTATAGATTTACATTGAGGTTTCTTTATGCAAGGATTATTCTATTAACTTGTTCTGAGCCTCTTTCCATTAGGTTTTAAATAACGCTCATGCTACGATGCCAGCCGACTTTCCCCTAACAATGCTCAAGCAAATTTTAAACAGAATTAACGTTAGGGAAGGCCTGACCTCACTCATATATGTAAATCAAGGCAGATGCCACCATTCCCCCACACACTCATACACATACACACTTTGTTGGTCAGGAGAAAGCATTGTCCTTTTAATATCAGATACAGGGGAAGCCAAGACACTTCTGTGCAAGAGTTGGGGGAGACCAACTCTCCAATATTTCTGATAAATGGCTAGAATTAGCCCCCTTGGCCATAGAAGGTTCAGGAAAAAGCATCAGAGGACTTTGCTTTGGAATTTAAGTAATTTTCAAGAAATACATAAATGTTTTTAGCCAAAAGAAGGGGGATTTTTATCTTTATGTATTCAGGTTCTATATAAGCTCAATGACTGCCTCTACTTCTGTCTTTTATGCCTACATCACATTATACAACAGGATACTCAAAAGTTCATAAAATAATAATTCTTCAATAAGAAATTCTATGCACTTTGAAAACTCAGAGCCTGGAGAAATTGCAACAGATCTGTGCCATTCTGTGATATTTAGTTTAACCAAACAGCCAGCTGCTGGATGTTGTAAATAAGGCAGCTCTAAACTGTGTTTACAATGCTAAGTTTTTAAAGTTAAAAAGTTATTTTATATATTTCTCCCTTTCTTTTCTTTTTCTTTTCTCTCTTATTGCGGGGTTTTTATTTATCTCTTATTTGTCACTTGTGAGGTTGGTGTATCTGTCAAGGAAGGGTAGAAAACAGCTGAGAGTTTTAGTCATAAGCCGCAGTGCTACATACATAAGTATTCATTGGAAAAAAGTGCCAAATTCAGATGAAATCACATAAACAATTTTAATATAATTCTTCAGTTGAAATATCCTTTGCAGCTTTACTGTAGGTCAAGATAAAATATCATGATTTCTGATAATTAATTCTTTGGCCTAATTCTCATTGAGATAACTAGCTTGAACTGCCAAGAAGCTTCACTGGGTTGCAGGCTTCTCCATATAAAATGATTTTCTTCTTTAAAAAAACAGTAAATCAAGAAGAAGGTTAGAGTACAAAACTTTTTCCTGACAACAAAAATTCTATGAATTTTGATATTGTCATTATCTGCATTATCTCTATGCACATTACTTCCATTTTTTTTCCTGTGGATCACACAGTATCAACAATATCAACTCATTTCAATTTACAACACTGCAAAAATGTCCCTGCATTTTCTTATTATCTGACTTGATGAACTAATTAAAACAGTCAAGGTTATAGCTAGGTGTCCAATAAAAATGGTTCTAATTGCCCTGAGACTGTGGATAATTCAATTACAAATCTTTTCAATTTGATTTATTCCTTTCTTCCTAAGGAAGGATTATGTTGATGGTTTTCAGGTAATAGAAATTGGTGGCTTAGGAGGAGCATTTAAAACATCCTTACAGATTTAACTAATGTGATTAAGTTTTATGAAGTTTGTTTTTCTTCTTAAAATCTTATAGAGGTCAAGTACTCATGTGATTCCTTTGGAGCAGTGGCTGAGAAGTTGGTTAAATTAAGGAGGTAGTAGTAATCTCTTGAAATGTGCTCATTAGGGCTCAAAAAACGAATTGAAAAATCTTTTCCCACGTCACGCAACCTAAGTTAATAAATGAATAAACCTTCATAATACTTTTCAAGTCTTAATTACTGATTCTTGATGTGGAACTACTGCTTGGATAAGACCTTCTTACAGGATCACACTTCTGGGCTCATTACAGGAGAAAGCATCAGGCTTGACAAATATTTTGAAGCTGAGTTCAAACCTTTGCCCTGTCAGTAATTTAAACTGAAATGAACCATCAAGGCGATTTCCCACCTTGCATCTCACTTTTTTCCTGCAAAAAAAAAAAAAAGAAAGTCTTTCATTTGATAAGTAGGCAAATGACATTCCTTAATATTTTATATTTTTAACTGCTAAAAAGGCTCTGAGTATATGCACTTCTGACTGTCTACTCAGTGTCATCTTATGCATTAGATCCACTTATTTTGCCAAAGAACAATGGTATAGTATTAAATTTAATCACCTATTTCTTGTTACCACTGGGTTGCAATTTTGTACAACCCTAAATCCTTTTTTATTAATATTAGCATGGACATTAGAACTGCATTTTAGATATGTTTGACGAATTCTGCAAGTAAGGATCCGTGTATGTTATTACAAGGTTTACTGAGAGCAAGGTACAAAATAAGCAATAGTTTCCACCTTAATAAGAGAGGGAATCTTTTTTATGTTCAGTTGCCATGGTCTTCAGAAGTTCACTTATAGTATTAATGTAAAAAAAAATCACTGAAAAATAAATTGAAAAATAAAAAGGTTGTGTAATAGTACATTCTGAAAAGAAGGAATACAAAAAATATATATTAAATAATATTCCTTTTTAATTTTTAATACTGATAAAATAAGAAAGAAAGAAAGAAAGAAAGAAAGACAAAAACACAAGAAAACACTAAAGCATCCATCTCTTATGCATCTCTCTTACAAAATCTAACCCATGTATTTTCATGTTAAACAAATAAATGAATAATATTTAAATATCTTCACTTAACAATAGACAAGCATATCAATTAGCATATACATTTCATATTTCTAAATATTCCTCAAGTAGACCAGTTTCACTGAAACACTGACGTGAGCAGCATATACATTTAATAAATAAATGACAGAGAACAAGCTTCTTTACAGCTCTGTAGAATCAATATCATTGTGAACATAAAATCATACAATATGCAATACCACTGTTGTCTTATTAGTTTCCAGACTAATAAGTAATCCCAAACACCAAACATATCTATTAAAATTACAACTGTTACAAAATAAAACTAATATATCAAACAACCTCCGTCTAGAAAAGATAAATTTATGGCACATCATGTGACCTAGTTTTGAGCATTATGTCTCCCATAGGTGGTTTAGCCCACTAATTACTTCCTCAAAAACATTTAATTATTCAAAGTAGAAAAAAATACTTAAGTTCAATCTACATAAATATATACTAGTCAAAACATTGTTACATTATGTATTAGACATTTCAAAACCTTATTTTATTTTATTCCTATACATTTGATCATTTGGTTTGCTGTATAGCAACAGCTAATTACAGATTTGCTTTTTTAAAATAATATATTATCTTTTAGTGATGGAATATTTAGAGCCTCTAATGAAAAACTTTATAATAATAGAAAGAAAATGAATTAAAGGATAGTAAAAAATATTCCTGATCCTGACCAGAAAATTACCTTGGACATCCAGCTACATTGCTTAATTAAACAATATTGATAACAAGTCACTGTAGATTATAGACAGATGCTGTGATTTCTGCTTTGAATAGATATTTTAAAGTTCAGAATAAAAAAGAAACTTCTTTTTTGTAAGAAGCATAAGTATAACAACATTTCACTCAGTTTTTAATCTCAGTTAACTGTAATTTTAACCTTAACTTAAGCAGTCTAGCATTGCTTTTGAAACTGTTTGTTCTTGTGTGTCTTATCTTCGATGTTACCTCTGATGTACAGTAATTACTATAACTTCCATTTTGCATTACATTTTAGCCAATAACATCTTGAAAGCAAAGCATAATATTCTATAGTGCAAAATAAGATCAAAATAAGAAAATTGCTGACCACTGTCAACTTTTATGATAAATCATGGCTCTTGTAAAACAGGTTTCTAAAGTGCTGCTGAGTATGGAATATTTAGTATCTAAATAAATGTTTTGTTGTAATAACAGATATGTGTGCATTTGTATTTCCAAAGGTTGAAAATTCTAGGAATAGCTATAGCTGCACTGAAAAAGTCTGTTTCTCTCTGTCATTGTGTGTGTATGTGTGGGGGTACGTACCCTCACATAGACACATGAATGAGAGAGAAATCACAATTGCAAGTTTCAATCTGTAATATCTTTCAGATGTATTCATTTGCAATTGATCATCTTCTCTATAAATTAATGATTAATAATAGATTGTTGTAACTTATTTTTCAGATTAATTGCTATTTTTTTTTCTAAAGTCAAGATCTATGGAGATTCTGCTCAGGAAAACCTTTGCTGAATTTCTAGATTAAGCAAATTGTTTCTCATTTCTTAAGATATATACCCAAAATATGTACTTTCCTGGAAATAACTGTGATATATGAGTATAACACGTTCATTTTGAAAAGAAATTCAAAAGGAATATATATATTCTTTTCAAAAGGAGAGATATTGAGTTAATGAGTTAAAAACTTGTTGCTCCAAAATACTGAATTTTCTTTTTCATGTTTCTTCTAGAACTTTATTGCTCTGTTTCAATCTTTAGTAAGAAATTACTCAGTATCTTTTCAGATAATTCCCTATGTCCATATTATTATTATTATTATTATTTCCACTTCTGTAACATTGAGTTTTCTGTATTGTATTTTAATTTGTTAATTCAATTTCCATTTACTCTTCTTATATTCAAGTTACAACCTTCAGTATGTTGTACTCCTCACTGAATGGATCTACTTATATTGCTCTCTACTGCACATCATCATTTTGGTCAATCAAAGCTTTTTAGAAGCTGATCCACAGTTGATACTTCAATAATGTGATTTGCTCATGACATGGAATAGGTTAAATTAGGAAAAATTCACAAAAAAATGGGTATTATCACTGGTGGTGAACAGTGTTTCATCACATTATTTATTCAAATGTACAAATTTTAGAAAGGCAAACTGCTGGTTTGATTTACTTCAACGTGGATGTTCAGTTTATATCAATGTTAAAAATATCTTAATATTAGAATACTCTCAATGGTATTTGAAAGTGCATCTAATTTGTTTTAAGATAAAGAGGATAAAGTTTATTTGAATTACATGGTTCTGGCACAAGGAAAATATAGAGAATAGTAATAATATACACTATAATTTACACAGCGTAATATTTTATTTTAGAATAAGACTAAGTGCACTTTTTAAATGCCACTTTAATAAAATAAAAAACTGAGTGCTTTGGTTAGTTACTATGAGACAGTATGAACCTTGAGGCAGGAGTAGCAAATGATTTTGAATCCTTCATAAAAGGATTTTTTTTTTTTGAATTGGAAAATGGTAAAACATCAAGAATCTTCAGCAGCACAAGATATTGAAGTGATTTTGTTCTCTTTTTGTAAGAGTAATTTCCTGGGAAAAAACACTTCTCTTTTTAAAATGCTTTCCTTTTTACCACTAGATAGCATGGTATATTAGAGCTTAGAAATTATTAGAGATTCCAGTCTATCTCTTAAGAAAGGCTGTCTCTTAAATATGCATTTTAAAGCTATTTTCTGTTCTCAAATTGAAATGGGTATGTATCAGTAGAAGTGAATAGGAAAGCATTGGAACTTGTGATTTAAACAAGTGTGAATTCTTCATACTGTAACCTGTTATATTAACTGTGTATTGTGTGCTTGCACAGTAAACAAGATACATCATCTTAAATAAATGCCAAGCTTAGAAAAAAAACAAAAAATGTTCATGTAAATATAACCTTGCTATGCACTTTGTAATTAAAGAACAAGGAGATAAACGATATGCTTTGATAAAGAAAAAAAAAGATATATCCAGCTGTATAATTTCACAGCACTTTGGAGGACTTAGGCCTACTAACAGACATGATATTATTGTGTTTCTAGGAAAGACTAAAGCATAACATTCACCTAATGATACCTTAGGTCAGTTCAGTGCCCTGATTCACTTCAGTAAGATATTTTGTCTGTATTTTAATCTGCGCATGTCTGTGCCATTGAATAAAATAGTGGTTTGGGTAAGAATAGGATCTAATCACATCTTCTAAATCACAGTGATTCTCTGCTCTCTTTTTATTCTAGATATCTAGCCCTGCCTGTAAGATTCACTACTTATAGCATCCTGCATTGTAGATGTGATTTGGAAGAGTTTTTTTTTTTTAAGAATGTGCAGCAATGAAATGTAATACAACTTCAAAACAATTTTGATATGACTCATTAAATACATCTTTTTTCCAGCATTTAGAACCCTACAAAATGGTATCAGTGCTTTTTTGGGACAGCCAGAAGTACTCTTCCAAATATATTTGAAATATGCATTATACTAATGGATATTTCTGACTGACAGATATCCTTAATATAATAATTGTAAAGAATAATGTAAAGTAAAGAACCAAACCTATTACAAAAAGTTGGGAAACACAGTTTTTCAGTAATATTAATAGCCAGTGTTTTATGGAAGATATATTGGGTGTTGGGTGGGGTGTTTAGCTGGTTAGTTTTGCCTGAAGTCAATAGGGTAGACAAACAGAAGTGGACTAAAGGCTCTGACAAGCCAACTGCTTAAGACTGATTGGAGACATCTGGAGGCTGTTGGATCCTTGGATTTACAGGAGGGATGACAAGTTTCCAAGAGAGTTGGTTCCCTTGGGAGACAGAGGTAGAAAGCAGCATTTCAATAGTGTTACACAGAGGATGATAATGCAGGAAACAGAGAATGCAGAAGATAGATATAGATCATTTAGATATAGATGATATAGATAGATAGAGCTAAACATCATTGATCAATCAATGTTATCATTTTTTTTAAATCAAATTAGTCTCAGATTTTAAACTGAGGTATGTTGAGTTTTGATTATATTGTTTGAACCAAGATAATAAGCAAAAGAAGACAAAAATACTGACCTATTTACATGTCTACATCTTAACAGCATTCATTATTACTAAATTCAATATCCATAGAAAAAAGTATCTCATTGGTTTAAGTAATTCTTTGCATCAAAACATCTGTATAATTCAAAGATGAACTAGCCATCTTATACTATCTTTTATTATTAAGATCTTGGAAATTGATTTTCATGATCCATTTTGACTTCCATAGGCTTTTTACATTAAATTAAATCAGTTTTGCTATTCTATACTGCTGTACAAATGAGCCTTAATTACAAGAAGAAAGCTATGGGAAGTTTCTTGAATCAATCTGGATTGAAATATAATTTCACAGCCAAACAGAAACATGTTCCCAATCACTGAACTTGAATTATTGTTATGTAGCTTGGGGCTTGTATTAAAATCACTGAATAATTGCAATCAGATTATTATAATCAAGTACAAGGACCAGTAATTACAGGTTACAGACATTTTAAACTGCCCTGAAAGTCCCATATACTGATCATATGCATATTAAAAGTTTATGTTAGTGATAAAATTAATGAACAGAATTCAGTCGAGGACGGACTTTATACACAGTGTATAACAGAGTGTTTCTCCGTTGTAAAGACGTTTCGTGGGTTGTACAACTGTACCAAAGGTAAAGTTTATAATTAATCACATTTAGACTTTATCTAATAAGTAAAAGTTAAAATCAAAATTTTTTATTTTATGAAAACCAAAGGTTTAAAAGTAAAATAAACCTACCGATTGTCTTTCTTTACTGATAGCATTTTATTTTCATTAACTTTAGCTTCATTTGCCTCAGCATGTGCAGGGTTAAAGACAGTTGGCAGCTGTAGCAAGCTTCCTAGTCATGGTTAGAAGTATAAATAGAGACCTCTGGTAAGAACTACAATAACATTGAAATAATGTTGTATGCATTAAATGTCATCATGCAGATGAATCTAATTATGTACTTACATCATTTTGCATCAGGCAACCAACATGCAAGAAGATGTTGAGTATTACGTGTCACCTGTTCTGCCTTGCTACACCAGCTAATATGAAATATGTGCTTAGAACTACCTTCACACAAAGCACGCAATGACTCTTGTAGTAGTTGGGTGTATAAAGATGCTGTCAGCAGAATATGAGTTTGTGCCCAAGTCTCATCTTCTATTAAGCTCAATGTGTAGAGGGAAAGACTTGCATACAGCTTTTTGGTAATATCAGTGTACAAAAAAAGCTGAACAGCAGAAGTTTTCCAGCTTCCAATTTGATACATGAATAACTTACCTTAACACTTGAAAACACTCAGTTTTAAAAGCTGTGCACTTTGATTCCCTCCACGCCTGTTTAAGTGTGCCCATGTAAATTTAGTCGAAAATACCATAAGTTAAATCAGCATGTATGATTTTTCTCAAGCATTTCAGTTAAAATAGTGATATGATTTCAAATGCCCAAAGCCAACTGAAGTAATAATAATAATAATAATAATAATAATAATAATAATAATAATAATAATAATAATAATAATAATAATAATAATAATAAAGTTGGAAGGGACCTTGGAGGTCATCTAGTCCAACCTCCTGCTCAGGCAGGAAACCCTATAACATTTTGGACAAATGGCTGTCCAGTCTCTTCTTAAAAACTTCCAGAGTTGGAGCATTCACCGCTTCTGGAGGCAGGTTGTTCCACTGGTTAATTGTTCTAACTGTCAGGAAGTTTCTCCTTAGTTCTAGGTTGCTTTTCTCCTTGATTAGTTTTCATCCGTTGCTTCTTGTCCTGACTTCAGGCCCCTTGGAAAATAGCAAAACTATGTGTAATAGTTTTGTTTTTACCAACAATTAACAACAAATTTGAAAAATAATTTGGATTGTGATTTCATGGACACAGTCGGAATTTGAAGTTCAAGGAGTGAAGCCCAAATATCTCAGCACAAGCATCTAAAGATCACATAATTTCATTGCTATTTTGTTTCTGACTGGCCAGATTTGCTTTATGCCACTCTCTTTGGAAAAGGAGGTGCAATGGCTCCTTTAAAGAAGTTGAGCTTGACACTACTGCTACACAACAGAGTGAGCTCTCATTCCTGCCCTCCTAGCAATTCGAAAGCATACAAAATGCAAATAGATTAATAGATATCACTTTGGTGGGAAGAAAACTGCATTCTCTGCACCTTTGGCATATTGCCATGTTGGCCACATGAACACAGAAAATGTCTTCAGACAACGCTGACTTCTCAGGCAAGAAACAGAGATGAGCACCATGCCCTACAGTCAGACAAGACTGGACAGGGAAACCTTTACCTTTATCTGCTCTCATTGGGGCTTATGCAAATTTTGGAAAATTGTTCCAGAAAACCACTTTATTTTATATGTATTTATGACTATTGTGCTGTTTTTTGTTTTTTGTTTTAATTTTATTGTTAGATTGGGATGCAACTTTTTAAAAAATTAGGAACATTTTATGTGGAAGAAACAAGTCAAAGTATATACAATCCAGTTCTGTTGCTTCCGTACCACATAACTTTAAAACCTGCTTTTGTAAATGTCAATATTTTTTGAGGCAGAATGTAATGAAATTTGCAATAAAAAAAGATGCTATAATGAGAAGTATCTCTGGAAAATGTCAAGAAGATAGGTTGAGGACGTTTTGTGCCAAACGAATGGACAAGTATAAAATATGAATTCATTCATCTTTTTCATAAAAGAAAATATAATCTTTTAGCCAGACCATTAGTTAAGATTGCCCCTCCCCCCCAAAAAAACCTTTAACAACTTCCTAAGAAGAAAATGGGAAGCACAAAATGAGTAAACTCACTGAAATTGTCTCTAACCACCAACCTTCCAAAAATGATGGTTACTGGAGCAACTAGTGATAGAGTGGTTATAAAGGTCACTCAGATTGAAAGCTGACCTGTCAGTCAGTGATTCCATTTTTCCCCTCGATTCCAATCCCCTATCCGTGTAGTATATTAAAATGATAGAGAATGTCATAAAAAGAATTCAAAGTGGGAACTACCTTATTTCCCATAATGGAGCACTTCTATATAAGTAATCCTCAAGCAGTAGAAATAGAAACCCAGGACTGTGCTAATTTTTTTTATAAGAACTGCTTTCTGAGCCTGCAAGCAGTGATGTAACCTAAGAATTCACTTCTTAACTCTATTTGTGTACCTCCCAAGGCAAATTGCTCATAACCAGCAGGATAAATTTCATCACTCTGTGGCAGGAAACCTACTGTACAAAAACTATAGCATATTCCTTAAAAGTATGCTGAGCATTATTGAGGAAAATACATAGACTTATGCAAATCCCCAAGCCCAAAGGGAGAAGATTTTGGCTCTGCCCTTTTGTGTGATATGAACATTACATTTTACATCACTATCATGTCAATTGCAATCCTCTGCTTCTCTAAAATATTATGAGTATCTTCAAGCCATTTAAGGTTTATTCACTCCGGATGCTGCAACATAATTGCCATGTGGGATTTCCCACTTTTCAGAAGTATTTCAGTTGCTATAAGTTCTGCACAATTTGGGGTGGGGAGAAGGAATCATTACTTATGCTTTATTCTTCAGGTGTCTGGGTTTTTTTGTTTTTGTTTTTTGTTACCGGTATCACCAGCCATTGACATCTGCATCTTTCCATGCCCTGGAAGGCAATATGTATTACCTAAGCTTTTTTTTAATTATTGAGCTATTTTTATGTTAAAAAGACTTCATGGTACTTCACTGTCATATGCAAATCTGGAAAATGTAAGTTTATTAAACATGAATAAAGAGAAGTTAAAATTCATAAAAACAAAATATTCCAACAGACAAAACCTGTGCCAACTACTGAGGCTTTATATAGCCACCATGACAGCCAGCATAAGTCTGATAAAAGGCCAACCAAACACCCAGATGCTGCTCTTGGACAATGACATGCTAGAGCTCAGCATCTGGGCTTCACTACTGCCAAGTTCACCCCATGAGTGTACAATATTGGCTCAGATGTTGGACCAAACAGAAGGGAAGTGGGCAGCATGGACTATGCTGAACACCACATTAACAAGACAACACTGAGCCAAACAAGCAATAAAATGCATGAACTTGCCAGTCAGGTTTAGAACTTTTAAAACCTGAAGCCAGACTTAAATTCATGCAGAATATCAGCTATAGGCAAGAAATTTCTCTCTAGGTAGTCCAAGGAAACCAGGATGAAGCTTTTAAGATCAGGGGTGTCAAACTGCTAGCCCGTGGGCCAGATGCATCCTAGCAAAACCACGCCCACTGCATGGCCCGCAATGACAAAAAAGTTGCAATACGTCGTGACATGTCACATGACATTGCGAGTTTGACATCCCTATTTTAGATGTACTGTAGCTATTATGGAATATAGCCACTCAGCCTTACAAATAAAGGCAAGGAAGAGATGCACAGTTTGCAGTGAGAACTCCATGCAAACACTAAAATTCAATAAAACTCAAAAAATAAGAAGTATCAACTAAATCAAAACTTAGTTACTTATTTATTTATTTATTTATTTATTATTTACATTTATATCCCGCCCTTCTCCTTGCGGACTCAGGGCGGCTGACAATTGGATAAAATACTAACATGTCATACATACCATACCTAATTAAAATTTAATTAAAACGAAATATTTAAATATGTCAAGTTTAAAAGTAATTAAAACCCCTTTAAAATCCCTTAGGCCAGTCCCGCTAGCTGGAACAACCACGTCTTGAGGGCGCGGCGGAAGGAAGGGAGATCAGGGATCACCCTGATCTCTGGGGGCAGTTCATTCCAGAGGGTGGGAGCTCCCACAGAGAAGGCCCTCCCCCTTGGGGTCGCCAGCCGGCACTGTCTGGCTGACGGCACCCTGAGGAGACCCACTCTGTGAGAGCGTACAGGTCGGTGGGGGGTAGTCTGTGGCAGGAGGCGGTCTCGAAGGTAACCAGGTCCGATGCCATGGAGCGCTTTAAAGATAATAGTCAACACCT
>NW_015386478.1:473856-477193 GCF_001527695.2 Protobothrops mucrosquamatus
TTGTTATTCTTGGAAGACACTAAGATTAGGAGTAACAATAACAGAATAACTCAATTATTCTCAATCAGGCCATCTGCAGGGGAGGGGGGAACCCAAAATTAACACTTCAAATGTTAACTCTTACAATTAGTTTGTAACTTCTGTATATATAAGAATCATCATTACAGCAAAAATGGAATGTTTTTGTGAATTCATTTTTGTATAAATAAGACTAGGACTGGCTCATGCTAGGGTAGAGATCAGGACTTAAGGGGTTAATGTATTGCTAGGTGAGGTAAGTTAGCAGACAAGTTAATCTTTACAACCAAACATATTACAATGTTTGAAAGCTGTCTCCTGTGTGAAGTAAACTGCTTCATGTAACCTAGCTCAGGGATAGTCATCCCCTGGATAACAACCAAAAGCATGCAATTTGACTGGTCAGTAAGCTTGCACTGCTCACTGGAGAAGATCTCTAAGGGTAGTGTAAGTGTGTGCTGTGATCTAATCTAAAAAACATACATTTTTGTAAAATGCTAATAATCATAGTTTGTCAGAAAGGAGAATGTCTATGGATTTTCTTAGTCAGCCAGGTCATAGTCAGTGGTGGGATTCAAATACCTGAACAACCGGTTCTATTATGTGATGCAGGCCTGGGCCTCCAATGCCTAGAATGGACTTCTGGAAGTGGCATCATGCACTTCCGGTGGGCCATTCTAGGCCTGGGAGGCCTCCTCCAGGCATCCGATGCCTAGAACAGACTTCTGGAAGTGGTATCCATGCACTTCTGGTGGGTCATTCTAGGCCTGGGAGGCTTCTGAGGCCTAGATTGGACTTCCAGAAGCCAGCCGGTTCTCTGAATTCTGGTAAATTTAGCTACCGGTTCTCGTGAACCGGTGCAAACTGGCTGAATCCCACTACTGGTCATAGTTATCCCAAAGGTGATTTTCCCCAAGGCAACTGGACTTTCTTGTTTATTCTTTGAAGAGGCTTCATTTCTCATCCAAGAAGCTTCTTTGTCTGGATGGTGAGGAATGGAAGAATTTATACTCCTTGCAGACAGCTGGTCATTTGCATTCTTTTAGAAAATCATTGAGGCCACTTGGAGGTTTATCTGTGTTGTCAGGGTCACCTGAGTAGTGCAAATGGGTATGAAGCCTTCTTGGAACTGCTGAAAGGACTGTGTTATAGGCTTGAGATAGATAATGTTGTATCCCTCCGCTTCTGTTGAGAAAAGGCTGTTCAATTTTGACATAAATTGGTTCTTTGATCCCTCTCTGATCCTTTGGTTCTCTCTGTCCAAAATGTGGGCTTTGCTGTCTTTGAAAGAGTGATCTTTACTTTTAAATGCAGATGGACTAATGAATCATGTCCTGATGGACAGCCATTTTTCCGAAATGGTATAGGGTTTCCTGCCTGAGCAGGGGGTTGGACTAGATGACCTACAAGGTCCCTTCCAACTTTGTCATTACTATTATTACTACTATTATTATTATTATTATTATTATTATTATTATTATTATTATTATTATTATTATTATAAAATGTGACACATTATCAAGATTATATAGACTTTATTTCTTCTGGAGCAATAAAAATTATATGAATAAGTAAAGTTATCTTATTTAATCTTTGAATATTTAAACAAGAGAAACTACAACATGCAAAGAAAAGATGAAAATGTCTTTTCTGTAAATAAAAATAATGCTGTGAAAGAAAAGTTAAAATTTTGGATTGTAAAAGGAAAGGAAATCAATATGGACCTATTTCCAAATGTTTTCGCAACTAGTCATAATGAGGTCACGGTTATCAAATTTTCAAGTAAATAATCATATTAAAATATAAACTTTAGTACTGTTTTTAAGTATGTCTCTATGATTGGTTAAAAAATTCTTTTAATACCAACGGAATTCAAGCTTGTCTCACAAAAAGAGCAGGAGGAATCAGTGGTAATTTGTAACAATTGTGATTTGAAACTAAAGCATGTGGAAGTGGTTCTTGATGCATTCTGGATGCAAGTGAAAAATAAATGTCCCCAAACTGCCAAAAAGGTCTCCGTTTTCAACATCTGATCTGTGTGAGCTGGGATTTTCTATACTCCAGGAACATAAAAGAGGGATAGATTATAAATGATTGAACAATTGAGATTGTATTTGCCCAATACTTCACCTATCATCAAAAGGCTGTGTAAATTTCATCAAGACTAAATACACCACTCGATGATAAAAGAGAATTTAAAACCTGATGAATCTGCTTGTGTGACTGTTTTCACATTTGTTTAAAATGAGAAATATGCCAGTAACTCAAACCTATATAATAATTAAGGAATGTGGAAGGCTTCTGAATTATTTACGACCTCTTTTATTGGGGTTGTAATTGTAACCAGGTGTCTTCTGAAAAGAAAATCTTAGGCTTATATTGAGGTCATTAAAGTTTCAATTTTACCCAGTAATCTAGCTCATAGCTGCAATATGTATTATTGGCACAAGCAGGGCTTTTTTTCTCATAGAACGCCCAGAACGGAGTTCCGGCATCTTTTTTGGATGGAACCTTGTAGGGTAGGCAAGGCGGATTGTATGACGTGTGTGAGTTCCGGCAACTTTTTTTTTTTTTTTTTAGAAAAAAAGCACTGGGCACAAATATACTAAAGAAAAATGAACACGGGTATCACATATGAATTTAAGGTAACATTGGCAAGAAAAGGTTGAAAGCCTCTAAGTAGGATGTACTCCACAATCTTGTAAATAATCAATAGCATGCAAGATGTACTCAACATGTGTATTTGTGTGCATTCTGAATCGCACATTGACCTTTGAATCCAGATAGCTCTACTTATTAAATGATAGGTTTAGATGAGTGAGGAGTTATATGTGAAATGTTAGGATATTTGGTCCCTTTTCCTGTTAATCTACTTTGAAATCACCCTCTGTTGATATCTTGTAAGTTTATAGAGCGTCTGGATGCCTATGGAGATTCTCAGCCATCCAATCATGGTTGTCCCAAAGGTGCTTTTCCAAGAGGCAACTAGACTTTCTTGTTTTTCTTTGAATACTTTTCGCTTCTCATCCAAGAAGCTTCTTCAGCTCTGACTGGATGGTGGGAAATGGAAAGATTTCTATTGGTCATTTGCCTTCTTTTAGAGAGTCATTGAGGCCACTTGGAGTTTTGTCTGTGTCCTGCATCCTGTGCTTGAAAAAGCACCTTTGGAAGAGCATCTGGACAATCGCATATAAAGAGAACAATACTTCTGTACACATTACTGATTTTGCTGGTGAGCATCATATATTAGCAGAGCTACCATCCTGTCTAAAATACTCTGTTCAATTGTAGGCTACAACAGCTCTCTTGTCCTTTTCAT
>NW_015386478.1:477224-536677 GCF_001527695.2 Protobothrops mucrosquamatus
GGAGTTTTGTCTGTGTCCTGCATCCTGTGCTTGAAAAAGCACCTTTGGAAGAGCATCTGGACAATCGCATATAAAGAGAACAATACTTCTGTACACATTACTGATTTTGCTGGTGAGCATCATATATTAGCAGAGCTACCATCCTGTCTAAAATACTCTGTTCAATTGTAGGCTACAACAGCTCTCTTGTCCTTTTCATAGCTTTATACATCACTCCCTTGAGCAGTTTTAAAGAATGTTGCCATACAGGAAGATCACTTATACCAATATGTTCACTTATTGGTGGAAAATCAATGTGCTACTGCAGCTTCTAAATGTTTATCCAAGAACAATTTGCAATTTATCTGTCCAGGATGTAGCTACATTTAAAAAAAAAATTAAGTCCCCTTTTTCTTTTCATACTCCTTCAGAGTTAATTAAATTCAAATTGGATACCTCTTGAAATAGATATCTTCAGACTAACAGGTATCATCCATAAATTGAGTAATAAGTATCACTACGGCACTGTGACAGGTATATAAAACGATTGATGCTGTTTTTGTTTCTACTTTTATTATTTTTATCACTTTAAATGTTTTGGCTTATCTGAACTGTACTTTAAGAAAAGCAAGTGCATTTATAGTTACAAGTGTATATTTATAACTTCAAGGAATTGATACATTCTTGCCTTTAAAAAAATCCATGAATCTTAAATTCTTACACCTGCTTTTACTTCCTTTTTAAAAAAAAATAATAGAAATTGTTGCTAACTTTTCCAGTTTATATGAAAGAGTTTGGGTTGATATTTTGTGATGTAGAGTTTCAGTTGAAAAATGTATCATTTATCCTGAAGGTGGAACTGCTTAGCATACCAACGATGCCACTGTGTCTATGCCTTCTCAAAAATAAAGCTTCAGACGTTTCTGATAATGCTTCCATAAAAGGATGTATAAGAGTTAACCCAGGTTTATTTTACCTTCATTTATATTTTCTAGTATCAGTATCCTTCCATTAAAGCAGAGTGTTCAGGGCATGCATTTATTTCATGTATGGTGTTCTTTCTAGTAGCACTTGTTTCTATAACAACTATGTTTAAGGCCAATTGTTGTTGGCAGCCTCCCTATGAACATTACTCCTAAACATGAGAAAATCTCAGGATGAAATTTACCACTCAGTTTGTAACTGCAGTGCTTTAGGGAAGATTGATCACTGCTTTTGGAGCTGTGGTAGCTGTAAATTATTGCAATCTGAGAAGATGTGTGACTTTCCTTTAGAAATAGATTGTTCAAGCCAGCAGAATAGAATATGTTCCATGTTTTCTAATCCAAAATTATGAAAATTAGGTCAGGTTGTTCCCTAAAGAACAAAAATAATGCCTTTGAATCAGAATATTTTTAATTGAAATTCAAATTGTTCAATGGAAAATTAATAAATAAAATGTCATTCTATCCATTGCATGGAGCAGTCTCTGGCATCTCTAGTAGTACCTGATGGTCTAGTAGTGAGCTGTCAATCAGTGACAACAGTAACACTAGTGCTCTGATCTGGTAGGAGCATCTTCTTATGTTAGTGTGGACATTATTCCTAACTCTTGTGTTGAGAGTGGTTTAGAATAGCTTCATGGATGCAGCCTTCTGTTGATGTAAAGAACTCTGCCTTCTTAGAGATAAATTTCTGAGTAGCCTTAGAGATCCAAATTAGAGTTTAGTCCAGTCTTTTCAACAGAATGACCTCTAGATGTATTTGTATGACATCACTCAGGATCACCAGCCAGAATAACTGGTGCCAGATTCTGGGAGTTGATGTCAGAATATATTTACAGTAGAGGCAGCCAAGAGAATGATTTGATTAATATACCAGACATCAGAGTTTTACATTAAATAATGAGATATAATGTTAAATATAAACCTAAATCTTAATTGTAGGCAAATTGAGGCCTTTATGTTTGAGAAATGAATTCCAAATACAAAATAGCTGACCTATATGTGTACCGGCTGCCTGGTTTTTTTTTTTCTATTTCATTAATAGCCATGTGATGAAAGCTGTAGCATTTCCTTTATTATTTGTTTAGGAAGTGCTCAGTACCTAAGCATGACACACACCAAGGACAATAGCTTTTTGCTGCATGTATTTTTAACATAATATGCATTGGGTATAATTTTGGACCATGAATCATCCTAAGATTTAAAATATTGTTGTTGCTATTATACGGTTATTATGGTTGGTTGAATAGTCAGCCTCCTTTAGACTGGATTTGGCATTTTTATCACCTATTAAGTCTTTCCCAAGGACCTGCAATAGGAGGATGTAAGCTTATTGTTTCATCCCACTTTTTAAAAAATATGTAACTGAAGGTGACAAACCTATCTAATATTACTGCCTCCTATTTTATCCATATCAACCCTATGAAGTGGGTTAGGCAGAAAGAAAATGGTCCAAACTCATCAAGTTATTATGAGATTGATGCTCCACAAATCTGAACCTGAAGAAGGAGACTTAACTTCTCAAACACAAAAAATATTGACTATTTGTAAAAAAAAAAAAAAACCAGCAATAAAATAATGATTGCACATATTGGAATATGTGCATAGTAGACAAGTAATGCTACACTGCCACTTTCATATCCCTGATATCTATGGCAGCTTCAGCATAGAGAACATGAACAATATAAATAGATTCAAAGTATATGTCTGAAAAAAGCAGGGAGATTGATGGAGGCATTATAACTACTTGCCGTGCAATGTATCTCATGAGGATGAAGGTTTGTTCCCCAAGCTTGTGTGTTGGTTTCTGAACATTTGGTTACCAGGTTAGTAACATCTTCAGTGGAGTTTAAGGGATGTATCTCATACATAGATTAAGTATACAATAGCCGAGCCCAGGTTGTATCAAATTTCTGAAATGAAGTATCTTCATAGTACATTCTGGGTAAAGTAAAGACACTCACAGAGGGATGGAAGAAGTATCTAAAATCTATGGTGTTTTTAATTATGTCATAAGGAAAACAGTAGGGAGTTGGAATTAGATCGATTTTGCAGTTTTTTATTTAGAAAAAAAAATGACTTGATTCATGCCGTTTCCAGCCTGAGTTCAAGAAATTTACCTTTCATTTGAATAAATGAGTTTATATTGTCACATAATTATTAGCTTGGACCACTCGAAAGTACTTTTATGATTCAGTCAATTCATACTGTAGTATTAAAACATGATCAAAGATTTGGAAATATGTTTCAAAAATAATTGTTTTTCTATTCTTAAGCATTATAAGCCCCAGCCCTCATCACTGACCAATTGCCGAATAGCCTTGGACCAAAAGAAAAAAAAGAAAAGAAAATCATTTGCAGCACAAAGGTAATGTGCATTGGTATCAACTGACTCCAGCCTGAGTTAGAAATAGGGAAAAGAAGGTTTTGCCCTCCCTATATAAATGGATACTTCACCAATGAATAGATTTTCTTCAGAGATCTATGTTGCTTTGCTATGCACTGAACAGATTTTTTTTATTTCATTAAGTTTTGAATATCCTATCTTTTCTTCCCCTTTCGGACATCCTCTCAACGTCTACTTAGACTCGTGATGACTAATTGTGGTCAAAAACTTTACAATTAATCAAAATGTGAATTGTCGAACAGTAACAGATTTTCCCGTAACCTCGTTTGAAATGTTTCACGTCTGACTCCTCAAAATTGGGGATGGTTGCAGGCACTGGCACATATCCATATGCTCTTAATGGCACCATGAATAGACAATTATTAATTAGCTGTGGTAAGCTACAAAACAAAGGCAAGGATGTCTCTGCATTGACTAGCACAAGCAAACTATAGGAATAAATGCAATATTGCATGAATAAACACCCCAGTTTTATACATTGGATCTGCTAAAGCAAATTGTACATCTGACACCTAGCATGAATTATATTATGCAAAAGTCCCCTCAGGAGTTACTAAGGTGTGGGGGGTTTGTTTGCATAATATAATCAAGCTAGGATGTCAGCTATACAATTTGGTTTAGCATTCATTCAATGCTGGCTTGGGGTCCATTATTATTTCATCAAAATCCAGCCTGAGAATGATTGCATTATTCATTCAAGAGTAACTTGACAACTCAATTTGTGTGAAGACAGTCTTCTTGGCTTTACTTTAAGTGGTTTGTACATCTTCTGCAGATCTGGCTTTATGACATTAGCTAATTTTTCACATTAATTTGCTGTGGTTTTAATTCACAAAAGTAGTAGTCCTGAACTGCAAATTCTCTGCAGTAAACCTTTGTGTTAAATATGAGAGAGTGAGAGCCATTTGTGATAGGAATTATTAAATAAATTATGGGACTGAAATTATCACCAACAAAGCATTTGTTAAATATCCGAACATGTAAAAAGTTTAGTACACACAAAATAGTTACCCTAAAATAATAATAATAATAAATGTAGGAACCATAAAATTCCAACTGTTGAGGAGTCCTGCACAAGCTTCCACTTTGACTTAATGGCAGTAGCGAGGATCATAGTGCCACCGTAATATGGATAGAACAGGAGTTCCTGGGAGAGGCTCCTTTTGCCTAAGAGAGCTGGTAATTTGCTCCAGATCAGGCCAGCTACACATGTCATGAAGAAACGATCCGATCAGAGCTGAAGAAGCTTCTTGGATAAGAAGCAAAATGTCTTCAAAGAAAAGCAAGAAAGTCCAGTTGCTTCCTGAAAAAACACCTTTTGGGCAACCATAATCTGGATGACTGAGAATCTCCATAGACATTTAACTATGCACTTTGGGATGAACACCCTTCGAATGGTACTGGAGTATGAATGGATTTCCATAAAACATTGCAAGAACATGGCAGGAACATCCTGCAGCCAGAAGGTTCCACACACATTTGCACTACTCAGGTGACCCTGATGACACAGAAAACTTCCAAATGGTCTCAATGACTCTCTAAAGAATGCAAATGACCAGCTGTCTGCAAGGAATATAAATCCTTCCATTTCCCACCATCCAGTCAGAGCTGAAGAAGCTTTTGGGATGAGAAACAAAAGAAAACAAGAAAGTCCAGTTGCCTCCTCAAAAAGCACCTTTGGGTCAGGAAGAAACCTGAGCATTCTATACACAAAAGAACATTCTTCCCTCTAAAAATAGTTTGATTTATCTCCATTGTGCCTTCAAAAAAACATTATCTGTTGAGTTTGGGGCTATACAATGTCCATGATCAATTAACTTTATAAAAGATTCAATTTTTAAATTAATAATTAAAGTGAGTTCAAAATACATCCAGAGAAGAAGGATATAATGGGGGGAAATGAAAGAGAGGGGGATATCAGTGCTTTTTGTATAATGTTTTTTTTTCTTTTTATAGTTTCTTTTCATTTGCATTTTTTAAAGTTTTTCTTTTGTTATAATATTAAGTTGCAAAAAAAAGAAGCCATTTTAAATGTTTATAAAATATTAATTGTAATTATCAGTTGGGGTACAATGGAAGGAATTGTACAAAATGATTTTGTTGTTTTTCTTGTTTTTCTTCTAAGTTGCATCGCATAATTGTATATAAGGTAGGTATGCATATAAATTATAAAAATTAATGAATAATTAAGCTTCTCCTAACAATGGTTTTATTGACTTTTACCTTTGTTTTTGTCTTTTATTACCTGACATTGTAAATAAAGAAAATAAATGTAATGTCTTTTGAAGGACCTTTATCCATTTTAGATAATTTTCTTGGTGATATATACCGATAGTATTTCATCTGATAAAAATTCTCTTTAATATAAAATTAAATTTCAATCCTTTCAATCATGTATTTTCACATTGTTCCATCTATACATTATAAACAAACATTTAGCCCACTTTATCATACATTATTTCACTTATTTCACTTCTTCTTCTGTTTAAAATTTCAATAAAAGTTTATACAATTTAGCAATTACATGTTCATCATTTGTACACAGTTCTATTCCAAACCCGTTCTGACAGTGTTCAAAATACATTCTTTTGTCTACTTTAAATCTTTCTAATAACTGTAATAAAACAACCAATGACAACCATAACCTTTTGCCACCGGTTGTTCTCTTGATTTTATTTTACATTCTCCTTGACAAAATTCTAGTATCTTATGATAAATTAGTAATCTGTGTTTACTTTTTACTTCTTGTCTATAAAATGCTTCTTATTCTAAGGCCCACAAAGGTGTTTTCAGGTACAACTTGGGATTGTATCTATTACATATTCTCAATATGACATATCTAATGTAATGTTTTTTAATCATTAATCTTGACTTACTTGGACCTTAAATATCCATGCCAACCAAATCTCAGGTCATGTTCTTCTAAGTCCAAGAACTTTCTGTTTTCTCAGCAGCACTCACTTTTCCATCCAAATAGCAAGCAGGAAAATACAATTTTAAAGCAATCCTTCTTTTTTCTTGCCTCTTGCCACACCTGCTTTTTTCCTGCTTTTCCCCAAGTTTATATATAGTAGATACTTCTGCTATTATTAAATGGTGCATCAATTGTCATAACTAGTATTGTCTGAAACAAAAGAATCATTCTAGGCAAGATATCCATTTTTATTACAAAAATTATCAAAATATCACTAGTAATGACAGTTGCAGCTTGTCCCATTTTAACATTTCTCTTTGAACTTCATTCCATACCTTCACATGGAATAACATATAGCTCATCTTTGTCATAATAACAGCCAGATATTTTACCTTCTTTTTAGTCTTAAAACCCATTTTATTCATCAATTCTGTTTCATCTTGTATTTTCATATTTTGGTTAACATCTTCATCTTCTGTTTATTAATTTTGAAACCTGCTGGTATTCAAATTCTTTTAATTGGACCATTAATATTTCTATAAATAATTTTCTAGAATCAACACCATGTCATCTGCAAAGGCTCTTAAGTTATACATTTATTTTTAAAGTTTTACTCCCCACAATCATTGCATTGTGCTTATATCTTTATTCAGTATTTCAAGAACCAAAATAAACAAGAAAAGAGATAGGGGTATCCCTGTTTTGTTCTTTTGTATCTCATTGGGTTTTGTTAGTCTTCTATCAATAATTATTTGTGCTTTCTATAAAATGTAAACTTATCTTATCCATTTTATAAAGTTCTCTCCAAAATTCATATCTTCCAAAGCCTTGAAGAAGAAAGTCCATTTCAAATTGTCAAAGGCTTTCTCTGCATCTAAGATCAATGCATCTATTTTTCGTTATGTTGCTCCAAATATTCCAAAATGTCCAACATATTTCTAATATTGTACTTTAACTGTATTTTATGCAAAACCTCATATTGATCCTCCTGAACCAATCCTTACAAAATTATTTTCACTCTATAAGCTGAAATCATTGTGAACAACTTGTAGTCATTATTCAACAATGATGCAGGTCTACAGTTTCTTCTTAACTTCAAATCTTGTCCCTCTTTAGTTATTAGTAGTATATTGCCCTTTTTCCAATTCTCTTGCATTGTTCCTCTCTCTAAGACAGAGTTTGTTACGTTTTGTAAATATTGTAAAAAATTAATCCTCATGGCATTTATAATAAAAACCCGATAATTCATCTGATCAAGCCAACATCCTGGTTTAATCTTTTTTAAAGGTTCAGCAACTTTTTTTTATTGTTATAGGTCCATTCATAATCTCTCTTTTTTCTTTGTAATCCTTGGTAAATTTTATTTCTTTACATACACATCTATTTTCTTTAGAGAGATCACTTTCCTTTATACAAGTTGGAATAATATTGATAAAATGCTTTTTGTTTGCTCTATTAATACAGTTTCTCCCTCTTGTAATTTCAGTATCATTTTCTTTTTCTTTTCATCATTTATATATACCACTTCCCTGATTTATTTGCAAACCTTTTTATAACTTTAACTCATTCATTTTTATTTCCATTTCTTTTACTGTTAACAATTGTCATTGTAAAAGTTTTCTTTTATAATTTTAGGAATTGAAGTCTGTACATCTTCCATTTGCCAAGCTTGAGATTCTTGACCCGCATAATTTGTTTTAAGAATTACCCAGAAAACCACATATGATAGAATCCTTGAATTCAGAGGAAGGGAGTGAGATTAAAAAAAGTCCAGTGTAAAGTCACAATGCAAACTGTGTCTCGTATATTTGCAGTCAGGACATCAGAACCCAAGTACAAAAAAGTAAGACTTTATCTCATCATTCATATTACATAGTTTATACTTGCTACCTGAAAATCATTGCCTCGTGTGCTTACCATAGCATAGGTTTCTGAAAAGAAGTGCACAAAGATTAACGTGCATCAAATGGACTGGAAACTAAGGAGGCTGGAGAATTTTGCTAAGTCTGCACTTTTAAGCATACAGTATCACTTGCAGCCCAACTTGCTTGTAAGAATGCCATTATATTTTAGACTATGTAGTACACTACTATGATTTTTATGATGTAATTATCACATCACGAAATACAATAGGAAGTTAATTTATGTAAAATGTACATAAAAATGAATATTCCAAATGCAAAAAAAGTTTTAAAAGAATTTTAAATTCCCAATTTTAATATGAATGTTCATGTCTTTTTATTATATTTCCTTTGAAAAGGATGGAACATAGAGAAAACTGACCTTGTTAGATACAGATTATTTCACCCGGTCCAGGATATCATCAGTAATATTTAAATTGACTATAAAGTCACTATATTAACAGTATGAAAGTATGTACACACTATCATATATCTGTCAGTCCCAAATCATTTATATGCCTATTTGAGCCAGTTTTGCAGTGAAAGAAAAGGATAGAATATATGATTGATTAAAATTAAGTTGGAATATAATACAACATAATGTTTTAGTCATGTTCTGAGAGTCTACTATTTTATTTATTAATTATATTTATAGATCACTGAATCCCTAAGAGCTCTTTGGGATTTACAAAGCTATCTTATTTATAGCTAGTTATTCTTGTTCCTTATTCTATATACATCTGCTATAATTCTACCTTTCGTCCATGTTCCTAGTTGATAATTTTGTATGTCGTACTAAATGAAAGACTTTTATCCTGAGCTGAAGTTTTCTGGTTCCATGTTTATTATGTTTCATTTGAAACTGCAGAAATTCTAAGTAATTGAGGACTATTTTATCATTAGCACTTCCAGTGTATTTTGGACAGGGCAGTGGAATGCACTTAGACCCAAAAGCAGCAGACAACTAACTTGGTATATAAGAATGAGGCAAGAAAAGTGATGATGCAAAATTTCCAACTGCTTTATTTCATAGCATCTTCTGCAATAAGCCTGGCAGGGTGAAAATCTGTAAACATATACTCTAATAGTAATAGGACTGCGGATGGTACTGGCGCTCATGTAGGAATATGTAGTATGAGCTTTAAGGGATATTTCTGAAAGAGAAAATATATCCCAAACTGAAATGATGTCTGTTATTGTTGTTTTCAAACTGCAGATGTTGCATTATCTGTATAAAATGTGCATTTAAGACTACATTGGTCAGCACCCATAATGTAAAAGGTAATGTGTAAGAGTTTTTATATGCTTCTTGGGATTATAAAAGAATGTGATTAGCACCACAAAGATTTTAATGCTTTATTTAAAGAGTTTGCTATAGGGCAAACACATTTGGTATACAAGTGAAATGAAAGCCCAGGCATCAGTTTCTCTGTTTTCTATTAAGTAATGTTGCGAAGTAAGCAGAAGTTGGATTCAGATATCAGATAATTATCTTCACACTGTGTGTCACAGTAAATAATTTTAATTGGTTTAACTTCAGGGACCATTACTGGCCTAATTAGAAACATGAAAAGGCTACAAGTATTAGGAAATATCCTGAAGGAATGAGAGCATTAGCAATTCTGTCAAGCCATTTTAAAAATAAGTACCAGTAGTAGTCACATTTCGGTAAAAGGCAGATTATTTGGAAGGTACATTTAAGAAAATGGTATTTGAGGATATTTGTGATATGTGCATGTGTGTGTGTGTGTGTGTGTGTGTACGGATATAGATATGCATATATGACTATGCATGGACACATACATGCACATGCATTCATAAATATGAAGCACATAATTTCTGGTGAGCCATCATGGTGAATTAACGTTCTTCCAGAATAGAAAAACAGATTGTGGCTGAATATGGCACTTGAATGTGTGATTGGACTACCAAAATCTCTCCAAAGTTAGGTGGACTCATATGTACTCTGCACAGGTGGTTTGTGTTTTATTGTTGTTGTTGATTTTTTGAGCAGATGATAGGATTCATTTTTTGCAGCCAGCTTGTATCCTGGAAGTTGCAGAATTTCATTATGCTTGTTACTAATGTTAGCCATATGGACTTTAAATTTCATCAAATCTCATTTCTTAATCACTTTAGATTTAATCTTTTTTCTTTGGCTTTTTTTTAAAAAAAACATTGATAACTAGCAAGTTTTAAAAATCACTGGATAGGTTTTCTTCAATCCTTTTTTTGTAAAAAAAATTAACTACAAGTTTAAAGAATTGTAATTTTTTTTACATACTGCAAAAAGATTATTATTGTTGGCTTTAGAAAGTTTTAAATGAATTAAGGGCTCAAGAGGAGTTGATTTAAAACTCTGAAGCTAATTGAAACCTTTCTCATGGGAAAAATCCCTTTTTTATACTTTTAAACTGATAAGATAACTTTGAAGTTCGAACACTAGAGGACATCAGATGGCTATTTAAAAGAAATTTTAGATGATTGAGTGCATGAAGTCTTTAAATTGTTTAACTCGATTGTAGAATCAGAAGAAATTATTGAACAGGAACAAGCCACATTAATAAAACTGAAATTGATTACAAGAAAGAGATGGAAATAATGTCTATGGAGATTCTTAGTCATCCAAGTCATGATTGTCCCAAAGGCATTTTTTCAAAGGGCAACTGGACTTCTTTGTTTTTTCTTGAAGATGTTTCACTACTATTCCCCACCATTCAGCCAGAACTAAAGAAGCTTCTTGAATGGGAAGCAAAATCTGTTCAAGAAAAAAAACAGTTGCCTTTTGAACAAGTACCTTTGGGACAGATGGAAATAATAGATTTACAAATGAACATGGATGAAGATTTAAAATTTAAAAAAGTTATACAAATAATGAATCATAAGCATGTTATGGATAATTTTCTTACATTGGATTTACAAAAGGTATTTGCTGGAGTTGCCACACTGGAATTAGAAGAGGTGCCTGGTAAAGATGACAAAAACTCTGAGAGAAGAGAAAAAGAATATTCAAAACAGATATTAGAATTCTCTTTGAGGACTTTAAAGAAGGAAGAATACAAAATTGATAGTGGGTTTTTATTGCTGGTGATGTTTAATGGCTTTTGAGATTGGGGCTGGATGGTGATGGTTATTTCTGATAATGTTTAATTGCTTTTTGATTGGAACTGAAGTTTGACTATTTGAGGACAGGAAATAAGGAGGAATCTGTTTAAATATAAATAGAGATATAAATATAAAAGGAAGGATTCCAATGGATATAATAAATAAAGTTTGTAATACTTATGATAACTCTTACTGGATTTTTTCTGATTAATATTGAAAAATGAGGTTTTAGGGCTTATAAGAGAATGGGATAAGATATTACTTAAAGGAGTGTTGGGTTGTGCTTTAAGAGATGATAAGCAGTTAACATTGATTATATTTGCTAAGAATGAAGGGGGTGGTTTCGTCTATGTTTTTTTTCTTTTTATGCACTTTTAAAAAAAATAATTTCTGTACTATGTAGTTGTATTAGTTTTATCTGTATAATATAATTTTTCAATAAAAATATTGGGGAAAAATAAATATGCTAGCAACATAGAGTACAGAGGTTCCATAGCATTTGACATCTCTTAATACCACATTCAAGAGTCACTAGTCCAGATTGCTGCTTTTCAAAAAGCCCAACTTCCTTTTTTATGAATTAAACAAAAATAACAGTTAAGAGACTACAAAGCAGTAATTCAGAGGGCAAGACAAAAAGGGAGACAGAGACAAATTGGTTGTTCAGTTGTATCAGCAGTCTTCAGCTTCCTTATTTTTTTCTCTCTTCACTACAGTATTTTACGTTCTAGTGATCGTGAGTCATTCTAAATAAATACACAGAAGACACAATAATGTTTCAGGTAATTAGTTACTAAATGACCAAAAAAGAACCTATTTCTGTCTGTATGATCAGACTTCTGTGGTCCTTGCAATAGGGTACCAGATCTATTGCCTAGATTGCTTTCACTATCCAACATTCTTTTCCCATGTGTATCAGTGTCTCCTCCCTCCCCCCCCTGCAATAACCTGTAACAAAATGAAAGGTCTATCATTTTTGGAAATGATGGTAGGTATGCTAGATTTTTGATAGAGAAGAATGGGTCTGGAAGGACAGGATCACTGATAGATCACATATTTTTGTCAGTTTGTATTGGGGGAAAAGGAATTCACTTAGAAAGTGACTGTATTTTTATTGTCATGAGTCATGCAGTACACAATAAAATTTATGAACATTGTTAGAATTATGAACATCCATTAGGGCATGCTTATCCATCCATAAACACTCTCCATGAACAGAAATGCTACAGTATGCAAGACAATTTGTTATATATTTTCGATCAGAGCTTACACTATTGCTATGATTATTATGGAAGCCTTCATTTATGCAGATATTACAGTTTGTGTGTGTGCGTGTGTATGTGTAAATCCCATAAAATTCACTAGAACCTATTCCAAAATCACTATATAGAAATACAGTATTTGCTTCTCTATTTGTTTTCTACTATACATATATTAATCTCAAATCTGATATGATGAAAGGTGATGGAAGGTTTTTACACATACAAATATGTTTGAAGCTGAAAAAACTATCAAATATGTATTCCAATTATTATTCAAGAGCTATGTTTTCTGTCACTTTCATTTGAATATTATTATTCAAATGAATAATATGAATTATTTTTAATTTATGATTTATTGCATTTTTATAAAATGCTGCAATTTTTTTTGTTTCACTAAGCAAATAATAAGTCATTAAGTATTGCAATAGAATGTAGTCATATATAGTCACATCACAAACCAGAAGAATAAAAAAACAGAACCAACTCAAACAAAAGACAGAGCGTTCTCAAACTCTAAAAAGGGCCAGCCATCACTATTCTCCCTCTAGTCAAAACTCAAACCACTGTTATAATGGACAGAACACAATAGAAATAGAAAGCCCAAGAACTACTGGCATGATAAAGTAGCAACAATGGTATTTGCACAACAGATCTGCACAACATTCTATCTAGCAAGCAAGAACTGATGGAACCATAAAATAGAAATCAATAGAAAGTAAACAAGTTAAAATACTCTGGGACTTTAGAATTCAAACTGGGCACCTGCTACATAACACCCCAGACTTAACAACTGTTGATAAGAAAGTCAAAAATCTCTGGATAGTGGACATGACAGTACATGGAGACAGCAGAATAGAAGAGAAAGAACTGGAGAAGATAACAAAATATAAAGACCCGCAAACAGAATGTGGAAATAGAAAGCAAAGGTAGTATCAGTAATAATAGGTGCCTTGGGTGAAATCCCAAAACAACTGGAGCACACTTGAACACCACTGAAATTGACAAAATCGCCATTAGTCAATTGCAAAAGCCAGCTTTACTCTTCTGTTCTGCTGTCCTCAGGTACTGCCACATTCACTATCTAGATGGTTTTTGTCTTTCTTATTGGGGTGTTATGCAGAATGTTCCTGTCTGTTTGAATTCTATAGTCCCAGAACACTTTAGCTTCTTCATTTGTTATTACTTTTCCCATTTTATGGTCCAACCAGTTTTTGCTTGCAGGCAAATGGTATTTTTGCAAATCTTCCAATGCACCATTGCTGCTATTTTTTCATGCCATTGTTTGTATTCAGTCTGTGCTATTTTCTTGCAGCAGCTAACCATGTGGTCCATTGTTTCTTCAGCTTCTTTGCAGAGGTGGCACTTGTCTGTTGCTGTCTTCTCAATTCTGTCTTTGTAAGCATTTACAGTATTCTTAAGTCTTGGTCCTATTCAGACAGAACTATTTCCTCGGTCTCTTTCTTCAGCTTTCTTGCTCTTAGCCATTGCCAGGTCTTGTTACTATCTCTTTTACCTCTTATTTTTTAATGTACTGTCCATGTAATACTTTATCTTCCCATACCTCTTTTTTGTTCTTCATTTAGTTCTTCTTGTAGGCTATTTTGGCCTTTCCAGTATACTAGCTTCAGTGCATCTTTTTCACTGTCCTTCAACTATTCTCCCAATGCCCTTTTTTCTTCTTCAACAGTCTGATGTACTTGCAACATTCCACACGCACCTATTTTCTTGGTAACTAAAATCTGTCAATATCACTCTGAGGAAGAAGGGCATGATTCATTGTCATTATTTTTCTAGTGTTTCTATCCAGGGTTTTTAGTTCTCCTTGAGTCCAATCTATTATTCTGACTGTGATTCTAATGACTGGAATTGCCCAAGTGTTGATTGCTTTGATGATATTTTCTCCACTGAGTTTGGACTTCACTCTCTTGATGTATTCACTTCTAACATTTTTCTTGACTTCAGTGTGCTTGATGTCAGCTTGAACGATGCCCAAGTATTTGTAATGATCATCTTCATCCAGACTCCTGATGTTATTTCAATAAAGCATCTTGATTGCTTCAGTTTTCATTATTTTTACCTGTTTGACTGTAAGCATGACAAATTTGTCCAATCCAAACTCCATTGCAATATCTTGGCTGTATATATGGACAGTGTTGAATAGCGATTCTATTTCAGATAATATTTTTCTATACAGCTTCAGATTGTTCATGTAAAGGAGATAGGATAGTCTGACAGATTTTTTTGTCATTTGATAATCATGGCCTGAGTTATTCAGTATTATTGACAACGTAATCAATGCAATGACAAACAGTAGTGGACATACTGAATTTCCTTAGAAGATTTGTCTCTCGATATTAACCTTTCCCATTTTATCACCATTGACTAGCAACTGTGTCTTCCATTGTGCCATTGATCTTTGCACAACGCTTCTGATGTTTCTATTAACTCCTGTCATTTCTAAGCTTATCCAATCATGTGGCAGGGAGTCAAATGCCTTCTTGTAATCAATCCATACTACATGGAAGTTGGTCTTTCTTCTCTTGCAGTTTTCCAGAATGTTATTATTGTTGTTGTTGTTGTTGTTGTTGTTTGTTAGCAAGTCAGCCAGATGTTTTTTCTGAAAAAATGTTGGATAATTTTTCTGCTTGGAATTGTTACTAAATCTTCCTTTTCTGTCTCTGTGGCCTTATGTGGTTCTAATTCTGCCAGTGTTAGAACCATCTGATTTATCCATCAGAGTAAATGATACTTTTTTTCACATTTTGCTAAAACATTGGCCCGTGTTAGTTAAACTGACTTCTTTATTTCAAGCCTGCAGCAACACAATTTATTCCCCATTTTCTTCTCTTTTCTCAGTAATAGTTGATGTGAATTGGTTGTTTTGCTTACATATTTGTTGTGTACATTTGAAAAGAATCCAGTATTTTCTTCAAGTTATTCCAAATGCCACAATGGTCTAAACTGAGCAGCATATCTCCAACTATCCACATATTTCTTATCTGTTCTAGGCAGCAGGTTCCTTAGCAGACAGTTTCTGATTGTGAAAATAGCTGCATATTAATCATTCACTGCTTACATAAACAAGTGGCCTTAGAGAAATAGAGCAATATAACTTGGAAAGATTTGATCATGCTTAATTGAATGGAAATCATGTGTAAACCTTTAGATTCAAAATCTGATGATGTTACATACTCAATATTTAGTATTTAACCTAAAGTGTACTACAGGTAGCCCTAGAGTTACGACCACAATTGACCCCACAATTTCTATTGCTAAGCAAAACAGTTGTTAAGTGAGCTTTGCCTTTCTTGCAATACTTGTTAAGTGAGTCTGGCTTCCCTACTGATTGCTTGACAGAAGGTTTCAAAAGGTGATTACATGACCAGGGTGCTGCAAATGTCATAAATATGATCCCGTTGTCAAGCTTTCAAATTTGATTATATAACCATGAGGATGCTGCAACAGTCATAAATGTGAAAACTGGTCATGTCCCTTTTTTCAGTGCTGTTGTAACTTTGAATGGTCACTAAATGAGCTCTTGTAAGTTGAGAACTACCTGTACTATTCACAATTAGGAATGTCTAGGTCTACACTAGGTTTTCAAGCTTTGCCAAGGGAAGAATCCAGTTCTCATTTTTTTTCCTCCTCCTGATCATTTCATGCAACCCAGGGGCATATATGTCTGAGGGGCCAAGATAGTGACTGTTGTGTCCTGAGCCTGCTGAAGCATTCAGCAGGCTCAGAAATGTTGCAAATGGTCCCGGGCAGACCAAAAGTTGCCCAGGACCAGACTGGCTGTCGCCAGCCTTGTGTGCATGCGCAAGGCGCGAAAACAGCCAGATTCCTATTGGCTGACGCTGTCCGGGTTCAGGACAGTATAAAAGGCCTGTGTGCCTTTTTGGTTGTTGCTGGTTGTAAGAAGTTAATAAAGAAAGCTTGATGTTCATCATGTGTCTTCGTTTAATGCCTTCGACCCGAAAACATAAAAGTGACCATGATCATATGATAAAAATCCTGTTCCTTTTTCACATGTATAAGAAATGCATGTCAAAGGGATTCTTCCCGTGGCAAAGCTTGGCAACTTAGTGTAAATCTAGACATTTCTAACTTTGAATAATACTGCTATTGAATTGGTGCTACTCTTTATGATAATTACTAAATGTGGAATATGTAATAATATTTTGTAAACATTAACAGCATCAGCAGGATTTGGAATCTAAAAGTTTACACATTATTTATATTTAATTAAGCATAATCAACTCTTGCCAAGTTACATTGTTCTATTTATTTAAGGCCTCTTGTTTATGTAAGCCGCATGGTTTTTACCAGCCGGCCTCAGCCACTGTTTTAACTTTTTGACAGCCTGCATTCCCGTCCTGTGGATGCTCTGGTCCAATTTATTAAATTTGGTGAGTCTTTTACAGTATATAAAGCCAAGATATTTAGCATTTAGTACAATGTATTCTTCTTCTTCTTCTTGTGCCATAGCCATTATCGGACGTTGGCGATCATGTATTAAATAACTATGATTGTAATTCTCTTTATTCCAAAGACAGTCAAGGCAGACCAATCTTGAGTTTCTTTCTCCCTCCTTCCTGCTTTTCTGGATTAAGATCATATTTTCCGAATGACTGCCACATACTTTCATGCCGTACTTCAAGGCATCTCCATATTCTTCTACAACCATATATGCTGTGTTTCCTGATAATCTGTTTCATTGTTTTCATTTTGTAAGCTCTTGAAATGGAAAAGGCACCCTATACAGAGATCCATCTTAATGTGCCCATATTCTCTGATATTAGAAGCACTGCAAGAAAATAAATCTGGGTGCTTAGCTTCATGAACATTTGGGAAACATAATTCACTTCAAGTGAGCCACACACTCAGTCTCTTTATGCGCTTCATGATGTCCTTCTCCACCAACAATTTCTTTTCTGCTTTTTTTCAACTGGGAAAAATCTTTAATTATTTATTGAAAATCTTTGAGATGATGGATAAATGACAGACAGACAGACAGACAGACAGACAGACAGACAGACAGACAGACAGATAGATAGATAGATAGATAGATATTGTCCTTATTTAGTGACTTGCCTTGTTTAATGACTGTTTACACTTATAACAGTGATGAACAAATAACCAATCTTCTTATTTACTATCTTTGCAGATCTGTAAAGCAAAGGAAAATATCAAAAGCACAGTTGCAGTTTCACTCCGTGACCACTTTGCTTAACAACACAGTTGCTGGGCCTAACTGCAGTCGCCAAACAAAGACTATTTGTATGTATATACAGTATATTTTTATACCACATGCAGTCAATGCAAATATCTTGCATTAGTTAATGATAATCCAACAAATAACAGCACTATTTAGAATAAAACATCTAATGCAAAATAACCTAAAAATAAAAAAATGTAAAAAATAACAATTAAAAGCATTAAAAATAAAATTCTCAGCAGCAAAACATCAAGATATATTCTAACTCCAAGTAACAAAAGCAATCTCAATGGCATCAACAATCTCAATCCAATAGCCATTACAACATGGTTACTACAAGGGGAAAGCTAAAGTAAAAAATATGTCCTGGAAACAACTCTTTAGTGAATAAATCGAAAAATTTAGTTAAGAGAAAGAATTCCAAAGTATAATATTGTCATGGCCTAAATCTATTCGTTTCCCAACTGTATAAGTACAGAACTTTCAAAATTGGCATAGAGGCTTAATTTCAGATTTACTTTCCTTGATGGATAAAGACCATGTTAAAGACGATGTTATATACAAAAGGGGTGAAGGAGAATGACAGCATGACAGCTATCTTGCAAATTTTAACATACACACATATACTTTCCCCTTAGTTGCAGGTATCTTCATTCAGATTTCAAAGAAAGTTTCCAAAAGATTTGTCCAAAAGGGAGTTTCTCCTTTTGGATAACCAGAGTCTATTTGACAAATCCCACTCAGGATGATTTTTTTTTTAATATCAAATCCCAAATTTTCTGAGGTGTTTCAATGTTTAGCTGAAAGGTTACATTAATTTCTGGGGCAAGCAACCTTCTGCTATCAGATATATCTACTTCTACTGTATATCTATGTATATCATCTATCTACATCTATATCTATGTGTATCATCCAATAATAATAATAATAATCAAGTAGGAAGGTAACTTGGAGGTCTTCTAGTCCAACCTCCTGCTCAGGCAGGAAACCCTATTTCAGACAAACCCATTTCAGACAAATGGTTGTCCAGTCTATTCTTTAAAACTTCCAGTGTTGGAGCATTCACAACTTCTGCAGGCAGGTTGTTCCACTGATTAATTGTTCTAACTGTCAGGAAATTTCTTCTCAGTTCTAGGTTGCTTCTCTCCTTGATTAGTTTCCATCCATTGCTTCTGGTCCTGCCCTCAGGTGCTTTGGAGAATAGCTTGACTCTCTTTTCTTTGTGGCAACCCCAGATATATAAATCTATATTTATATCATCTATATCCATATCATATCATTTCTGTCTGTCTGTCTGTCTGTCTGTCTATCTACCTACCTACCTACCTACCTACCTATCCTATCTTCTGTCTGTCTGTTATCTATCATCTCTCTATCTTCTTACATGTCTATGTCTTTTGCAGGCTAAGCAAACATCAAATGCTGGGTGCAGAGATCAAGATTTCAGAATGCCACTAGTTCATTTACTTTTCTTTCTGGAAATAAATATATGTAAAGTTATACATATTATGTATATTTTGTATAATACTAGCTGAAAATAATGGTGACTGCAATTTAATATTTTAAAGGGCATCATATTTAGAAAGGTATATATGTATGACTAACCCAAATTTAATAAAGGCATATTTACTTTCAGTGTAATATATTATATTGTATTTCTTACTTTATCAAAACTCTGCTTTCATCCAGATATTAATATATCTGTCTGTCTATATGCTGACTCTGCTCAAATGACCTATGTTTAGTAATCTGGTTTTATATTTTTTTGTTTTTTTTTTACATTCCATTTTGATTGTTCTCGGTTTTTATAAACTTTTATCCCCAATGTATATGATGATGAGAGCATAAATAAAATTGACCTCTATACTCAGTGACATGGAAAACTATATTTTATTACATGTTATTGCCCCCATCTCCACTTCTCAGACAAAATATAAATGTCTTCATGTCTTTTCATGTATCCAGACATGAAATTTGTTAGCTTGTTCTTCTGAGCATAGTTTTGTTTAGACATTTATTTGAAGTGGAATGATTTAAACACTCACTTTAATAGGAATGTTCGAGGATTTCATGATTTACAAATTCCAGTGCAAACTGGCCCGATCAGTTTCTCTCAGACTAATTTGGTCCAGGGGAAAAATAATGTTTTTAAATATGTGATAAAACATTAATTTCAGGAATTACAAATTATTGTATCAATGGTCAGAAAGACCTATAAGTGAGAATATGCAAAAGTTACATGGATGGAAATTGATTTATTTATTCATTTCTAAGTTTTAATTTATATATGTTTGTATTGTTGCAGTTTTTCCCCTTAAGTAGTCTCAGTGGCCCAGAGTTACTCAGTGAGCTTCCATGGTTAAAAATAAACTTGAACCTTCCCTCCTTGGTCCTAGTTCAGCAGCTTAACCACTAGAACACACTGTAGATATGCCAGCAGAGAGGAGAAGATTAGCAAGACAACCTTATGATTATATGGTTCAGAGACCTGTATAAATAGCAAAGGGGGGGAAAGGAATTATTCAATATCTGCCAAATGCAAATTTAAACTGAATATAATACCCTTTTATAGGTACAGATGTTATCATGGAATAAGTGATAGAGCTTCTGTTGGTTGGTATGATGCTGTTTTTATCATTATGTCCTCTTTTCAGATACTTCTGCCTATAGTTCCTCTCTTCTACCCAGCTAGGAAGTTCCTGCAATTTCTCAGCAACTCAGTTTTCCTCATCTGTTGATAAAACCAACATTAAAATTATATCACAATGCAATCTGGATCTTCTCATAAGAATTAAACCGACATTATCAAATTATTTCCCATATGTGCATGCATAAGGTTAAAACGCTTTAGGGGAAAGAGCAGAGAGATATGGGAACTATGTTTTCAGCAAGTGCCCCAACATCACTGGAACAATAATCCATAACAAGAACAATGGTTTGAATCCCTATATAGTGGATACTGTGCTGCAATGGAGAATTCCTATCAAGTCCAGAAAATATGGAGGCAATAGAACATGTCAAACTTTTAATATTGTGTTCATTTTTTTTCATTTTTCCAGCATATGGGATACTGAGCTTCAGACTTTCAGTTGATGCATCCTTCTGCAGCACATTTACATTGTTGTAAATGAAATCAGAATCTAGCTCAGTCTCTTTAAACTAATTAATTTTAAAGGTCTTTTTTTCTTTAACATGCACACACACACACACAATCTATTCTATTAATCCTAATTACTTTCTAAGTGTGTCACAATTTTTAAATACCATACTGCTAGGATATTGTTTTACTTTGCTAGCCTATCCTCAGCAGCACTGAAATGGTTAATGCAGAGAAGCCAGGTTATTACACATTTCAATTCCAGAGTCAAATATAAAAATTTCTATTATAGGGACAATTAATTACATCTCAAAATGGCAAATGTGCATCCTTGTCAGGTAGAGTGTACTCTGATGGCCTTTCCTCAAACACTGAATGTGGAGATTTGATCTCTTCTAATGGTGCTGAGAAAAGGGTAATTACGCTATGGTCAAAGCTAATTTGCTTTCTGCCAGATGAACTGTTGTATTTTATTGTACGCTGACATTTTAAAGTAATTACGGCACTGTTGACCTTAGACAATTCCAGTTGTATCGCTGTCTACAGCTGCAGCATTCTACCTTTGGCTGGCAGACAGAGGCTGTAACGAGGTAATGACACGGACAAAGAGCACCATATGGGGCTCCTTTGAGATACACAAAGCCCAGTGAAAGGAAACAAGAAAATTTTAACATCATCATTACAGTCGCACATTTTTGCAGTCATAAAGTAGAGCGCATTCCTTACATACATACGCAGACACACACACAAACACACCAGATGTTCTAGGTTGCTTGCCTACTTACTCACCCAGGATCCCAATATGTTTTTCTTCTCTAAATGGCAGTGCAGCATTAAGAAGGAAGAGGTCAGATAGAACCAAATGTGATGCCTGGGCCTGCCCTGACACAGGGTTCAAAGGCTAAAGACTATTGATTGAGATAAAAGCCTAGGTTCTTATCTAACATTAAAGACACTTCTTGTTGTCTGAAAGCTGGGCTCATAATTAGACAAAAAGGAAAGTGCTTGAGCCAGAGAAATTGCTATTAAACCAAGCTTTGTAAAACAGACATATTAGTTATTTTCAAGAAAGACGTTATTATGCTTCTGTGTACTTTAGTGAGCTATCTTTGGCTGGCTTTTCTATGCTAAGTAATATAAATACGTTCACAGGCCTCCCTCCATTAATACAGCTCAGCTAAGACAGCAAAATAGATTATAATGCAGAGAGAACATTTCATTTCAAAAGGGAACACGTAGTGCAGGTTGCAGTGCTGTAGAATTTATTATAGCAAAGAATTGGTGGGAGATAGAACTTTGCTGTCACCTTAAATACTATTTGACATTTTAGTACCATATGGAGAACTTGGCCATAGAAATATTCACTTGCTCACAGCAGACCGTTCTACCAATAATGTGTCCTGTAACTGGTCTCTATGGCAATTACAAAGGAAATGGGACTCAGTGAATTTCTCTCAAAGTTACCTTTCCATTATGACAGGTTATACTTGGACAAGTAGAAAAAGTACAATCAGAACTGGGTTACATAAAGATGGTGTTTTACAAATGAGGTTACCATGCAATAACAGGTGCCTTCTAATAGGATGAATTGTCAGAAGCACCTTATGGTACTGCACACTGATAAAAAAATGGGATTACTTCCTGTAGCTTTCTCAGTATAATATGTAATGTTGTTTCTGACCATAAAAACTGCCTTGCTGGATTGGATCAAGATCCATTTAATTTAACTTTACTTTTCAAACATAGCTAGTCAAATATTTATAGAAGTTTGCAAGGTTAGCATGCTGGTAAAAACTATTCATCTCACACATACCCCACCCCACCCCAACACATATACAAAAACACATTTGATTGTTCCCATTTCTTTAAATATTTGGACTATAAAGGTGAGTGTCCCATTTAAGTAACTGGTCAATAGCTTGTTGGTGTTTTGTGTTCCATTAATTTGTGGGCTCTATTTATGTTCCTACCTGTGACTTTCCAGATGAGTTAGAACTGCAATTGTCAGAACCCCATGCTAGTAAGAAATTTTGGAGTTCTCATCAAACATATCTAGAATACCAGGTTACTGAAATATGAGCTGGGGTAATATGTAGAAATGAATACCTTATATTCTAAAGGGTTGAAAGTATTTAATAATTAATTTATTATTGGATTCAGTAATGATATTCATTGAATTTGTTGAACAATTTTATAATTATTTCATAATATAATATTGTTTTCATGCTCATCATACATTGGAATTACAAACAACATTCAAGGGTGAGAACTTTTTGTTATAGCTGTTGATTATGAAATGCTATTTTTATTTTCTTCAGGTAATGCAATTAATAATGCAGAGAGAATTGTGGAGAATTTTAAAAAAAAATGGTAGCAGCTAGTAACAGTTACTCAGAGAAAAATTCTATTTGCCAAAAAAACCATGGTGCTAGTGGTAGCAGATAATGTGTGGCAAATAAATATATTAAGCCTAGGATGCTTAGATTCAGACTTCAATTTGCATTCCCTACTGTGCCAGATACAGAATTTTTAATCCAGTTCTATTAGAATCCTGAGTAGAAGAACATATTTTTTGTTCTTCTTTCTTCTCCAGTGTCTATGTGATAATTGGTTACTACCAATTATCTTACCCCAATCGCTTAGCTAAATCCAACCTACGGTATGTTTATATTCTGGACATAAATAACAAAAATAAAAAAAAGAGTATAATGTTTGAATGAATTTTAGTAGAATCCACTAGAAATACAAATAGATTGAACATTTGCATTGCTTTGTAATGAATTTATGATTCAATTTAATCAAACTTTTTGTTATTTGGAAGGCATCTCCTTTTAAAAAGTAGATTTTGATTGTAAGAACAATTCCATGGATTGGTCTTCTTCATAATGCAACTGAAACCATGGAATTAGGACTTTTGTATATCTAGGGATTCTACATTGGGCAGCAATCCAGGCGACCACTGAATGGCAAAAAAGAGTTTGAGTTTTTTGTATGTCTCTACTGCCATATAATCATATGTTTGCAGCCTTGATGTAATAACTCAAATGTAGCATTGTCAAACTGTGAACTTGTTTAACAATGCCTCTTATTTCTCAACGAACAATCATGCATCAAGTATTTAATTTTTCAAAGCCCCTCCTCGCCACAAATTTCATCTTCTCTTAGAGTAGTTATTTGTGTTTCTGATAGAACACATGCCACTGTGACTGGCATTGGTTACCAGTTTGTTTTCAGGCTCAATTCAAGCCTCTCATGGCACAGGACCAGTTTATTTGAGGGACTTCTTCTCCCCAATTTCATTTGCCCATCCTATGAAATCCAACAAAATGGGCATATTATGAATTCCGGCCCCTAAAATGCTGCCCTTGATGTGTCCTAGGTGTTTTCTGCTGTGATAATAATGTGGCATCTTCTCACCCCTAAGGCGAGTTCATCACTGTTGAACTTCTGGAAGTCCCGTAAGACCTAGTTAGCCAATAGGCCTGTGGACCCCAGGGACAGGAGAACTAGGTGAGGTATCTCTACTATTTAACATCTCTTCATCTATTATGTTTTACCTTGGCTTTTGTACCTTTTAATGTATTTATTAATTGTTTTAGCTTGTTGTATCCCACCCAGAGTCACTTGTTTATGAGATGGGTGGCTACATAAATTTAATAAATAATATGTAAATAAATTTTGGAAGTTTTTCCAGGTTTTGTGAGTTTAGTCTGAAAATTTGAGTAGAGTTTTGTGAACCATTTCACAGAATTAATTTATAGAACTCCTGCAATTGGTTAACCTTACTTTAGCGTATAGCCAAACTTACTTTATTTGTATCCATGTACAGGTGAATGCCTACAAAGATATTCTAGTAATCTCACCTTGTGAGATATTTTCTTTACTCCCCCTCTGAGTAAAGTTACAAACATTTTTTTCTCATTCAAATTAGGCAATTGTACAGCTGAATCAATTACAAAACTATTGGGGGGGGGAATTCAACAATCCTTATTTCTGCCTTCTGTAAGAATAAAAATAAAGGCAGGACTGGAAGGAGGAAGTGTATTCTGTGTACTCATGATGCAATATGAAATGCTTGCACTCATTATGAGAAGTGTCATTTATTTTGCCCCCACCCTTCAGAACATTCTCCTCCTGGAGGTAAGGCTGCCCCCCTCCCTCTCCTGGCCTTTCAGAAAGGAGTGAAAAGATGCTGCCTTGCATGGGTAGCCCAAAGGAGCACACAGTCATGTCCTGAAAGCCTTCTCTTTGCCTTTCAATTAATTTTCAACAGTGTTTTAATCATCCTTGCCTTTTAAAAATATTTAACTTATATATACTAGTCTTTACATTTTAATATTTTATTGTATACTACCCAGATGCCCTCTGAGTGGGAGATGAGCAGTTCAAAAAAGGGATAAATAAATAAATAATGACATAAGCCATTTCTAATGTATTAAAACTGAAAAGCTAGATATTACTCTCACTGATTTCCTTTTTAAATGTTTGACAAGCCAATGGTAGTTTTTCGTATCTTAGTAGTGATTACAAAGAGAGTTATCAATCGTGAGTTGGAAAACCTGGAAAACACCAAAAGACTGCTTGACTAATGTGAGCATTGTTTTGTTTTCTCTGTATGACTGTGAAATAGTAAGGGAAGCTTTCAGAAACATTTACACCCTGTTAGTAACATTGGAATTACCCTTTTCACTTAGGAGTAGGGTGTTTTTCCCTTATGGAAAACAAATGCAAATTGTATGAATCATCTGAACTGGAAAGAAAGAAAGAAAACTAGAAATAGTAGTGGAGCTTTGGAAATGGAATCGGTCAATGTTTTACAGAACTTTCTTAATCGTATTAATATCTTAAAATTTGAGGAAGGGGGAATATGTTTTCCTTCTAATATGTTATATGTCAGTCAAAACAATTCACTAAGTAATTTAACTGTTGTGATACAGTGGTAATACATTGTTTGGCTATCAGTTCATGTAAAAAGCAATGTGCTGAAATACTTTTAAAAGGAACCTACATACCATCAACCAAGAGGTTTATTGAAACATCTTCATAGTTTGTTTGTTTGTTTATTGCAAAAGCGTTCTGCTTCCTTCTTTCAAGTCTCTCAATTTTCTATGGAAAGCTATCCTGGAGCATAAAAATACAACTCTAATTCATTAAAGATGCTACTAGATCTGTGTCAGAGATGCGACCTTGCAAACTGGGCACAGTTAACTGAGGTAATACCATCTCCTCATTATGATCTTAAATTTATTGTCCATGAAATAGGCTTTGCCTGTTTTTTTCTATCAAAACAAATATAAAGAGAAATCTGGCACATAAAAATAGAAGTCAAAATGTTGATTTTTCCATGCTATTATAGCAAATGTTACAGTGTTTAAGAGTGGTCACTTCCATAAAACCCATGTTTTCAGAAGGGTAAAAAAAAATATTCATGTGTTTTTATTATTTGAATGGCATAGACACAACTGTTTGATGGGGGTTCCAGATGAATTGTGATCCATGCTTAGGTGTTTTGAAATGAGTCCTATCCATGCTGATACACCATTATACCCTAAACGTAAAAGAAAATAACAACAATTGTAATAATACCCTTTGAATAAATATGGTATGTCTAGGCATGTAACAAAAGGGTCAGCTATGTGCCTTAAAAAAGGTTAGCTTCTATTCTAAATTTCTTTCAAGAAACTGTAATGAAGAATAGGAATGAATACATAATCTAGATAGAATCATCTTCATTCATTGTACAGTAGTAAAATCAGCACTCATCTGCTGTTGGAGTCTTCTTTAGGTTACAACATACTGTATAAAACTTCATCAAGATTTTAAGTTTCTTTTGATTCATTTTTTCCCATTTCAAGATCATTCATGGTTTGTAGTAAGCAAGATTGTTTGAAAGAATATTGATTCAAACTAATATACATTTTTGGAATACAAATCATTTTTGCCTATATAATGATGAGAAATATTTCATCAATGTAATGGGAAGTCTTATTTTATGAATTAACTGCATTAGTTTTCCTTTTAAATTATGCCAGTTTCTATTTTATTTCACTAGTAGCTGAGTACAATACATTCTGATATATTTGGAGAAATTATGTTCTAGATACTGATTTGCTGATTACAGCATTTTTTTGTTTGTTTTATTTTTGTAGAAAGACCATATATTTTATTTTATTGCAATTTTCAATACTATAAAATTTCCTTTATTCCAAACAAAAAGAAAAATTAAAAAGTAACAGGGTACTGGTAAAAATTGGCAGAAATATAGTTCTCAATACTGGCTATGTTCAAATCATCAGCTTGAGCCAAACTGAATGTGCACTTCTACATACACCATGATTTAATCATCTCAGTTTTCCATTTATGCAAAACAGTTATACACTGTCCTTCACCCATAATTTCAGAACAGCTGAAAGGAAAATAATATCAGTATGTTTACAGAAAGTAACAGCGAAAAACTATAATAGTGACCAGAATAAAACAATCTGTAAACTTTGGAGAAAACGATGCTCATTTGGTATTAAAAAGAACTGAGAAGACAACTTCATAAATAAGATCCCTTCACACCCCTGCCTCAAAAAAATTCTATATGGTCTCAATATGATCTCTGATAATAGCATGCTAGTGAAGAGTTTCTAAGTGACTTAAATAATTTACATTAATTATATAAATAAGTTGCTATGTTTCTTATTCCCCCCAAAATTAGGCATGATCTTGATCTCCATTAGATAATGCTTACTTTTATTATTCCCCATTTGGTCGAAATGATGAAAAAAAAACATGTCCCATTGTCTAGCCAACCGATCATGCTCTTTATAACTTTAGCTGCTGGTCTTCTGCCAGCTTGTAATGTTCCAGTGTGATTTGGGAGCATTCCAAAATTGAAATAAAATAATGAGAAGTATGGAAGAAATACAAATTTATGGAGAGGTTTGTTGCATCTGACTATTACTCACAGTGTTTCTCATTAGGACTTTATGGCTCTGTGTGTCAATTTTCAGTGTAGTACTTTTGAATATTTTTCTAGAATTAGCACCTCAGCTATTTACATTATCTCTTTGATAAAATATGTCACTACAAGCATAGAGTGAGCATGTCAAACTTCAGATATCATTCAGACAATAACTTTCATGCAAATCACTGGAGTCCTTGGTTGGTACTCAAACCCACTTTAGCAAGATGCATATAAAGGAGAATGTTTGTAGTTCAGGGTTGAAATGAGGGTCCTTGGTGCTCTCTGAGCTTGCTTTTTTTCCTGAAGACATTTTGTTATCCAAACTAGGTAACAGTGCTAGTCCATCAGTGTTAGCAAGATGGATATTTTTATCTTTGATCAAGAAAAATATTCCAAAAGCTTGATTTAGCTGGAGCATTTCATGTGCAATCTTGCTGTTCTCTCTGTGTTTTTAAAATAATAGCCTAAGAATAACTTTATTAATAGAGGTAGTTGGCATTTACTTCTTCAAAATAGGCTTAGACTCATTTTCTTAGTTAGCACTTGACAACATTAGCTATAATGACTGAAAACAAAAATACCCACGGCACTGTGAAAGTTTAACTTCTTCTTTTTAAAAACAGACACAAAAATACAGCTTTTCAAAAGTTAAAGAGTTACAGTGTCAAATACAGCTCATCTTGCTATGAATAACATAATCAGTATCCCTTTTCCCATAATTGTGGTCTTCATTGAGTATCCAGCCCAATTACATATCCAGTCGGAAGTTAGAATTCAACAGTATCCTTATTAGAGGATACACTTTGGACGTAAGCAGAGTGCTCAAAATATACTAATTAAATAGCATAACATCCTATTTAAAATGTTTTCAATAACAATATAGTTATTTATATATTTTAAAGATTTATATATTTGCTTATCTTAAACAAGTCTGGGTGGCTCACAACAATCTTGATTCTTAGATCTTGGATTTTATCTTGGATGCAGAACATGTGTTTAGCCCAGCTATCAATGAATGCTAAAAAACATTTGTTTTATTTGAAGCAAAAATGTATTCAGAAATACATGAAGTTAATGTCTATACCTTGATGAAAACTATGATAAAGTCTGAAGCTTAAGAGAGAGAGAGAGGACATTCCTTTGTTTCTGAAACACAAAGATTCATTTAACTAACAATTGACCAGTGAGAAACAGATGCAGAACAATCTGTGAAGGCTCTTTCCCTTATCTACCTCTCACTATTTTCCTTAGATACAAAGAGATTGTTGAAATCTCCAGCACACTGAGCAAGAAAAGCTGTTCAGGTAACATGGTGGTACTTGGAGAAATTGACTCAAGTTGATTACACTCACAGTCTCTTGCACACAGATTTTATAAACTCCCTTTCTACCTGGGTTTTCCAATAGGTATGGGTTGAGTAGACAAGACACATAGCCCTGGTCAACAGCCAGGAAATAATTAGGGACACACACAAATCATTTCCAATCGAACACTGAAGCACAACAGACACTTTGAGATAGAATTAGTGAATTTAAAGTAATAGCAAAACTTTACTGGTTACAATGTACATTTGCTCTTTCTAATATCCTCTTCCACACTTACCCATGTCCTGAAATAGATCCCCAGGCACTAATTAGAGGAACCGAAATTGCCAAGTCTGGATCCAAAGACAACTCAAGGAGTGAGTAGACTTCAAAACCCTTTTTATCCTCAAAGTCTTTACCAAGTCTAGAAGCTGTTGATGGGATGGAAGGGGGGGGGAATGTGTTCCATGTGCTCAGATCCAACTTCCTTTGTCTAGTTCACATGATTTTTGTTTGTTTCCTTAATGACTGTTTTCCTGGTGGATAAGAAATAAACAAATTTTTAGACAAGATTTCTGTTTTTTTAGTTATGGCATCTTCAGCCCAGTGACACAGCACTAAGTTCAGACCTTTTATCACTTTATAGGTCCCTTGGTAAGGTTCCCCACTGACTTCTATTGGTCACTTTTTACAATAATCGCATGTCTTTAGGTTTTGATTGAGTCTTCTTTCTATATACTCTATAGGATATTATCTTTACAACATGTGTCCATTATTAAACCTGATTGGTCCATCTGCCCTGTCATTCTGGTCTCTGTCCACCTGCACTTTTCAGATGCAACTTTGGTAGTAAATAAGTTACATGTAGCATAGGCATATGTAACTTTCTGACTTATTGCCTGCACAACAGCCTCCCACTTCACAGCAAGATCTGAGCCAAAAAACGTCCATCTTAAAGCCCACATATCATAAAGTAGCCAATTGAACATGAGCATATCAGTGAGCCCATTATATAAGGCTATTTCTGAAATAGATAAACAGGCATGAGCCTATATTTTGAATTATATTAATGTAGATCTTATGTTATACTGTATCATAGCACAGCACAGCACAGCATAGCATAGCACAGTATAATCACATAGTATCATAATTGGATGATCAATAAACATGGACTTGGAGCAAATGTTCTGAATGAATGGTGGTAGAAATCACTCCCCAATCTCTATTTTGTGCAATCAAAGAAAGTCTTATGATCCACTGACAGTTTTTAGATGGTAAATGGTGAAAACATTGTATGCCTTTATCAGCTTATTTGCTATGAACTCACTGTTAAAGTGGTTATGTTTTTTGTTTTTGTGTGGTTAGCGGGTAGTTTCTAAAATTCAAATTAGCATTTTCATTAAACTGATTCTGACACAACCCAGCGTCCTGTTAAACCATAATCAGCTGAAGCAAAGACTGAATGGTTTTTTCATGACTTTGCTTTACACTTTAAAACTGGCTAAACAAGGATTTGAAGTGGTCAGTCAAAACTTTTCTTCTCACTTTTCAATTTTATGGTCCTATTTCATTACCCTTCTTTTTGTGCAATATGTCATTTCACATTATCTGTATTTTTTCATATTTTGCAGGATGTCACACTTAAATTGATCGAACTTCCAAAACACTGAATGCTGCCTCCTGTATCTCAGCTATTGCTTTAAATCACCAAAAGAATGACAATGAAAACTGACATTCCAAAGTTGCACTTTCAACTGACTTTTTAATGAAACCTCCCTAAAATAAAATGGTCTACTCATAAGGAAAGGTGATCTGCCTTTCTTAAGTTGATGAAGAACAAATTTGGTGAACTAAGTAAGAATAAAATGTTTAATTGGCTGCTTATGTATCATTTAAGCAAGAATTGTAATTCTAAAAATGTATTTAAACTTGAAAAGTATTAAAATTCAACAACATCCTAGTAACTGAACAGTATTTAGTAATGTTGGGCTATGTTTGCTTTTGAGAGTGGTCAGAAAATCTTGGTAGCTATTAGATATTCATTTTATCTTGTTTTCTTCATGTCCCCTAAATAGTTGTAGATATTTACCTGACCTTCAAGGCTATATTTAAGAGAACTCCAGAAGAGGGGAATGTAAACCAATTATGGTGCTCTTTTCTGTAGTGGCATGCTCACTTGGTGGTGACTTTATGAAATTTGCTACCGCAAATATTGCTTTACTTATCACATGGCAAGTATAATTGCTTACATCTCATGGTTACATATTAAGGTTGTCAGATGAGGCTTTCTTATAGAATCTCTATTGCCATAGATAATATTCTTAGTTTTCTTGTATGTTCCTGCCCATCACTGTTATAAATAAGCATGTTACTTCATTTCAGCACATTAAAACAACCCTGAACTGATAGATATGAATTTTTTTGTTAGTCTACTTAATCATATATCACAGCTGATGTTGGTTGCTTTTCGTCTTCATGACTTGAAATTTTTTGGAATTGTAAGGATAGCATCTGGTTATCTATGATGTGTCCAATCATGCTATTGTTTGTAACTGGACTATTATAATTTGTTTTAAATTGAGGCAATTTGATGTCCTTGTGTCATTGTACCAGTCTACTAAAAGCAATTGATACTATTTCTTCTAAATTTTTGTGATATCCAGGGCTTTGTTTGTCATAAAACGCTCAGAACGGAGTTCCGGCACCTTTTTTGGATGGAACCTTGTAGGGTAGGCAAGGCGGGTTGTATGACGTGTGTGAGTTCCTGCATCTTTTTTTTTTTTTTTACAAAAAAATCACTGGTGATATCTATTTATGAATTTTGGTATTTTGTAACCTTTTTCATTTTTTTTATTTCAACATTACTTTTTTTGGAATGGCCTCATCAATAAATAAAGTATATTCTTGCAACATAAAAGATGATGGTAATGATGATTACTGTATAAGATTATTAGACTTCTTTATATCCATTAGATTTTTTAGTAGCTTGAATATGTTTTAGGTGGTAAACTAATTTTCTTAATTAATAAACTAAAGTAGATGTATTGGTGTTACTATGAAATAGCAGAAGTTGCAAAGTTACTTAAAGCAACTTAGAGCATTAAAACAAATGTATTGTTGGTTTTAAAAAGACATCTAAAAGCCTTGCCATCCATTTGTATCCATTTGTATCTAAAATTCTTTTAGAACATATATGGTAGTAGATTTTGTTCAGTTCGTCAATGGATTTGTATCTATTCTTATTTTATTTATATAACAAATAAAAACCTTAGATGAACTGAACACTGCAACTCACCCCAACCACTTAAGTACATAGCTTTTAATTTCTTGCATATTAAAATTGAATGATCAAAATAAGAGATTATTTTGGAGTGATTATTATGATTGCAATCGGGGCTGACACTTGTGACACTTCAAACATGTAACCACCAACAGTTCCTTTATGATGAAAGTGCTCCCAGAACAACACATTTTAATAGTCAGAAGAGTTGTGAATTCACAGCCTTGCACAGCAGGTGTAGCTGCACAACTTTGCATCCTAAATACACATGCTCATCTAATCTGACAGATTAGACAATGGCATAAAAAAATCACTGATGTTTAAACAAAGGCTTCATCTCCACTGAGGCTAAGCTTGTTGCCCAATTGAATGCCACTAATAACTTTTCCAAGTCAAAAACAATGTATATTTTCTTAATGAAAATCAAACAGAAGCAAGAACAGGGCTTGATGACATTTTAAAAATTTGCTTTCCTGTCTCTTTTCAATATTTACCTTTGCATCATCCTGTACAGGGGTTTTGTTAATTAGTTGCATGTTGTGTATGTTCCTATAACTAAGACAGCACAGCAATTCAGGGATCCTTGTAAAAGAATATTTAAAATCTATCTGGCTAAGGGATCTGTACTTTTTAATATCTGCTCTCAAAATGTGCTGCAGAGAATCTGGGAGTGTATGGAGCAGATTTGAAGGCTGCAAGATGGGAAGAGCAAAAACATTCTATTACTTATTCAGAGATTCACTTATCTTATTTAATGACCTGAACCTAATAATAGAAAACAATTGCATTTATGCAAGTCAAGCCTCTTGATTTTTCTCAATCCTTCAAAGTACTCTCTTCCATACTTCTAATATCATAAAATCTGGTACTTTCAAGGACATCATGGAATACAGTACAGGGAATCAAAGGCTCATTTCTTTATGCCAGCAGAAAACAACCATTGCATATATCCCTGTTGCCCAAACCAACTGCACATTTCAACAGGAGAAGAAATGGGAAGATTTGCATAATCACAGCTATTTTAACATTTTTAAGGTAAAATCATTTGAAACAGTATAAAAATAGAAATAGTCATTTTCCATTAATGTCGTAAATGTGCATTCATCAAACAGGTGACAAACATATATTTGTTTATTATAAGGGAGTGAAGTAGCCATTAATGGAGTCCAGAGGGTTATTTAGAGAGAATTGCACCTGTCTCTAACTCAGAAAAAGGAAATAGCAGACTAGGTGCATGTAGGTCAGTTACAAATGTAACTGCAGAGAGCTATAAATCTCTAGTATTACTCCAGTGGCTGTATCGTGCAACAGCCTTCAAATGTCTTCCTATAATTTAAAGATATGTAAGGAGTATAACAAACATGTTCAATAAAAATATTAAGTTACAGACAAATCCTATAAATGCTCCAAAGAAGCAGCCATTGTCAATCTGGATCATTGTCTAATTTGCTTCAAATAGGAACTGCTGCTAGTTATATCAACAATAGGAGGTAGGGTAAAACCCACCAGACAAAACAAGGCCTTCTTCATGAAAGTAAAAGTGTGTTCACTTTTACTCAAAGGCTGAAGATTCCTATATTGTTTTACTAATTATTAATAAATGTTGATGTATTGTGTTCCACTGAAAATTCATTGAGTCAAAACTCTTAATTGAAAAATTGCACCAGAGCAAAAACAAAACAAAATAAGGCAAAAACAAACGATTAACCCTTTTTGGCAGATTCTGCCATTTGTGTGTGTCTATGTGTGTGTGTGTGTGTTTTTGTTTGTGTGTGTGTGTGTGTGTGTGTGTGTGTGTGAGAGAGAGAGAGAGAGAGAGAGAGAGAGAGAGAGAGAGAGAGAGAGAGATGATGTTCATCCTGAATTTTCTACTAGCACTATCTAACATTGCAGATGTTTGTTCCTACAGTGAGGCTGATGGCTTTCAGAACCTAGTGAAAAGCTATGAGGCTTTTGCGAACCATCACAAAATATCCCCACCAACAATTTAAACACTATAAAATTAAGGAGATAACTATTATCTTGTTTTCTAGAGTCTGTTGCTGAATGCAAACTTTTGAGAAAGCAGTAGCATAGATATTTTGGTCCTTTGAAATAATTGTGAAAGAATTTTTAAAAAGGAAAAGAAATGGCAAGTGAAAAATGATAAATACATTTTAACTAGCATGAAAGATTATAGTGCCACTTTCTTAAATCAACTTTAACATACTATAGGAAAGATAATTGTTTTGAAATGACATTACTCTTGTAGTACATTTCCATAACATCATTACAGGCAATTTAGAGAATTTGAGCTCCAGAGCACTACACATCAATGAATTAAAATGCTATGGGATATGAAAAATAAACCTTGGTCTTTAGACTTAAATAAGCTAAATTATTACCCCTATTTCCATTCAGACTTTTAAAGTCTTGAAAGATGTATTTACAGTGCTGAGAAAATGCATTGAGAAAAAGCACCCTTAGAAGTCATCCTTATGTTAGTATCCCAGAAGTTATATTATTTTTTAAATAAGGGAATGCTTCCAGGGACAGACAGAACAAAATAAAATACTCTGCTTGAGTTGGATGGCCGTGTAAATTCATTTAATAAACATATTATAGAGAAATATTGGGTGGTTTTTAATTTTCAAAAGAGCTTCAATTCTTTAAATGGAAAGGAAAATATCTGTGTATTTTTACTTTGAATGAAAATTCATATGGCTGTTGTGTACATTTCTTCAGATATGTGTTAACATTTCCTATGTGTTTGATGTATACTTCTCCATATCATATACACTGTCCTTAATATATTCATTTTGTAAGCTATTCCAATAATGTTGTGTGGCTGCATTGTAATATCCTTGCAGATTTGAAAAATAGAATTAGCAGCCACATATTAATAGGCAAACTAAGAATAACAATCTCCCCCATAGCTACCCAGCTGCATGTCTCTTACTGAAATGGTGAGCCTGCATATGAATTACCCTTCACAGATAACAGGTGCCATCTGTCCCTTACTCATTGGGCACAGATGTACATTATTTTTATCAACATGTGCAGACACCTGGATTGTGCAAATTACAAAAATATTCAGAATTACACCATTCACAAGGCTGAACTTCTTGTTTACCTTGTCCATTAATATAACATTTCATGACTCCATGATCTCAATACATATCAGTTATAGGCAGGGCTTTTTTTCTCATAGAACGCCCAGAACGGAGTTCCGGCACCTTTTTTGGATGGAACCTTGTAGGGTAGGCAAGGCAGGCTGTATGACATGTGTGAGTTCCGGCACCTTTTTTTTTAGAAAAAAAGCACTGGTTATAGGTAATCCTCAATTTACACCCACCACTGACCCTGGAATTACAGTCATAAGTCACGACAGTCATAAATCAAGGCATCACATGACTGGATTCAAAGTTATGACATTTTTTACAATGGTCATTAAGTGACCGGTGTGGTTGTTAAGCAAATGCTGTGGTTGTTAAGTGAACACTATGGTTGTTAAGCGAATTCATTTTCCCAATGGGTGTCTTTTGCTAGTAACTGGAAATGAATGCCAGCAAATAGTGAAAATGGAGCAAATTGCAGTCATGTGATCACAGGATGCTGGAAACAGCTATAAAGGTGAGCCAGTTGTCAGGTCCCCCAAAAGGCAGCCACGTGAATGCAGGATGTTATGTGTGTGCGTAGCTATAATTTCCAAAAATGGGGTGTAAGTAGTTCTGGGAGGTTCATCATAACTTTGAACTGTCATCCAGGAGTGGTCATAAATACAGGATTATCTTTCAGAACAGCATCTGAAACTGCTTATTTTTCTGCTTAACTTAGAGATTTGCTCTTTTTGGGAAAAAAAATATCATGTTCAAAGGCCAAGTAATTATGTTTGGTTTTAGAAGGTGGCATTCTTGGGTAATTCCAAGAGTTGGTATATCCTGTGTTCAGCAAAAAGGTATAGAGGTTGATGGGGCTACCCATCTACATTGATAATATTTCAGTAAACTTATGTTTAGGCATCACTAAATCCAAAAGCAGTTGTGAATGTGATAATAAGCTTTCTGAAGACTTAACAGGAAGAAAATACATTTAAATCTATTTTACAATGTATTGGGCAGTTTAGGAAGAAGTGGAGTTTCAATAAGTTCTGACGTGTTAACCCCAGTGCGTTTCAGTCGACTGTATTTTCCTCATTCTCTTTATGACTCTGAAAACGATTGCTTCATGTTGCTTGTATGCAATGTCCTTTTAGCTGTGTGCACAGATAAGGAAAACAAGAAATGTATTTTGTTTGTTAAAATTATTACATTAAATGCTCGTCCTCGGTGCAATTTTCAAATGGGAATTGACCAAGTATAGTGTGGTAATGTGCGAATTTGCAGGCAATTTGAACTGATTTGGCTCTTCAGAAGGTTAAGGTAGTTTAATGGTTGAAAGCACATTGCTGCACACAGCAAGCTGCAAAAAGTCAAAGGGTTAGAGGATTAGGATTTCATTTCCTTTTAGCCATTGCCATGTCTGTTTCCTGTCCAAACTGTTTCTTGTTCATGTTTAACCCATGCTTTTAAAGCCAAGAATGATCATGAACTTGTGGGCCTTGGGCTTCATTTTAACAAGCCGTCTCTTGCACTTCGATATGTAATTTGTCATAAATGTCATAGGTCAGGAGGTGTTAGAAACTTGCAGCTAGCAGATGGTTGTTAGTTAGCTAGCAGTGGTTTAGAAGATTAAAAGATGCATTGTGGTATTTATTTACTTGAACGTGCAATGTCGTACGTCTCACAAATGCTTTTAAGTTTCTTAGTTGACTTTGTTTAGATGGAAATGGGCAGCAGCTGATGAGAAGTATTCTATTTGTCCTTATTTGAAGAAGACGCTCCATCTGAAGATGCTCTAGTGTGTGTAAGGAGCTGAATTCATTTAATGTTTAAGCCAGTACAGCGTTAATATTGTTTAATGTTTCTTTAATAATCAAATTTAGAAAAATTTGAGAAGTGGTTTATTTTCTAGTTCTGTATAATGAATGTATAACAAGCACAGTTGTTATAAAATATAGCTGATGTGCCAGCGATTTCAATCAACATATTAACAGAATTCATTATCATACCTATCTCTTCTAGAGACATAACATTGCAACTAGAGTCATAAAAATAGTTTGATAATATTGCCATAAAGTAAGGTGGAATAACATATAGGCTTCACAATTATTTAAGCAGACTAGAACCATGTCAAAATGCAAGAAAAAATGTTTTGCTTGAACTTCCATCAGAGTAGTCTACATGACCAAAATGAAGGATTATGGAAATTGTGCTGAGATAAAGTCCAGATACACATGTAGTTTAAAAATGAAACTACAATGGAATATGTAACTAAAAGCAAACTGGATGAGTCCATCCTGCTACGATAATTTATTAACTGTAGTTCAGGAATAAAACAAATTAGACGGAAAATATGTGCAGAAGAAATTGGATTCCTCCTGAACAAAATGTCTATGTGTTATACTGTAAGGTGCATGAATTGTAACATCCTCTCTCCATCAACAGCAGCATAATGTTAATGATAACGTTGCTGGCACACTAGGATTTGCCATTGCTATTCTACCAGTATAAATTCTGGACTGGATATATAATGCTAGTTTAACTCTTTGGATTCGTATGGGCTACCTATATTTAGGTTTATAAAACCAGCAGAAGAATCCATTAAAGGCAATATGTTTCAGACTACTTAAGGAGAGAAGCAGCTTTATCCTGATTGGGTTAGCTAACAAAATATTATCTACTGTTGCCTAACACCATCCCTCCAAGAAAGGATTTTTCCACGGTCATCTTCTATCTTTTAACTAGAAATGCCTCACATTAAATGTGGAAACTTTTGCATGCAAAGCATGTCTTGCACCCTTGAGCTATGGCTCCTCCCCATGAAATATTAATGATAATAACTAGTTCATTTATGGTAGCAAGAAATAAGCCAACCAGAGTCAGCATTTGCTGAAAATTGTGAACAAATCTCTTCTACAGTTCATTGGAGTACCTTGACCTCTATACATCTATACTGAAAACTCACAAACTATTAGAGTATTGTCTTTGAGTTTTGGCCACTGCTGCAAAACATGAATCTCTCTCTTTCTTTCTTTCTCCTTGTCTCTGTCTCTCTCTCTCTCTTCCTCTCCCTCCCCCCCACACAAATTGTAAACTAAGTATTTCTGAAATGAGTGTCTTTAATGGACTTATGAGGTGCATACTTTTAAATATGAATCTTTCTTAATGTAATTCACTATATAGAAAACTGAAAATAGCCATGATCTCTCTTGATTGGTTTGGACCTGATCCACCTTGAGAACTGTAGTGTAGTGTAGATCAATACATTTGATGAAATATATCAGTTCCATTAGTCATCGGAATACATAAATGAGTGCCTTTGAGTTCTTTTATATTGGTAGAATGCTATGCCTACAAATGTGGTTTTGAGTAGTTAGAACAATTTTTGGCCTCAACAACAAGGGGGAAATGCAATTAATTGCATTTCAGTACAGGAGTTATGAATAGATTTAGTAATAAGACTATCATTCATGGCTACGATTACTCATGTAAACATATCATCAGTATTTGATTTGTTCCAATGAGAAAAAGAAATGCTATATACTAATGGCAACTGTATTTCATAAGAATCTTGACAACTTCAACGGATAAGAGTTGCTATTCCCAAATAGTAAAGCACTAATAGTCATAAGCTACATAACTGATAGATAAGAGCAGCTTTGATGGCCATCAATGAGACTTAAAAAAAAACAAAAACCAGGAAGAGCGTATATTTCTTTTAGTGTGTATGAAAGGGAAAAAAAGATCTGAAAATGGAAGTGGGTTTATTTCACAATAAGAAAGCATAATAGCTATAAATATTTAAGTCACATGTAGTTTAGATGTCTTGTCAGGAGGTGACTATTAGTTCTGATGGTAGACTTCTGCATAGTTCACAATGCAATATTATTGGCTGCACCAGTGTGAGCCGAAACAAAAGAGCTCCACGCAGCTCCGCCCTCCACCATTCTTTCTACTGACACTGCCCCTTGTTCACAAAACCCTTTTCAATTATATCCTTTGTTGTAAATGTTTACTTTTTCCATTCAAACCTCTGCTGTCTTGCTTCACTCCTTCAGGCAGCCAGCTAGCTGGAGCAAGAGCAGAAGGTGAGGAAGGCAGGGAAGCAGAGATTGGTAGCAAGGCTACACAAAAATGTAAACCCTCCTAAAAAGCATAGTGTCCAGCTTTACATAAGTCTTCTTCAACCTTATTAGGAACTATAACTTTGCCTTTCAGTTTCAATTCATTTGAAACATTAAAGGAAAGGAACCATATTATATGAGTCACCAAGCATTTTAATTTCTTCAGTCTGGATCAAATTTTTTTAAAGGACTTACCACTATTTGCAAACTGTGTTTTGAGAAAAGTAATATTGTTTAGCAACAACAAACAGCAACTAGAAAGAAAGCTTTCTCTATATTTTATTGTCTCAAGGCTCTGGAATGTCTTTTTCGGTTGCTCTTGTTTTGCATAGAAATAGCATTTTCCCTTTGTGTTTAAACTATAATGCTAAGTGTACCTTACAATACACTACCAAACTCCATAAGAGTGCTTTGAGCTAACAAATCAAGGCAAATATAGAGATTTTAAAGAATATAATTATGTTTATTAGAATAACAAGTAAAATAAATAAAAAATAATTCTGTCTTTTTTCTTCTATTGATCCATGGATAATATATTTAAAAGTATGGATGTGAATAGCAGGCACTGCAGGAGATATGAACCAATCACCTGTTAGTGGTGTTTGTAATGAAATCTGGAAAATAGTTTAGGATAGTTTGGTTTGATAGTTTGGTTTGATTACCTAATCTACTGAATAATATAAACAATATAGAAAAAGTTATATTTCTGTGTAAAATGTAAAATCTATAATGAAGTTGATTTTAGGTTTTCTATTTAGAATTTTTCTTTTTAATACTGGTTATTATTTCATGTTATCTAAATATACTGGTTATTATTTCTTGTTATCTAAATATTAACATTTTCACTGTAGTTTGTGTTATGCTTGCAGTCTGTACCTGATGGACATCAACCAGTAAATCTTTAAATGTAAGGATTGTTTTTTTCAGTGCTTCACTTAAAAAAATAGTAAAATGAGAAAACACTGCAAGTATTTGTTAAGGATGAAAAACTAAAATAAGTACCATCTCTCTTTTTTTTCTCCCCGACTTCCCCATTTTTTTTTCCCTTCCATTTAGTTGTATCTGTTTTTTAGAAAATACCTGGACAAGTTTCTGCAGTTTTCTTGCCACATTTTTAGAAGTGATTTGTCACTGCCTCCATCCTAGAGAAAATGACTGTCCCAACATCATCCAGCAAGCTTTGTACCTAAGGCAGGACTAAAATTCATGGTCTCCCAATTTTTACCCAATGATGCCTTAACTACTACATCAAACAAAATTTGCTGTGGATGAAAAACTAAAACTTCCTTCCTTCCTTCCTTCTTTCCTTGTGGAATAAGTTTCTTTTTAAAGGTCCTTCTTTACTTTTCAGCTCCCTCTCATACTACTCTGTGTGGAGCATCTAGCAACCTGGGTAACCTGCACAGTTAAATAGGACACTGAAAATTTCTAGACTTATGTTCCCATTCTGGATATAAAAACCGGACTGACAAAGGGATTTGTTTCTGAGCAAATATGGACAGGATTGTCTTGCACATGAAACTTGAAGAAAAACAAAATCCTCAGCTGCATATTATTTCTCCAGAAGTTACCAATGAATCTTGATGCAATCTAGTCCTTTGAACCTTGCCTGGAAATGGATCTATATCAAGAGTGGAATATTATTAATAAGAGGAGGTAGCAAAGGGGATGTTAAATATTGTTATTTTTTTCTGTTTTCAGATATACTTTTAAAAAATTGCTGCATACATAGAAATTCGGTTATTTTTAAAACCGTTGTTAAAACAATTATGGTTTTAATAGTAATGCACTTTAATAATAACACAATGTTATTGTTTCTGCTTTAATATATATATAAGTTAATAGGTAGAAAGGTATCCTCCAACTCTATTTTAATTTGAAATATAGTTGACATAAATAGAATTAAAATTCAATATATTTCTGGTTAATAATGGTTAATGGCATATTGAGTTAATAATGGTACTAAAAGACCATATATTCTCACGAAAGAAAATCTGCATCTTTGCCATTGTGGAGTAAATAAATTTACTTATTCATAAAATAAAATGCATTCCTGCTGCAAATCCGAATTTTTGCGCATTTCTATTTCGAAGGTTATGACCAGCCGAATGCCACAGCTGAGCTTGTAACCAGGGAGAGGCAAGAGCTGCTTGACAGTAGAATGGCATCATAAGACAATGTAATGGAATTTTTCTTTGCTTGTCATCACCAAGGCAGTTCTCCTATGGTGAAGGGAATGAACAGTGCAATTTAATGTCCTCTAGAGAGGGTGGCAGGAGGGTGGGAAGGAAACTCAAAACTTCACACACTGCCTTCTGAGTGGACCATTTTAGTCCTTGTGGCAAATAGGATATCCCTGTGGAATTTTTCTGCAGACGGGCCTGAAAAGAAAAGGATTAAGATCCTATAAAGGATGGAAATGTAACAAAAGGAGCACTTTTATGATGTAGCAGCATAAAATAAGGAGCTCTATTGTGCAATTGATTGCTAAAGATCTTTGAATTGAACAGCCGACATTGTAGGCCTTGTTCCCTAAGGGTTTGGCAGCTTGTTCAAAATTATATGTCTACACTAGAAAAAAAAGTATAGCTCTCATTTAGGGGCAAATAAGAGATTATTGGTTTGTTTCTACATCATTTTTTCCACACCTACTGAAAAGTGGCCTGTAGGGAGATTATACTCTAGTGAAAGTTGCTGCTAATTAAAACAAGTAATTAGTGTTCCTCCAGGCTTTGCGGTTTCACTCACTTTTGCCCGCCAGACAACATTAGTTTAAAAGCAATCCAATTTCTAGCAATAACAGACTGTAAAAAAGTCATTTAACAAGTATATAAGTGTAAGGTTACAGTTCGGCCTTTGATTTATTTTTTTCCTGACTATTTAGAAATACTATATGAAAGTTAGTGGGAATATGAGTTCTGGGACATGACAATGGAAGATGTGAAAAATAATTTTTCAATTAAAAAAAATCCATTAAAACCCAGTTCATTTAGAAAGATATCAGAAAGGCTATAAGAGAGCATTTTGAAACCCACATTTAAAAAGCCAGAATTGGATTTAATGCAGACCTGCACTTACCATTTTGTAAACAGATCATTTCATTAAGTCCTTTTGTTCTGGCTCTTGCATCTGGTGAAATGGAGACTTGTTATAGACTCTAACTCTCCTTGACATGAAGAAAAGCAGTTAAATTTAACATATTGCTACTTTAGGCTGTCAGAGGACAAAAATGATTATGGATATGTGTTCTTGTTTATCCAAAGCACTTGTAACCTGCACAGATTAATTTAAAGGAAGAATTCTAGCTGACCCCGTCTGTCCAACACACCCACTTCAAAGTAATAAATTGTAGATATAAAAAAGTTGGAATATCTGCTTTTGCATGTAATGCTACTGTCATTTTATAATTGGCTGTCACTGACCTTGTGTTTAGACTCTTTTTTAAGGCAAAGATGTGTTTCGATTTGGGCTCAACTGATATAAGTAGAAGTGGGGAAAAGAAGGGCATAGGGGAAAGGGATGGGGGAGAACATTTCAGAATTGTTTCTAGGGCTATATTATTTTATTTTTCGTGAAGAATGAAGCCAGGAGAAAGAAATACAAGTCCTGATAAGCTAAAGAAAGATTTTAAACAGAACCTGAAGATGATTTAGCAAATACCAGTGGAAAGTTGTGTAATGCAACACAAAAATGTAATTTATATCCTGTTTTATTTTAACATGGTATCACTGAAAAAAAATCTATGTGGTGGGGCTTATTTCTTTCGTAGCCTTCATTTTAAATGAAAAGAGTCTTTATCACAGGGAAGTAGAAAATCTCCATTTAACAATTTCACTATTTTTTTCTTTTTTTTCCTTCAAAGATTTCAAATGCTGTTTAAAGAGGATCATTCAGCAGTACTTGCTTTCCACATTTTATGCATTACTCCTGAGCATGTACATTATTAAAAATGCGAGAAAGGATCATTTAGTGGCACAATAAAGCATTTTCCATGTCTAAAATAAGATTTAAAAGACTATAGTTATTTTGATTAGTCATACTGTAATAAAAAAAAATCAGAAAATGGGGCAATTATAAACTAATTTGGAGTTTTTCTTTTCTCCATGCCAAACTGGTTGGTTTTATGCAACAGACTTTTCCTTGGACATTTGACAGTACCTATTAAATTATTGGTCATACACAAGTTATATTTACCAAAATGCATGGTAAAAAGCTTTCTTGGGAAGATAATACACATACACACACAAATACACAGAGACAGAGAGACACTTTTTACATTTATATAATTAGATCTACTAGTGTGACACCTCTGTGAGTCTCATTAAAGAAAATGAGAATACTTTATTTCTGTGCTCTTATACAGTTTCCATTCATTCTGACATGGCTTGTAAAGAAAATCTTATCTGTAAATGGTACTCATAGTTTCCACTATTCTTGGCATTATCCTTTATTCTTTACATCAGTGAATTCATGGGTGCTACTCTAGCAGAACAAGCCTTAGGGCACCAGAGGGCAGAATCTGCTCTGATTTACATGGATACTAAATCCTGGGTAGATTAGTCCGGAAGCATACAGTCTGTATAATAGCTCTAATCTTATGTAATTTGCAATATTTGCACAGCAATTCCATTATCAGGCCGAATATCATTTTAAATATAATTTTGAAATCAAGATCACATTAATGCTGACTCTGAACATAAAATAGCCTCCTTCTATGAAAAGGATTCAAGCTCAGCTTTTTGTATTTGCGTTTTTAAAATGTTATTGTGCTGAAAATATAATTTCACTGCAAGTTACCCCCCACCCCTCACTTTAAATGATTTCAGTTACACACAGTTACTGAATGATTTCTGTTACAAATAATTTCAGTTCTATGTGTCCAAATGAATCACAACACACTATATTTCATCTATGAAGTGAAAAAAGTAGCAACTTAGCCCTGCCAGAAAAATGCATATAGAGAAGCAGGCAACAGACTTATAGGCCAGGTTCCTGTGCCCAGCCCTGAATTATCTCTACTATCTCCTTTGAAAGTCTAGTTTACTTTTTTTCAGACTTGTCACGCATGTATGCACGCATACCTACACATACACATTTACCACACTTCCTATCTTATTTCCTTTTGAAAGTACAGTATTATCCTCAGCATCACTTTCAAAGAGATGATTTTTGTAAATTGACAAAACCCTCTGTTGGGGGAGTGGGAGGATGTATGCAGCAACTGTACAAATCACCCGTTGGCACAGGAATATAATTCTAACTGGAACACACATTCTCTTAATTAACAGTAAACATAAAATTTCAGTAAGTTATTTAGTCAATTTGTATCAATACTTTCCACAAAACAGTAGAAAGTTTTGTCCCTGCAAAGGAGCAATATGACACCAGAATAGATGTTGCTTTCTTTCATGATCCCAGATAATAATAATAATAATAATAATAATAATAATAATAATAATAATAATAATAATAATAATAATAATAATAATAATAATAATAATAATTAAGGCGGCCTTACTAGGAACTGCTTCCATCCTGCGACGATATCTGTAATACCATCAAACATCCACCTCTGCCTATCCCAGGTCCTTGATAAGGACTCGATAGGTAGACAAAAATGGCAAATCCAGTCTGAACATCTGGCTGACTGTGCGATGATCAATAATAATAATAATAATAATAATAATAATAATAATAATAATAATAATAATAATAATAATAAATGTGCAAATAACAATCTTATATATAAATATATATTTAATATATATTTGTTACATACTATTTTATATTAGATCACTTATTGTGATTCTTTGGTTCAATTTCCAGATTTCATAGAGCCAGATTTTGGTGTAGCTATCATTTCTGGTAATTACTGCTTGAATTGTTTTAAAATAAGGGTCAGTTTTAGAACAAAAAATAACTCTGTAATTACCACAAACCAAGCCCTTTTGACTTTAACATGGTTTACACATAGTTAAGTGTGTATATAATTTCGGTATTAGAAGTTGTTTTATGTTAAAATAATTTGTACTAATGCTGTATGACACTGCAGCAATGAATAACTTGTGGAAGATCATATTACAGTCTGATTCTACAGATTGCATATGTACAAAAGGTTAATTAATCTGGTTTAAGCATATGATTTTATTGTATATTTGATTATCTGTTAACAGATTAAAATATTGTACCTTCTTCTATAACAGGCTTTGTGGAATTTGTGGAAAGGCAGACACAGACATAAACACACATGTACCCATATCAAATAATATATATAAATCAGACATATTCACACACTAATGTAATATATATTATAATGTATACAAGTGTACATATAATTCATGCTTTTATGTTGCTATTTATGATATATTATTAAATAACTAGTCAGTAAAACAACATTTTAAAAAACCCAAAATGAAATAAATCAGGTATATCAATAAATCAACTGAAAGAACAGTAAAAGCTCTTTAAGGAGCAAACACATTATGTTTAATTTGTAAGGACATCAGGAAGAAAGGCTGATAAACAATATAAAGTATTAGAACATGGATTTGTCTCTACATAAAGTGGAATGTGGAACTGGATTTTCTGTAAGACTTTACATTTCATAGGAAACACATCAGGAAGCATAATAAGTATTTTGAAGTAAATCTAGAAAATACAGTTACTGTAAGATAAGTGAAAGGCAATAGTTTATACATGTCAAAAATAGGGCACAGTGTTTTGCACCACGTGAATTTTTTAAGTCCTTTCAAAGGAAGTGTTACAAAGCCCAGTATAAAAGGGAGAACCAGACAAGAGTAACAAAAAATAAGCAGAAGTTAGATACATGATTGGCAATTGAAACTGATCTGATTACATAATTCTGCATGGATACACCATCAACAATTACACATGTGCCTCCTACAGCAACTGGCTAGATCCAGGTGCAGGTTTTGTGTCAAAATATTTTTTTCTAAATATAATTTTGTATGAGAAATATGAGAAATACTTTTGTGGCTTCCAGAGGAAAGATAAAATAAAAATGTATGAAATAAATAATATAATTTCAAAATATTTAGGTTTTCTGAAAGTGAATCAGTAAATAGCTGGTACTAAAGTAAACCTAGATCATAAGCTACTGACACTTATGCAACACAAAAATGGGTATTATACAGACAAACTCTGTCTTTCCCCAGTCTGTCAATGAAAAAGAATTACATCATGTTCTAATATCCCTTTCAGAGGTTCTTACAAATGCATGTCATACATCTTAACATTAATGAAGGTTAGTGGATAATCTAAACAGTTAATGATAATAACAACTTCATATTTTAAGAGGTCTCTTTATGTCCAGAACTATATCAAAATCAATCTATTGTTGTTAAGCTTTTATTTATTTTTGCATTTGTTTACTTGTTTTATCTTAATATTGAATGTATTTTAGCATTTTAATCTAATAGCCATATTTGATATTTAGTTTATATAAACTGACAAAATTGAACAGAATTTCAAATTAATATACACTGATTTCAAAACTATATTTAATGCAAAAAGCCACAGTTCAAAAATGTCAATAGTCACAGTTCCATATTTAAATATCCAGTCAGCAAAGCAGGAATCATATTATAGCAATGATATGTTGTATTTCTTGCTAGATGTGGTGTATGCAGTTTTAATTATTCATAATGTCAGCCTTCTCAAATATAAATAGAAGGGGAAAGAAAATAAATGGTTCTTGAAATAAATGACCAATTATTATTCAATTTATTATATAATAATTTGGATTAGTTGTGGTATTTTTTCCCATGACTGCCTAATATCTGTAATAGCTATTTGTTTGTATATTTGTTTATACTGGCAATGCTATAATCTACTGACAGTCAAGTTGGCATCCTTTATCTCACCAATTTGACATAGTGGCCTGAAAATATGTCCTCCTTGCTTTATAAATTACCTTAATTAGTTTTTGGGGATTCAGTACACTTCATTTGAGCATAAAGGCAGTTGATATGGGATAGACCACATATTGTATGATCTGAAGACCACTTGTGTTCACCTCTCATAGTATGGATGCAATGTATATGGTAGCCCTATTCATATACTGTATATTACAATTATAGTCCTGAGAGTTCATATCAGGGTCTAAAAAAGCCAGACAAATAGAGGTAATAGAAAAAAGCTACCAACTGGTTAACTCCTTGCCCTGTTTAGTGGTTGTCCAGATTTTTGGAGATCAACCATGGTAGGACTATATATGATGTACTTACAACTTAATTTCTTGCTTTGAAATTTTTATTGAGCAGTAGAACAAAATGCTGTAAAGAAATGCATAATGAATACAATTGTCTTTTATGATCTTATTCACTTACAAAACATGCCAAGGCCAAGACTTCAAACAGGATCAGATATTAAGTATATGCTGAACTTTATCTGTATGAAATACTGCTATAGTAGTAGCATCACATGGTGCTAGGAATGCAGGATTTATTCAAATCTCACTTATATTATTCCCCTACCTCCCTGGTCCCACCTCGCCAAGATATCTCTTAAACTCCCAGATGTTCCCTGGATGACATATGATGAGAGTGTATCTCAATAACTGTATTTAAAACTACAAGCTTGTTGCCAAATTATCTGAACAATCATATCATATCCAAAATGAAACATTACAGTTGCCAAAAACAAAAACCCCACACAATGCAGGATTAGCCAACTTTTCTGATGAAAAGGTAAAAATGAATAGATTTTGCCGCTCTCATAATCAAGATTAAAGACATTATCTCACAAATCAGCTGCTAATCAATTATATTAAAAATTATTATAAATATATGCAATTCAGGGTATATGTATACTGTATGTGTCATTGGGATGTACTATGGTTAAAGACCTTTAGAATTTATTTTTCCAAAGATATGTTCACACTGTTTTCTTTTTGAATTCCTTTTAGCTAGATGTTCTGGGAAGAAACATCATACTCAACAATCAAATTGTGAATGTACTTGTTTCTAAGAAATTAATAAAGTATTTTTTCCTGAAAGGTCTTTAAAACACAGCGGTGTCTTTTTTTCATGTGTGTTTGTTTTAAATACTGTACCTACACAGTAGATTGGACATAAGGTGGTTTTTATAATTTATTCCACTATAGATACTTTTCCATAGACTTATACAGAGCTCGAATGGGATCATTTAGGCCTGAAACTTAACTGACCTCCCATTGTTGGAAGCCAATTGAAAACATACTTTATAGGTAGCTGTCCAGTTTTTGTTTGTACATATTCACTGAAGGGGAACTTACCAGCCATCTTGTATCATTGGTTCCACTGTCACTCAACCAAAATCTGCTTTCCTGTAAGTTAACTTCATTATTTCTTTCCCTGCACTCTCAGACAGTAAAGAAGAGGTCTTGATCTTCTTCTGTGTAACACCCCTTCATGTACTTGAAATGTGTGATTTTATCTCCTTTCTAGTCTTCTCACTGCTAAAGATATTTAGCTGTTAAGATTTTTTCCCATTTTCTGTCATCCTCAATGCCCTTTTCCACCCCATACTCTTTTCTGTTTTTCTTAAAATGTAATGCCAGAATTGATCGTGGTACTTAAAATAGGGCTGACTAACACAGAATGTGGAGTAATGATTACTTCCTGTGATTTGATAACTGTACTTCTATTGAGGCAATGCAAAATTGCATTTCTTTTGGCTGCCATATCATCTAGCACAGTGGTTCTCAACCTTTTTAATGCCGTGACCCCATAATACAGTTCCCCATGTTGTGGTGACCCCGGGTGCCAGGGGCGTGGCCAAGTGGGTGTGGCTGACAAGTGGGCGTGGCCACCAAGTGGGCGTGGCCACCATGTTGTGGTGACCCCCAACCATAAAATTATTTTCATTGCTATTTCATAACTGTAATTTTGCTNGGGGGTGTGGAAAGGGAGACAGACTGAGGGCTGTATTAAGACCATAAATGGCTGCTTAAGGAGAGTGGAAAGGAGGCGAATTCGGGGTGGAGCAGAAAACACGGGGGGGGAGGCATTAGAAAATAAGCACAAGGTACCTGGGGCCTTGCAAGGGATTCCCGAGTGTTCCGCAATTGTTTTACCTCTCTCCTCTGCGCGAGAAAAACTTTTGCCGCCTAAATCTGAAATGAATCCCTGGGGAGGGTGGGGCCTTGCTTTGCGCCTGCGCTCTTCACACGCCTCCTGCAGGGCACATTTGGTAAAGTTCGTGCATTCAGGCTGCCGCCAAGCACAGGGAGTAGCACAGCTAAGGAAAAGGGCAAAAAAAAAATGGCGGACGGAGTGGTTTGGCGACCCCCGTGAAATGGTCGTGCGACCCCAAATGGGGTCGCGACCCACAGGTTGAGAACCGCTGTGTTAGTTGGTTGAAGACACAAATCAGATCTAATGTGAGGCTGCTTACATGAATTGAGCCTATGTTCACCTAGGTAGGACAAGCTCATGGTTACCCTGGTGGCCCTGAACCCCATCTTCCCTTCCCAGGAAGGGTAAGTTGATGCCCAAAAGCAAAAATATAAGGAAATCCTTTACCTTGGGATCATATATGAAATTGAGCTATGCACACCTCTGAATATTTCCCTGCCTCATCCATATGGTTTTAGTAATATGGGTTGTTACCTTCTTTGGGGAGCTTTTTCAGCTTCACAGGCTAGCCTATAGTTCACGTATTTCCCAGAATTTCTCTATTCAAGGACTAGCTAGATCTGAAAGTTTTTATCCCCAGACAAAGTCAGCCAAATACTACCAGCTTAAACATACTTTATAAATCAGTTTTAGACTTTTGTAATTGACTTATTTTGTGTTCCTCTTTTTTTATTTCATACATGTAGCTATCAGTTTGTTCCAGCTCTCTAATGACTTATGTGAAAATGCTGTTCGATGGAGACTCAAAATAGAACATACAGCATATGTAGATCTTATTGCAGAATCTTGTAACCATATCATATGGCAACTGAGGACTCTCACATGGAAAAAAGCTGGCATATAATGCTGTTACCAAGTTTATGTGAGTGAAAAATGTTTATGAAATGTCAGGCATAAACTGGAATGATCAGCAAATTTAATCTGCTGATTGTTCTTTTTCAATTCTTCAGAATCTGCTGGATTAAAAATAAATTTGTAGCTTGTTATCACTAATATTCCACAAAAATATTTGCTTGTTTAATAAATGTGATAATAGTGATAACTCAATTTCACAGGAAAAAACCCTTTATAAGGTAAGGTCATACTTTTAAAATTCTCTAAATACAAGTATTNAAAAAAAAATGGCGGACGGAGTGGTTTGGCGACCCCCGTGAAATGGTCGTGCGACCCCAAATGGGGTCGCGACCCACAGGTTGAGAACCGCTGATCTAGCAGATTCATTTTAGGGTTGTGATCAAATATAGTATGCCCTACTATTGAACAAAGCATGAAAGTCACCTCCATCTGATTATGATGTTATAAAATGACAGTTAATGGCTACTTATCAAATTTATTATTGTTGCATTTTTCAAGAGGAGACACTGAGTGAGTATATACTTTGACTTTGTGTTGGGGATTGGAGAGCATTTACATTTACATCTATCTCAAGCATCTAATCAGACCAGCTTTGAGTCAAAACTGTTATGAGACAATTTTGCCAAAATTAGATATAACATTTGATTCTAAAAGTGCCATAACCAACTCTATTTTCATTAATATTTTGGCCATTTTAATCCTACTTTATAAATATATGCTTCAATGTATATATTATGTTTTTGCTTCTTTCCATCAAAAGGTAAGTTTGAAGAATTAAATTTTCCACATGAATCAACATTATGTTAGTTACATAATGATATTGACTCAAAATTTGTCAAAGATTAACTTCATTCAAACTGCTGGTGTCTGCATATGTTGGATTTCAGGTTTTGTAATCCTTCAGGCATATTATTTGAGGAATTATGTGAATTCAGTTTCAGCTTAACTTGTGGGCACCAAATTGATGAATGAGTGTTGTCATGGATCAAGAAGAAAAAGCAGAGAGATTGAGGCAAAGCTTGAACTGTGATAATCCTTTAAATAATTCACTTATTTGGTTTGCTTCTCAAAAAAACAAATGAAAAGAATAATTGTTGAGTTATACACAAACTTATTCCATGCATGCTTACATACACACTCAAAAATCATGCCATCTTCTGTTTCACTAATGAACAGATGCAGCTATGCTGGGTGTGTCTTAGTTCCCATATATGTGAAACTTGTCATATTTAATTGAAATTGGTTTTAAATAAGTTGTGCGCCGCCCTGAGTCCCACAGGGAGAAGGGCGGCATATAAATTAAATTAAATAAATAAAATAAAAATAAAATAAATAATTCATTATTAGTTACTATTTATTGTTTTTACAAGTATTTCCATTTATATAAAATTACAAGGAAGTTAGTTATAAGAAATAACTTTAGCATTAAACACTTATGTTACAAATTGTGCAAAAGCCATGCTCTACCTGTAAACCATAGCTGTGAAAGAACATCTCTCTCTCCCTCTCTCCCTCTCCCCCCCCCCGAACTGCGGCACAATGTGATAAGCAATGAACACTAGAGGGGTAACTTAACCATTCTGGAGTGATACTGTAAGTCTCTGGATCCTTTGGAGAAGGAGCAGAATGATACTGTTGCTACTGGCTTAAGAAAGCAAAGTTAAGACATGGACAATTAAAATTCAGAAGTCAAGAGGTCAAGAATGGGACAGAGGCAATTTATTGTCATGTTCCATCATAAATGGAAGTGGAAAAAATTGTACTTTACTCCTAACTGAAATAGATATTTAAAAAACCTCTCTAGAGGCAGTTTAACATGAAGAATAGGGTTACAGGGATTCCCTTTTTTTTTCCTCATAAGGATTGCTTGTCATGTAAATGTCTGAGAAGTGACGGAATGAATTATCATAAAATTTTGACAAATTTGATGGCTCAACCAAAGGGAGAAACAGATATTCTGCTTATTGGGTTTTAATGAGACATGACATTTCAAATGAGTTTACATGACAGTTAGACCTTTTGCTTTTTTTGCTTCTGATTCTGAAGCACTTCTAAAGAGGGCACACATATTTAGATGTATATATGACTTCTAGAGAATACAGGAATATATTTTTATATTTACTATTTTAGATTAACTTGTGCATGCTTCATATTATGAATACTCAGAAATATACATGTGAAGATATTAGCAGATTCACACCTAGACAAATTGATCACAAAGTCCCTATGTGATCAATTTCTCCACTCTAATTTCTCCATAGGTTTGGGTGCTCCTTTCCTGAGAAGTCCTGCCTTATTTTCTCCTGCTACTCCCTGGCCCATACTTAGTTCATTTTCTCTATGGTTTAATTTATAGTAAATTAATTGAAAAGCTATTCACAAGTAATGAAGATTCTGACACAGACTAGAAATGTTATTTTATAGTTAATTCTGAAAATGGAAGTGGTGTTAATACGTGAAAGAGGGAGGGAGAGAATATTGTAAATTGATTAATTAATTAAGTGATCAAATTAATTAAATTATCTTATACTTTATTGATTTATTGTTAGTCAGAGTTTGGTGCCTACAAGTTCAATATATTATGATTTGTTGCATAATCAGTCAGATGTTTGGACTGGATTTGGCATTTTTATTCGCCATTTGAGCTATGATGGTGCAGTGGTTAGAATGCAGTATTGCAGGATAATTCTGCTGACTGCCAACTGCCAGCAGTTTGACAGTTTGAGTTTCACCAGCTCAAGATTGACTCCACCTTCCATCCTTCCAAGGTTGGTGAAATGAGAACTCAGATTGTTGGAGGCAATATGCTGACTCTGTAATCTGCTTAGAGAGGGCTGCAAAGCACTGTGAAGCAGTATATAAGTCTAAGTGCTATTGCTATCTGAGTCTTTCCCAAAGACTTGGGATGGGCAGATGTTGTTGTTTGATGGTGTTAAAGGTATCCTGACAGGATGTAAGTTGTTCCAAGTAAAGCTTGCTTGTGCAATTGACTGGTGGTGATTTTATCACTGCCAATGGTGTTCAGGTTTGCTGCTTTATTATATCCAGAGCTTCCTTAACCTTCCTTCTTTCTAAGTAATATTTCTTGAACAGTATTCTTTAGTCTTCTTGTGGTTCAGCTTCTTTTCTTTCATCGGTTCTAGCTTGTTTGCCTCTGATCTTAGCAAGCTTATTTTCTAGCCTGATTTTCCTTTCCAATGGTGCATTGTTATTGATTTTTCATTCAACGTATTCAGTTATAATGGCAGCCATACTACACATTAGGTTTGTTTATTGCAGTGAGCTGCTGGTTATATTTAATATTATACTGTACACATTTTTAATAGTTGTGCTAGCTGTATCTTTGGAACAAATTTCACACGCAACTTTATTTTGTACTTCTAGATGCTCTGTTATTCTTTTTTCAGTTCTTCTTTTTTAGTTAGATGCCTTTGGGGGTTTTTCCCGAGAAAAAGGCAGGGAAGTGGATGCGTGGTTTGGAAATGAAGACTATCTGTGCTGGCTTTCTCTGCTGCTTACTGCCCTTGATTTGCCTCTACAGTCTGAGCTACTTGTGGCAAGACTTCAATTTTTCACTTTTCACCCTTTGAAGTTCTTCTAATTCTGCATCTGTGAAAACTTTATTTTATTTTATTATACTTTATTTCATATTAGAAGTTGATATTAATCTGCTCTTCTTTATTTCTGATTCTGGATGTTGTTTATTTCTAGAACTGGTAACATCCTTTTCAGATATCCTCTTTTCATTGAATTTGATTTGTAATAACAGATCATCATTCCTTTGTTTTCAAAGGAATAATTTATATTTTTGTGTCAGGTAAAATTTTTCTTCCAGTACTCCTGCAGCTGGTAGCTCTGGGAAGAGACTTTTTTTCTGAGGTTAATGCTCATTGTAGATCCTTAATGATTTCTGTTAATCAAACTTGTAATTCTTTCATCTAATCTTTGTCTATGATGATGACAGAGTGATGAAGGAAATTCAGTTATGAATTAGTTCTAAGTGTGCTTTACCTAAATGATAGACCTATAGCCTTTGTGCTACGCAAACAAATTAGATATCTGCACCTCAAAAAATGAGATTCATTTTGTTCCTATAGGAGCCTCTGAATTGATTACATTCCCAAATCTCTGTATGTTTTCTCTCCTCTCCTAATGATAATAATATAGAGCAGGCTTTTTTATTTTCAAGTCCTTCCTCCCTCCCTCCCTTAGTTCCTTCCCCTCAGTTTCCCCATGGAGTTTCCTTGTGGGAATCTAGTAGGGAGTATCAGAAATCTTTCTTCCTCCCTCCCTCCCTCCCTCCCTCCCTCCCTCCCTTCCTTCCTTCCTCTTCTCTCCCTTCCTTCCTTCCTTAGCTGAGCATGAATTGGGTATGTATTTTTAATCAAATGGGCATCCCATTTCTCTCAAAGAAGCTACATCCTCAAATTACTTATTTTTTTCTTTTTTTCTTTTATCTTATTTACTATTCTTCTTCCTACATTAAATATTTTCTCCATTGCCCCAAGTGATGGTTCCTCTAGTTTTGCTATGTAGCTCTTACACATCACATAATATTTCCCTGCCAGCAATGTTTCTAAGCATATGGCAGCTGCTCTTGCCTAACCAATATATTCACTATATAAAAATCAACTATGATGCAATTCCAGCATTACTAAATGCAAAATATGTATTTTTGCACCTAGATATTACCTCAGCATAAAAAAATAAATAATATGTCATGTTATGCATGAGAACATTTTAAAGAGTTTCTGTTATGGCTTAAGTATGATGTTACTTTTCCCTGACTTGTTTTGTTCTTCAGTATCCAGATTAGGAACATGCTATCATACATAATGCAAACATATGGAATAAAAGTCTTTGATTGCAAAATGTACTATTGTTCTTACTCTAATGATCTAAATCGATGTTTCAGCTGTCTATCTGAGGTTTTTGGCACATCTTTACTGCATAACTCTGGAAAGGCAAATGGAAGCAGTGACTGCAACTGATAAAAACTATTATGTAAGATTGTATGCATATATTAGGTGTTTGTCATATCTTTTTAAGTAGTACCAAGGATAAGATGAGCACTTATAATGGGAATACTTCTGCTTTTTAATGGGAATATATTTTGTAACAGATAGAAAAAGAACTTGTCCTTATGCTATTCTGTTTAAATGATAGAAAAATAATACTTTTAGTTAAACTTAAGTATATATTGGGGGGATAAAAAAGATAGGAAAAATAAGCTGCTGATAGTGAAATAAAACTGAAATAGTAGTATCCCCTTTTATGTGAGAATAAATCCTTTTGAGTTCAGTTGGATTTTTTTTCTGAATATATATGAATAGGTTTGTTCTGCCAGTAGCCAATTCCTATTCCTTTTTTACTTTTGCCACTCTTATTTCCACCCTCTCTTCTTTCTTCACTCAGAAGCCCAGAAGAAGATAAATCACTTTTCCACCTCTAAAATTATGCTTGCATAAGACTTTTGAAATTAGTTTAAGGATCCCAGGATGTCCATCCCTATGAAAATGAAACATAATTGAGCCAATAGCACTAATATACATTACAGAAAACTCAAGTCCGATTGGTATGAATGGTTACAAATCTTCTTGAAATGAATGGAAAAAGAATTTTGTAAAATGCTAATGAAAATAACATATGTTTTATTTATTTGATGTGTTGCTTTTTGTTTTGTTTTTGTTTTTCTTCTTTGCAGATATTCTTTGCCAGGTAAGTGCTCAGGAACCAGGATAGAGGAAAGTTGTAAGTCAAGGTTAAATTGGTCTCTGGGATCCAGTTAACATATTCAATAAATAGTTCATTTAGAGCAACATGAGAAATTTTACTCTTGCAATAGAACAACTCAAGACATATTGGTTCTTTTGGACTGCAAACAATAAATACCTCATCTCCAAATATGTTATGCAAGGTCCAGAATAATTTGCATATGGATATTTCAGCTCACTTTATCCCATTTCCCCCCCCCCTTTTTTTTTAAAAGCATTTAATGAGATGGTACTTGAACGCCATTTTCACAGCTCTGTATCTTTGGAAATCTCCTATCTTCTTGTAACATTTGTGCTTCTCATATTTACTCATGTAACCTAGCTCAATTTTTATTCCCTGGGAAAAAATCCACTCAAATTTAGTGAGCTTGCATTATTTAATGAAAATGACATCAAGATGATAACAAAAAAAAAATAGCATAGCAAAATGCTCAAACATCATTAGTTAAAGTGGATGGTTTGTAATGTATAAAATGTGTTTATTTCCAAATCCAACGTTCAAATTTCCTCATACATTTTCATACCGATAGAGATAAAATGCTAAAGTCTTAAATCCTTCTATGCCATGCTGAGTTGCTAAGGGCTGTTGAGTTTTTGTTATTTCTCCTCTTGAGTTGGCTCTGATTAAGCCTGCTGAGTGAAAAATTTGTATTTGCCGACAGAAATAGGAATCACACCACGTGCATTTGCAGCCAGCAAATGCTCCGATACATCACTAAGATTTGCTCAACCCACCTTCAGAGGGCAAATTGAGCATGTTATTTTCTGTTTAGATCTGATACTGAAGCCTATCAGTCCCAAGTGTTACCCAATCTCTGATTTAAAAAAGGCCTACAAAGCTGTGTGTGTTGTTGCACTGCCTCATTAGAGGCTTGGATGGAGTGACCCAGGAATTTTTGTACAAGACAGTGAGTGAACTTCAAATAGAAAAGTGCATCCATCAAACCTAAGAGAGGCTTTTATGACATTTTTCCTACTTTGCCTTTAAAGTCTTTTAGAAATATCCTTTCCAGATATAGAGGAGAACCATCAGTAGAAACAAACAAGCCCCAAGTGCAGAAAAATCCACAGAATGACAATTCTTTTCCACTACCCTTGAGAGACTGTTGTACTCCTTAATACAACAGAAGATAGCTGATATGCTTTATGAGAGCTGTATATTAAATACAATGAAAGTGCTTCTTGTTTGACAGACAGAATGTAAGAAGATTTTTATATTGCAATATTCCCAAAGGAAGAAAAATAATGTTTCTGTGTACTTTTTATAGAGAAACATTGCCTGTACCTAGAAAAGTATATGAATAAGGGTGAACCACATATCTTAACTCCAACAGGCAGATTTTGGTCTTACAACATACCTAGGTGAGCATGAAAAATTGGGACAAAGAAAAAGTAAATATAAATGTGCATATCTCAGCCACCTGGAGCAAATCTGCTCCTATTAATATATGTTTATTTCTAGATTAAATTAGGGGGTATATTAATTGTATAGTCCCATTATTATGCATGCTGTATTAGAAAAAATAGGGAGTGGTTATTTAATTAAGAATCTGCAGGGAAGCATAGAAAATTTTAATCACGTGTCTCCCCTACCCAATCCCTTTGGAGTAATTTCATAGATCCAGCAGAAATCATATTGAGCATGGGTCCAAAAACCTAAGACAAGATTGGACCTGGAGTGAGAGCTAATAATTTAAAACTCCTTCATACTAAAATCTGGATCTAGATAATGATACCCACTAGCCACTTCTTAAAAAATTAAAAATAAAAGGAAGTATCTAATCTAGTATAATAGAATATGATGGAATGTTAGGAATAAATATGTTATCAATTGCAAGCAAAACTGAAATGCATTTTCTGCTTCTTTAATGAATATGTTAAGAGATAATTTACAAAATTCTAAGGAGGAAAGCAAATAGAGAAAATATTTTTGATGTGTGTGAATGTATGTGTTTTTATTTATCATTATATTATTTATCAGTAGCAGTAATAGCAACAAATGTTCTCAAAAGATACCAATAGTAGCTCTCAGTAAACAGAGCTATGATGTGGACATAATCTTCCTTCAGATTACTTCAAAGGATGGGAAGTACCATTACGGTGGTTGTAATTTTCTTTCATGAAACTTTGTTGAAGGAAAGTGATAATGTGACATAGCATTATGTGATGAGACTTTCTGGAAAAAAAATCAGGGCTTGCTGATATGCACCAATGAAAATAAGCTGTTGTTACTGCCTGACAAAAATGGACTAAAAACAAAAGTAGCTCAGTAACTGTTGCCAAATAAGAAAAGAAAGAAGGTGCTATGAAAATGGTAGGAATATTAGGATAAGAGAGAAGCTTACATGCTGACAGAAAAAAAATACTGTAGAGTGCTCTATTGAGGAGAGTGTGAAGTTATTCTCAAGTTCTTAATTTTAAGAAATATTAAATGTGAAGGTAATTGAATGCATATCTTGGACTTCAGAAAAGTGGATTTAAATGAATTCAAAACTATGCATAGATGGTGGAAGATGTTAATAGGGAAAGGACATCAAAATAATAACAAGATACTATTTCTGGGAGCCAACAAAAAGATACAGAAAAATCTAACTCTTTGTTGCCCTATTCTGATCATCCAGATTTCTGCACCCCAGATCTTGTATTATTTCATTAAGGTACTCTGTGAAAAGAAATATCAAATTGACACTTTAGACTTATAAAAACTTAGTCAAGGAATATATATTTATTAAGAATAGATATTTATAATTGAAGAGTCAAACGATTTGCATTTTGGCTAAATTTTATTTATGAAGTTTTGGAGAACTGGAAAATGCCAATTGATTGAAGGTGAAGAAATGTTATCCAAGGAGGATCCATAAATCAGTCAGTCAGATATTAATATTATTATTATTATTATTACTTTAATTTATACCCCGCCCTTCTCCCGAAGGACTCAGGGCGGCTTACAGGCAAATAAAAACGAAACTATACAATAAATATCTAAAAACAATTAAAATATATATTAAATTAGCCTGTTATTTTTAGAAAAGTTATAAAATCCCTATTAAAATCCCTATACAATCCCCCCCCCTAGGCCAAT
>NW_015386478.1:536777-561895 GCF_001527695.2 Protobothrops mucrosquamatus
TGACGGCACCCTGAGGAGGCCCACTCTGTGGGAGCGTACCGGTCGATGGGAGGTAATCTGGGAATCAATCAGTAAGCCCCTTAAAACAATGTGTTATTAACTAAAAGCAAGCATGGGTTGGTCCAGAATATGTTAAACCAATGTTAATATTATCTCATTTATCTCATTTTTAATTTGATAATTTCCTTAATAGGCACAGATTTAAAAGACATAGGTCATGGTTCAAAAAGGATTTGGAAGAAGTGCTTTGAGCCACATGCAAACATAATACCTGTCTACTATATTTTTATGGAATCTATCTACTTTTGTAAGGCATTCACAGAATATGGCTCTTTTAAAAATCCCATTTTATTGCCTTAAGAATTGATTCTCTAATACTTCACATAATTTTGATTCTACTGGTATGTCTCTGTTTATACAACCAAGAATTATATTAACTTTTTGGCTGTTGTCACTCACTGCTGGCTCATATTTAAGTGAATGCCCACTAGGACTCCAAGGTCCCTCCAGTAACTGTGAGAGGTTTTGAGCCAGGTTTTACCTAATCTGTACTTGTACCTTTGGTTTTTTCTGCCTAAGTGTAAAACTTTGCTTTTCTCCATATTACATTTCATATTATTGGATAAGGTCATTATTCAAGTCTTTTGGATTCTAAGCTTGTCCCCTGGGGTGTTGGATATTCCTGCCAGCTTAGTGTCATCTGCAAATTTGATGAGTTCCACTTCTGTTCCCTCATTTGTGAAGATATTGAAGAGTACTGGGCCTAAGAAGGAACCTTGTGGTACCACACTGCTTACTACATGTAGATGTAGTACCATTAAAAACTATTCATTGAGTATGGATTGTCAGCCTGTTACAAATCATCTGGTGGTAGCTATTTCTAGCTTATCAAAAAGTAGGATCTAGTTTGTCAACTGCCTTGCTGAAATCTAAGTATACTATGTCCACAGCATTTCTCTGGTCTACTAATTTAATCACTTTGTCAAAGAATTAAATAAGATTGGCTTGGCATGATCTGTTTTTAACAAACCAGTGCTGGCTTTTAGTTATAACTTTATTCATTTCCAGATATCCGTAGATCTGTTTTTTGATTATCTTTTCCAGTATCTTCCCAGGTATTGATGTTAGGCTGATTGGTCTTTAATTTCCTGTGACTGGTTTGTTTGTTTTTCTTTTTTGAAGATGTGGACCATATCAGCTCTTCTCAGTTCCTAAGAAAGAAAGAAAGAAAGAAAGAAAGAAAGAAAGAAAGAAAGAAAGAAAGAAAGAAAGAAAGAAAGAAAGAAAGAAAGAAAGAAAGAAAGAAAGAAAGAAAGAAAGAAAGAAATGTTCCCTACTAGCTTCCCACAAGAAAACTCCATGGGAAAGCTGAGAGGAAGTCAGAAGTTGTTCCCACTCCCACTGCTTTTTGCTCACCCATGGTCATTCTGTTTCTCCATTTAGGTAAGAAATTATCTCTGAAACAACAACGCTATGGTTGTCTAATTAACATTAAAAATACTTCTGCTAACTGTAAAAACAATCTGCAAAAAAGTAAGAGAACTAAAAGTTCACCTTACCCTTTCTTGTAAACTTAAGTAGAGATTGCTGCTTTCAAAACAACATACATACAATGAAGGCAGACTTTTATGTTGATGTCACAGCACTGTTTTCATCATTCAGCCCCCTCTGCTGCCCCTAATGTGAACAGTGGTCCCTGTAAGGCCATCACACCACCACCAAGTCTCACAGTTCTTCTAGTTCCACAAAATGTTTGCTTCTGGATAAAAGTCTGGAAATTTACTATGCCTCATAGGTTCTTCATGAAATAAGATACTGTATAAGTCAATGCATATTTATTTAAGAAAAAATTGTACTGAAACCAACGAATCATCTTTCAATTCAAAACTCCGGCTTACATAAGGAATTAATTGTGAACCTCGTTACACTTAGTGAGCTAAAGTGAATTCCTTAATTCCTATTGAAATTAAGGACAAAATCAGAAGTGACTAATTTAAATTCCATGTGAATGGGATCTAAGCAGACTAATTTTATTGGATAGGGGATTCAGGAAAATAGAACTGTTTTATAACAGCTGTAGCATCTCTTCAGGAACCTCTAAGTTGTTTAATTAGGGTTGCCAGGTGTCCACTATTTGAGCGGACAGTCCACTTTTTTCACATTATGTTCACTATTTTTTTCACAAAATAGTGGACATTTTTTTATTCAAAAGCTTTATGATGAAATGATATGTAATCTAAAGCTGTACAGTCTACTTTTTTTACTACTTAAACCCAACCTCCCCCCCCCCCGCTTGTCCGCTATTTTTTGGAAGCAGACCTGGCAAACCTATGTTTAATTGTTTCTTCAACCATGTCATCATATTAAGGAATCAAGTAAAAACAAGAACTACAAGACTCCTTTGCCTTTGATTTGCTCAGTCTGTTACTTTTGGACATAGATTTCATCTATACTTTTTGAGCAGGCTGGAAATTAATGAGACTGAAATCTGTCAGATAGTGAAGCAATTAGGTAAAATATGCTCCTGGAGGTAGCAAACATACTGTCAGTGTCTCTTTCTCCCACCAGTTTCTTCCCTGCAGGTTCTGGAAAAAGGCCAGGGATGGGCTAATAACAATGAGAAGAATTTCCCTGAAGTGGTAAAGTAATGTTGTACTTGGTTGTCATATTTATTTGATCAAATGAATGCTCTCACAACCAGCCTCATTCTGAGGTAAATAATGCCTTGATAGATAGTGAGGCAGTAGTTGTGATAAAGAGTCATTTAAACTTCCAAAGTGTTGGAGGACAGTTGTTGAATAAGACTCTGATGACTGAAGCCATTTGCAAAAATAATTCTTTGTATGCCAAAACTGAATAATATCGTGAAGAGCATATTTGTGGTATATATACAGATCATTAAAGATAGCATGAATAGACTGCTGCCATACTCATTGTTTCTGCTTGTAAAATACATCAGCAAAATATTTACAACAAGAAACAGAAGAAAACTATATTATTATTCTGGCGGGGGGGGGATCTAAGAAATCAAATTGTAAAAGGAATGAAATGTTTGATGCAAAGTTAGCAGTGAACTAGAACATTTTTATGATGTAGTCTAATAAAATAGGAGAATTCTTCTGAAATATTACCAAAAATATATAAATGTGCTATATCTAGATGTTGATGTAACATTCCTGCTGTCACCATACTGGCCACTAGGGAACAGCTGCAAGAATCTAGAATTTCCTACCCTTGAATTAAACAATATTCTACCTTACAAAAATTTAGCACTTTCACACAACCTCTTACCATAACCCCTTACATGATGCTGTAATTTTGTGCCTCATTATGAATATCTTCACAGCATTTTTCTAGACTTGAGTGGATCGGGAAGGGGGAAGAAGGAATGGCCTCTTAGATATTCCATCAGAAAATGAGAAGAGACTTCCAAAGGTGAATCTTCCCCTTTGCAGCCCCCAGAATTATTCAAAATGGGATTTTTCCTAATTCTCTCCCCTCCACCAAATCTTACAAATTTGTTAAACCAAGACATAAATTAGCCCTCACGGGGAAAATGATAACATACCGATTAACTGGGTGTTGAGAATAAACATTAAAAGGCCCTGAGGAAACTATATATTTATATTTTAAAGATTCTACCATGTCCCAAAAGCAGTCATTTTTGCTATGCTAAGCAAAGATATTAATCAGCTATTTCAGCAGGAAATAGGTATAGAAACTATTAAAGCACATTGTGGAAAGTTAGCCACATTTTTATAGCTGCTTGATGTTCCTGAATGTATTTGAATTTTGATATTTTAATGTTGTATATGTAACTTCAGCTTAATTTTGTACATGCATATATGTCATATATACAATATATACACATACACATACACATACACATATACACATATTGTGTATATATATACACACATACACATGCAAATAACATATATATGCATAAACATATACAGAAAAGAAAAGAATATATGTCCAGGAAAACTTGCTGAGAGAAACAAAAGAGATTGGCAATTTCTTTCTTAGATCAGAAGGAGTTAGATAGTTAGCTTCCTTAGGTATCAATTATGACATCTATCCTATTGTGATTCTATAGCACCATATTATGGCGATTTTTATCATGGTTTTACCCTAATTTAATATTTTATCTTGTCTACTATATTGTCCACATATTTTATATAAAATGTATATGCTGATGTTTTATTAAAAGTTATATTTGTTTTTGTACATATGATGTGTTTTATTAGTGATGTACATCGGTGATTTAATGCCCTCTGTAGTAAATAAAATAAATAAATAACAGAAAGTTGGGGAGGCAGAGCAGCAGGAGAATTCTCCAATGGAGGGTGTGGTAGCCTACAGTCCAAACTGTCTATCAGGCACACTATTGAGAAAATGGCTTAGCCAGGCTTCCAGTTTTGCGCAGTAGCACAGAAGCCGAGGGATCGCAGGGCTCCGCACCCTACGGTCGATTTTTTCCTGTTAGGGGACCCTAAATGGGCCTAAAGTTGCCCTAGAGAAGCGACAAAGGAGGGGAACCCTCCAGAAACCAGCAGAAGAACAGCTAGCTTCACTCCAGAGTCTAGCCCAAGCTACAAGCAGCGAAGCCAAAAAGCACTAATTTAAGCTTGATCGTAAACGTGTTTGGAACTGGGTAAGAATATCGATTCTCTCTCTTCTACTTGATACTTGATTTCCTGGGGAAAAAACCAAAAATCAAAAATCCTTCGAAAGTGAAAAGGAGGGGGATCCTTGCCCCACCCTCCCACAGAAGGAAGCAGCGAATTAAGCTCTTATGGGGAACAGAAATATATTGAAATGAAATGAATATAAGATTTAAATCTGGATAAATTTAAAATTGGTGGAATTTGTTAAGATTTTCTTTTCAAAAGATTACTGATGAAAACAGAAGAAAGTAATTGCTTGTTTTGAAAACTGAAAAACAAACAGGTACTAACATCTAGTGGTGGATGAAAATATACAACTGTAGTTGCTCTAATACAAGAATTGGCAGAAAACCCAGAAAAAGATAACTTGTTTTTGTGATCTTCAATGTCTTAACTAAACAGAGAACAGCTGTAACAAAGAAAAGAAAAAAATTTGGGCTACCTACAAGGCGAGAACTACAAACCTTAGGAAAACAATTGACCTTCCTGGATAAATACTTATTGAACTGTGACTCTAAAGCTGTTTGCAGAGAAAGGAAAACTTTGATTTTTGGCTATCATGGAACATCAGAGATCTACAAAAAGAACATATCAAGAAAAACCAAATACTTTCCAGGAGGAAATGTATGCTATGTTGCAACTAATTCAAATGACAATGATTTCAAACCACGAAGAAATTAAAAATAACTTTGAAAATATAAATGAACACATGTTTGATTTAAGCTTTTAAAACTCTCAGAAAATAAAAATAGAGAGCGATCAGATAAAGCAGACAACTGAACATAAACTAGAAGAAAGAGATTTAAAGATGGAACCCAACAATGGAAGCAATTATGATTTAACTCAGGTGGAGAAAAACTTGCAGGAAATATCAGACATGGAAAAGATAACCTACACTTCAAGACTGCAAAATAAATCTGAAGACAAGAAAAAAGATTTGACAAAATGGATTATCGAGCTGTTAGGAGAACTACGAGAACTTGAGAGACAAAAAAATGATAAGAGAAATTAAGAGAGAAAGAAAGAAAAAGCTTTTCAATGAATACAAAGGGGCAAAACCCTCCCACAAAAACATCTTACTGGATTTGTCTCTTGTACTTACAACAACATCTAAAAGACTATGGGAAGACTTTTTGGTCCAGTGGAGCATACAAATTAGGAAAGATGTTTGGCAAAAAAAAAGGCTAAAGTTAGAATTAAGAAATTAGATGATGGAATTTATCAGATGGAATATCTAAAGATTAAACACTTGTTTGAATATGGTTAAAAAATAGAAAAATGCTGAATATAAATGCATTTTAGTTTAAGAGGGATGGGCCCCTCAAGTAACATAGTATTTTTTTTATGATATGAGAAATATAAAAATGTTGGAATGGTTTATATGAGATAACTGTTTTATATACTTAAGTGTAATTGATCTTGAAAAAATCTCAATTGATAAAAATGTTCTGAATAGATTTAAAAGATTAAATGATACTATTTCCTTCCTTTTTTCTTTTCTTTTTTTGTAAAATTGTTGGAATGGCTTGTATGAGGAAAAAGATTTAAATACTTAAGTGTAATTAACTCTGAGAAAATCTTAACTGGTAAGAATGTTTTAAACATTGCAGGGCAAACAAATCTCAATAAGAACTTTGAAAACAGGATCTATGATGAGGTAATTAAGATGATCAATTAGAAAAGAAGCTTTATATTGACATGATTGTTAAATATTAGAAAAATGTTTATATTGAATTGTTATCTATCAAAATATTAAGAAATGTATTAATTCAAGGTTGGTAAAAGAGAATATTATTGAAAGAAGAGAAAATCAAAGAAAGCTACTATAGGGATTATGGAATTATAGAAATTAATTGTTATTGATTGTTTTTCAGCATGCTGTTTACCAAATATTAAGGTGACTATGTTAAAAAATCAATAAAATATATTTTTTTTAAAAAGAGAAAGTGGCTCAGCTTTTTTCCCCTAAAATCAGTTTGAATTCATGAGCACAAGACAGAAGCAGCTTAGTTGATAATTGTAGATATGCCAAACTAATTCAGAAATGCAGGTAGGACTCCATTTTTTAGATTGTCTTAGAATGGAATTTGATTTTTGCAGCCTATTTGTTCCGTCATAAATCCCAATAATATCAAATATGGATGTGTGAGTCATCAGTTGCATATAATATTATAAATGATTTTTTAATTAAACATTCAATTAGGAAAGGACAGGATTTAATTTTGAACATAGTGGTGAAGGTGCTGGCCTAGCATCCTGAGATTATGAGTTCTAGTCCTGCCTTAAGTGTGAAAATCCAGCTGCATGACTTTGGGCCTCTCTCTCAGCTCAACTCACCTCACAGGGTTGTTGTGGGAAAAATAGGAGGAAGAAGGAGTATTTGTATGCTCACTGCCTTGAAGTGTATATAAAAAAAGCTGGGGTAAAAATCTTTTTAAAAAATTATTTAGAGAAAGCCCTATTGCTACCTACAACCTGGGAATTGCAGAACTATTTGTGTTTATTTTTCAGATACCAATTAAATAAAGTGAACCCAAGATTATGACAAATTTTGTGTTGCCCTTCAGAGATACATCATCTACTGCTTGAGGCCAAGAAATGTGTAGTTTCTATAATTAGTGTGGGAAATTGAATAATTGAGCTGTGGTTTATGAGTGTTCTTACACTAAAAAGAGTAGTTTCAAGTCAAGTGGGGTAACTTGATTTATTTCTTAGCACACAATTAACTACTTCCATTTAGCATAAATTCTATGTTTGCATATTTATTTTGTACTTTTTTCTTTCACCAGCAAAACCACATTTTCTGCTTTTATTTTTTGAATGCCCATACGGTACTTAACATGATTTCTGGCAGGCATTATGCTGTAATGTGGTTTTCCAATAGACAGGAACAAAAATAAATAAATAGCTTTCTTCAATCACTGGGCTTGTATTTTGGTGAAACCTCCAACTATTAGAAAGTTAGCAATTTAATTCATTTCCTCATAAACAATCAGCTCTGCTTATGCTGTGGGAATGGTACAGTTACAATAAAGCTGTTAACAGGTCTAAACTTACTATAAAATAAGCCCCATTAAACTCAATGGCACCAGATTCCAAGAAAATGTATTTACAGTGACTGTTTTTAAAATTCTATCCCTATCAAACTGAGTTTAAATGTTTCTGAACGTTTTTATTGCAAATGAAACAATGCATATAATTTCTGGTAACTTGTCCCCTAAAGTGAGCTAACATTTATCAGTATTTCTCTGTGCTGACTGAAAAACTCATATCAACAGGGATCAATAAAGGTTATAAACAGGTGTTGTAAAACTGGACATACTTTTCAGTCCTTGTGCATTCCAGACAGTGCCAGTAACATTGATCAAAACCATTGTTTGCACAATTATATATTTTTATATTTAACAGAGGTTAAGTATAGAAAAGAAAAAAATAGGTCAAAGTGCAGAATATTGACAGCTTATAATGGAAGACAACAACATTTGTACACCCCTTTCCAATAATGATGAAAGAGACAGTATTTTTTTTCTACAACACTGTTAGTCTTTACTCTGGCCAGCTTGAACTAAAACTCTCAAAATTGAAAATTCAGGCTAATCAAAAACTTTCTAACCTCATTTCTATATATTTTAATCAAAATTAATCAAGGGACTTGGTGATTGCATGCCCTAATCTTGTATTCTAGTCTGTGAAAACTCTCATTAGAATCAATGAAAGAACAATTTCATAAAGAGAAAAGCTATGTGATTAGACAAAGTGTGTTTTCTGCTGAACTTCAAATGTAAAAATATCCCACCTATTTTTATATTATTCTTCTTGTGTATAGTAAGTTAGCATCTTTTTAAAAAACTAAGAGCTTTCATAATTTTGCAATTTAGATTTGTGATGGCATATATCATGCTAATTACTTTTTAGTATTTGGCAGTGTCAATAGCAAAGCCATTTTAAGCACTTTAATGGACTATATTGCCTCATGAACTACCACTACCTTATATATTTCAAATCAAGCTGATCATTATCAAGAAGTAAAATAAGAAAAAATCTTTTATTTAATTATGGACTACACACTCTTAAGTTAGGGTATATTTGAAAGGGGAAGAGGAATTACATAAAATTATAAACACATTGTTCTAAATGAACTTATACCTATTTTTAAGTGTCATGCATCATCCTACAAAGAAGCAAGAACATCTGCAATTGTATACATGATGTGATTTGTTCTCTTGTTATGAAAGAAGCTATGACAATGCACATCCCATTGAGATAAATGCTAAATAACCCATTGATTTTGAGGGCTAAACAGCAATTCTATGTGAATAAGAGACAGTGTTCAGTTGGCATTGTATTCGTAAACTTCTCCTATGTAGATTTTTATATCAGCAATATTCCTACAACTATCTGGCTTTTACAAATTGATGCTTTCTGGTAACTATTTTTTTTTTAAATAAATCAATATACTTTCATTATTCACCATTCCATATCTATCTTCATTGAAGTGTTGTTCAAGTCTCTCTCCCTCTCTTTTTCTCTTGCACACACACATACAAAATCTCTCTCTTACACACACACAGACACTCACACACTGAAACCAAAGAATGAGAATGAAGCAGGAAGGGAAATTATACTGCCTAGCTACAAGCTGCAGAGGGAAATTAATATTCAAAAGGTTAAGGTGTCTGTGAAATGTATGTAATGAGTAACACTCATAGTTTGTTACTATAGGTTCATTGCCTCTAATGTTGAGGACGACACATGGATAATTTACGATTCCCATTGTCCCCTCTGCAGGGATTAATTCTGAATTATTTATGTACCTATATATGCAGAGAACTGAAACATTTTAGTTAAAGTCAGCTACTCACTCATAGTCTTGAAATTATGCAGCCCTTGTTGCTAAAAATGATGTTAGCCTCTCGTGATTTAAGTCATAACATTTTATTTTCAGTCCCACTGAGAGAGAAAGCATACAGAGGGTAGAAAAGATATATTTTCCTAAAGAAATCTCTGAATGCATTTTTTAAAGATGTAAAGAGATAATGGCAATTTTGTGGAGTCAAATTATCATTGTACCATGCATGTAAATAAAACTTTATTTTATTCATGATTTTATTGTAAGCTTGGTTTTTTTCCTCTCCCTCAAATGGCTATCTTTAAATAAAATACTGTGAATTCAATAAAAAGCACTCTGTTTAATTAGATTTAATTTTAATAACTAGAAATTCATTTTAAGCAATTGCTCTGGATGTTTAAGAATTTTCAGCAAATTGGTATATTTTGATACCAATGAACACCTTATATATTGTATCTTTTTTTTTTACCAGTGATCCTTCATTCACTGTGTTAGCTGCAATACCTTTAGCAATGTAAACATTCTTTGATCCTGGGAAAAGTACAGGATTAAACACTTCTTATTAAAATATCATTATAATATTAGGTTAAGGAGAGTTAGTGGAATTGATTTGAAGATCATTATAAAGCTCTGCCTCGATTATATATAAAATGTATCCTTTAGAAGAGATGAAATTGAACATATTGAATGGGTTTTAACAATGCTTCCTTTTTTTTTCTCAGCAAAATTTTTCTTCATGACTGGAACAGCAAGCAGGTTGAGACCTAGCCTAATTCCTATAATGAGGCAAGAAAAAAAAGTCCCCACAGTGAGAATGAGGCTAATTAACACAAGGGAGAAAAGAACTAAAGCCTTCAGTAGACTGACCCCAAGCCTTTGGGGTTTCAGACAAACTGGCCTGTTCTCTTTTCAAGAATTATACCTCTAATAATTATGATGTAATGCAGGCAGACAGCTCTGTCCAAGATGGGGGCATTTAGTATACAGCAGATAGAGATTTAGAAGTGTCTGAACTGTAAAAAAAAAAATGTGCAAAAGATCAATCGTCTCTTCTTTTTTTTTCTATCCCTCCTCTCTATACAACTCAACAATTGCTAATAAATTAGAAGGAGGGGCATATTGATATACTGCTTGACTGTAACACAAAGAAGTGTAGTTAGCAAAAAGCTACAGTGGGGAATGAACAGTATTTTAACTCGGCAGTTTAACCTCCGAGACTGTCAGCTGTGACCTTTTACCAACCCCAATGAGAGCCTGATTTCTCACTTTGGCTACTCACTGTTGGATGAGTGAATGTAGAATTTGACAGCACAAGGTTTTACATGAAAAGGGAAGGTACTTAAAAAGCATGTTTTGTGATGATAGGCTACATTTATTCGCTGTTCATTACGCTTGGTGCCGTAGCAGCTTGGGTGGATTGATTGGGTGTGAGCAGCTTGTCTTCTCTGGAAGTGAAGAGGCATTATTGACCTGCTTGGGAGCTGCCATGACCTCTAGATGACCCCCCTTTCACCTGAAATTGACCTTGAAAACAACCTAGGTTTCACCCCATTGTGAATAAATAAAGTGTCTTAGAAGCATGTGAATTATTTGAATTGACATATTGCACATTTTGTCTCCCCCCCACACACACACCTTTATAGAGAATTACAAGCATGGAAGTGGTTTAAAAGAAAGGATATTCTCCCCCTCCCACACACACACACACACCAAATTCCAACCCCGCAGCTGTATTACTTGGGACTGGGTCAGATTTATGGATGGAGGGCCACCAGACATTCTACTGCGTAATGGTAAATTTTGCTATTCATCATTATTGATTAGAGCTTACACTATATGACAAAGCCCAAAGCCCACTATGACAATTGCTATTTCAGTTGTTATCGGCCATAATGGGTGAGAGGAATGATTTAAAAGGGCAAAAGAACTATCTGTAATTATACATGAATAATCCATGAATTCTCCACCACTGTGCTCATAATCAGACCCTAACAGCCAAGACCAAGATATTTATAGTTGTTTGCGTCTTTAGCAGCTATAGCTGAAGAGACTCTTGTGTAAGGCACAAACTGTCACAGTAACAATTCTACAACTTTATTTTTCTAGTTCAAATGAACTTCTTTAGACAAAAATACTAGCCAAGGCTAGGTTAATAATTGTTATTGAAGCAGTGAAGTTTGTCCATGGTTAATTTTTAGATGGACTGTCTTTAAAGCCTGGTGACATCTGCCACTTTGACCCTTTTCCTTTGCATATCAGTGTAAAAAAAAGATGGAGAAAGATCTTTTTAAAGGAGCCATTGTTGTAATCTGTGTATTCAGTTGCTGATGTTATCAGAATCACTAATCGACAGAATTGTCACCCAGACCCCAAATAAAAAAAAATCAATGTTCATTGTTCGCAGAATCTAGAGTCAGATATAGCCCTATCTTCGCTTGAATAAGAAATTGCAGGAGTAGCCATATAGTCAGTCATGCAATGAGTTTGGTGACTACATTTTTAAAACATTCCTTTGTCCCTCCTTTTTCATTTGTTACTAATGTTAGCTAGGAAGGAAGACAACAGGGAAAAAAATCATACTCAGTTGTGCTATAGCATCCTCACAGGAGGAACCTACTAATCTGATTTTTTGCCCAGCTTGTGACCCGCTTACACCTGTGATTGTACGGAGTGCCACAGTGCCCCAACTTAAGTGAAGCATGTTATCTGTTACATTTCATCTATCTCCTATGTCTTTACATTGATGAATAACTACAAGGGTCCTCAGCAGGTTTCAGGACCTGCAAATTACAATCATTGTAAATTAGAATTATATTCTGTGTGTGTGTGTTTTCCCTTTTGATTCTTTGCAGTTGTAAAGGTTGGAGGTGGGATTCAAATATCTTTTCCTTCTCTTTAGCTATGGTTAGCATAGTACTTGGGGCTTAAACATTCTGTTATGAGGGTCTTAAATCTTTAAAAAGTATCTATCAGTGAATGAATGCTGTGCAATTTTATTCCAACTGTGTTGGGTAAATGATTTTTTTCAAATATTATACCCTTTTCTCTGCTGACATTTATCTGTATGTCAAGTAAACACAAAGTGGGAATGTGCTTTCTTGAACAGCTACATCTTTACAAAAGGGGCAAAAGGGATTTGTAATTGGTATGACATTAGAAACCTATGTAGTAGCTCAGTCAGCTTCCTTCTCATCTTTGTTTCTACCTTTCTATAAAGAAAAAGGCAGTTTTGCCCAGAGGAAGGAAATAAAAGGGATTTGTCGTTAAAAGGTACATTAACACAAAAAGAGAGAAGATGCATAAGAACAGCCTTATTGAGATATGTGGAGAAAGGTTGTTTGAGTAGTAAATGATCAGTTAGTTTTAAGGTGTATTAAAAAGGTTTAATCTTACTGATCATGAGTTAAACTGAATGTTTTAATCAGTTAGTGAGTGCCAGAAATAATTACGCCAGAGTGCTTCGTCTGCAGAATGTGTGTATAAAGCATATAAATCCTTCTGCTCCCCAGAGATATCACTGAATAACAGACAACAAAAAGACAAAAGCGATATCAAACTCATATAAATTAAAATTGCAAATGGTGTAAGGAATATAATAAATAACATGACCCATTTGCTCTGAGTATACTAATGTAGAAGAGTGTCCAATGTAAATACATTCATTAATCTCCTATATCCTCTTTCTCAACTTTTTCAGAAAACTTTCAACTTACATTTCTTTTCCACAGTTCAGTTGAAGGTCATTTTATACATTTAGAAAGCAGGGTTGACTGCTCATTACAAAAATATCCTGATTTAAACAAATTAAGTATTATTTCTATGTGTGTGACTGTTTATGTATATATATACATGAATATATATGTGTGCATGTTTATATATTTCTGTACACACAAAAACAAATATGCATAGTATGGGATGGGACTATCTTTGTATATGTATGTGTGTATGTGAATTAAATAATGCCCACTCTGAGAATAAAATAAAATAATACAATACATCATTGAATTCAGCCTGTTTCTTCTCCATAAACAGCTGTAAAATTTCATTTGTACAGGAACTCGTTCATTCAGTGACAAATTTTGAATTGCATTTGCATACATTTTTGGTAATTACAGGTGATGGGATGCAAATTAGAATTGGATGAAAGCAGTCTAGGTGAAATGATCTTTAATCCTTGCAGTTTTTATAAAATGAGTTTGCAGCTAAATTATTTGTATTTTTTCCCCTAGAAAATGGTAGTGAGTTGTGCTCCCCTTGTCACTCTGTTTGGAAATACTTAAAATCCAGCAACTAAGATTATAATTATTGCCTAGGAACTGTACATTTTTTTACTTATCTTAAGTTGTGCTGTGCTTATTTGATTTAGTGTTCGATTTCCCTTGGAAGAAAGTGCCAGTGTCATCTTGCAATATACAATGACAACATTATAATCCATAATTTATAATGACAACACAGCCCATATGTACTAGAACTCTGCAATACCTCAGAAATAATTTGTAAAAGATATTTTGGAGCAAATGTAGCAGCTCTTTGTAACTCTAAAGAAACCATGTATTTTCCTGGAATCACAAGCTGCCTCTGCATCTGCCATGTGATCCCTTGAAGTGATTTAAGTCTTTTAAAAGTTGCAATCAGTTGCCATATTCATACTCCCATATTCTCCCAAGTATTTTCTTGAAAGAGAATCTAAAACCATGTTAATCTTCCTGAAATATATTCAAAACATCTAGAAGATGGTTCAGCAAAAGATGTGGAATATTTGAAAACCAGTGTACTGGATGCATAACTTCATTGTATGGGAATCTTTCTAATGATTTATACAGAGGAATTAAAGAAGTATCTGTATATATATGTGCATATATAGAAACACTCATGTGCAAAAAGGAATCCATTAAAGTAGTTTGAGAATGTATTTACTTATCTGTTTCACAACATGTACTGTACATGTCAAGCTAACAATAAAAAATCTGTACACTCACATATATGGGTCAAGAAGGTAAAGATCCCAAAAATATCAAGTTCTAAAGGAAGTTAAAAAGTAACAAAGGCACTATATTTGGCTATGTTAGTAACAATAAGATTTTTTTAAAAAATAGGTGGCTCTGTGAGTTGTGTTCAGTGGGACCAACAGAACATTAGAAAGTAAAGCTTGGAAGAAATATTGGAGATAATTTATTTAACCCCTTTCTCAATTCAGAAATCTATTATAAACCTCTGTTTAAACACTTCCTATGAAGGAGAGTTTCTACCTCTTGAGGTAGTTTGTTCTATTCTTATTTACCATTAGGAAAATGTTTCTGAAGCCCATCTGAAATCTACTTTATTATCATTTAAACTCATCATCTCTCGTCCTGTCTTCAAGAACAGTTCTGAACAATTTTTGGACTGTCTATGAAGATTCTCAGTTTTCTAGGTTAGGCATATCAAACTCGCAACATCACGTGACGTTGTGCGATATATTACGACTTTTTCCACATTGCCAGCAATGGGGTAGGCACGGTTTTGGCGTGACACATCCGGCCCATGGGCCGGCAGTTTGACGTGCCTGAACTAGGTCATAGTTGTCCCAAAGATGCTTTTTCACAAGGCAACTGGACTTTTTTGTTTTTCTTTGAAGATGTTTCACTTGTCATCCAAGAAGCTTCTTCAGCTCTCATTTTGAGCTGTCATTTACAAGTGTGGACTTCAGGTGCTTGAAAACAATTATGTCTGCTTGCACCCTTTTCTCCTTTGAATGTGTTCCAACTTGTGAAGCTTCTTCCTAAGATATGGTACCCTGAACTGTTTACAGTAGACTCAGTGTGGCCTGACTATTGCAGAAGAAAAGATAAAATGACAATTTGTGACCAAATAAAAAATAGCCAGCTACTTTAAACTAATTCATATCTCTAAGTTTAAGAAAATTATATCCAAGAGTGCTGAAACATTTAAAGGCTAAAATCTTATTTTGAAGAATGTATAAGGTACCAGGAACCTAGATATAAACAAATATTATTCTTGTTTTAAAATTGACCAGGTGTAAAGATTTAAGTAACTAAATAAGCCAAATTCTACTGTAAATTATGAAATGATAATTTGTGAGTATCTAGAAAGTTATTTGTTGATGGGGCAAACATATAGTTGTCAGAAAAAAAAATCATACTACCTCATTGTATCTTATATTTTCATCCTGCATTGGTTTAGTTGATAATAGTAACATCATTGGGTTTTTGAAAAAGAAATCAAATGTAAATTTAATCTACTACCGTTCCATAGGTCACAAACTCTTATTAATGACATGAGATTGAAGAGATATCTCAGATGCCCAAGCTATTTGATTGATTTATAACTGTCTTGAGTGAAACTTTTAAAAAATCATTAACAAGTAGTCCATAGTTATACAAATGACCAACATGATAACATAAAGATTCAAAAGAATCTTGACAGACTAAAACAAAAGGTAAAACATTTAAATTGTAACAATAATTCTACAGAAATGAATTTAAAATATAAATTTAATCAATTGATTGATATAAATAAATTCTAATTTCTCAAATTTCTATTTTTTCCTAAGTCCAAATTGAGGGGGAGGGACTATTTATATGTTTAAATAAAAAATTACTTCTTTTCTACATCTATAGCTATACATTTCCAAACCTATATCAAAAATAAATTAAACTGGTTCACTTCATTTATCTTTCATTCACTATCTTTATATGCTTATTTATATAACACTAAACCTATTATCCTAGCTTTATTATTTATCTATTCCTATTACTGTGATTTACTACCATAATTCTTATTTAATTCTATCTGTTGTGATAGAAATCTACAAATAAAAAATATGGTTTAACAAACAATAAAACATATTTAATTGCCAATTCTGATTTTAAAATACATGCACATGCACACACACAAACACATACACACACAAATACAAAAATACCATCCCCCAAGTGGTTAATTTGCAAATGGAATGTAATAGACCTATGAAAAAGGTTTCTTTCTTGTCTATATTTGTCTTTCAAAGCAGCATCATAAGAATCTTGATGAATTCTAAAATTAAGGCTAATATTTGTTAGATTACACACTAGTAATATAAACCAAAGCAATGATTGCACTTTCTTTCAAAAAATTCTCAGTAAAAGTATGATCTGTTTATGAACTTAGATAAAGCAAGTCCATCCCTTAGTAAAAGCATTAGATAGAACACATTTCTGTTGAATTAACTGTGCTGCCCAGTTTCAACTGTGAGATGGGCAGCATATAAATTGAATAAATAAGTTTTTAAAAAATTAAAAAGTACTGCACCTAACTAACTTTTATATTTCTAGTAGCAAAGCTACAAGAGAGCATCTAAGCATAGCTAAGAAAAGGATGAATCTAATTATAATTGTTAATAGAGTAATGAAATTCTTTCTGGGGTTCTTATATATCTTTGTCTATCTACTCCTATTCACCCTAGTGAAGCAAAGAAGTATAAATAATAAACCATGTTTCAATGGACTTTATGTCTGGCCTTACATCATTCCATCAGCAATCAGAGTAGGCTTCTATTTTCTTTGTTAATTGCTTTCTTGATTTGTTGACCAAGAAAAAAGATGCACAATTTCTTTCATCAGTAACAGGATATTTTGGTCACATTATTTCCTGCACTTTTGGGGGGCTGAAGAGGTTCCAAAAATAGTATTCTCTGAACCACTTCAAGAACAAAGTCCTCCTGTATCCTGGAGCTGCATCAGATGGGCCACAGGGGCCTGTCAATAGAAAAGTAAGCAGCGCACAACAGATCCTGGGGATCACACACCTGATTAAAATTCACTTTTTTAAAAGTAAATGAATATGTCAAAAATATTTGTCTTTTGTTTGGGGGAAAGGTGAAATGCCAGTAGAATAAGGTTAGGTATTTTCTCAATTTTTGACATGCTGAGCCCAAAAGGTCTGTAATTGCTGGTCTAGCTTGAAATCATGGACCAAGCTGCTTGGAATCACAGGCACACTGATGCCAGTGACATTCCTTGATAATTAATTAAAACATTATTTTAAAAATGACATGAGAATTTAGCTATTTTTATTATCAATGAATATTAATTAGAATAATATTACATATAATAATGTGATGTATATATTTTAATAAAGAAATATGTTAATTATAAAATTATGACAATGATCCTATCATAAATGTTTTATAAAATTTGCCAATTTTCAATTACTGTTGCAGTCATGAATCCTAGATTTTGGACGCATTTTGTAAATTAGCCCATTTGAGGTTCCTTGGTTCAAAATGTTTCACTGAGTTAAAGGTTACAGACATGAAAGTTTTAGTAGTATATACATAGATAAGATCTTGGGATAAGAGTATAGAAGTCTTATGAGATTTTCTTTAAAAAAATTATTGATTGAACCAAGCCTCTGAAAAAGTTGCTAATCCTACTAGTACACCAAGAGAATTTGTGCTTTCATAATATAATGTAGTTTCACCAGGAAATCTGCTTTATTGCATGAATGCTTACAAAACTTTATGTATCGGGGAAAATACATTATAAAACAGAAAACTTGTCTGCAAAATGTATTCATTTCAGAAGACCAAACAAAACACTTGCATTTGCGAATGTGCATAACAGGAATTTTCATATGAGATTTGTTAACAGAATTAGAAATGGTTTAGAGTAAACTGGAATTTCAAAAAGGACATTCAGTGAACCTCCAGAACTACCATGTTACTACAGAAGCATGCAGAGGATAAATTATTATTTAAGGATTATTAAAGGGATCACCTTTGCCTAGGACAGCATTGAGACTATTTTTGAAACTTTGATCAATGATCTTTGCCATGCAGTCAGCTGTAAAATCACATCCTATTGATGTTCATATTTTTCATCTTTGTCTTTTTTATTTTTTCATCTGATTTCTTCCTTCTGTATTATTCCCCTTGAACCCATGTATTTGTTTGTTTGTTTGTTTGTTCAACAGACTTCTAAACCCATAGCAATCAAAGTGACTCTCGACAACTAATAGTACCTAAAATAAGAATAAAAACATTCATGGTCAGGTTAAAACCAATCCTAATTCTAACTACATTAAAAAACAACACAAAAACCACTTTTAAAAAGATATAAGATAAAGGAAAAAATACAGAGAGCATCAAAAAACAAGTTGACTTTAATTTAAGATCAAAGATAACCTGGGTACAATGCAGCATTAATGCAGAAAGCTGATAATCCCAGTAGAATGTGTTCATGAAAAAAAAATATCAGCCATGATAATTTGGACCTCATAGGCAACTTTGGTAAGAATTCCATTTTACTTATTTATTTTCCACCTTTTCTATCCGCCTGATAAGACCTTGCCTATAAAATCATTCTCTGTAAGCTCCATCTTCACAGGTGCTAAAGCTGAAAAGCTTACCTGTAGCACCTCATTTAGGAAATCCGCTATCCAGGGCAATTTGCTTGGCACTTACATATTTCAGTGCCAGTTTAATTTTCTAGGTATTTTAAAATGACACTTGAATTATATTTTAAAATGTTTATGCCATTATTATTTTTTTATATTTAATCCCTATGTTAACACATACCAGAGCAGGATCAACAAAGAACAACAATGAAAAGAAAATTCCTACACACACAGAGAGAGAGAGACACCCCCCCCCCACACACACACACACAGAGAGAGAGAGAGAGAGAGAGAGAGAGAGAGAGAGAGAGAGAAACATTCATATATATATGTATATGTATATATGTTTTAAATTTAATGTTTTTAATATATAACTACATAACTTAGATGTCAAGAACATTTTATCATTCTATGTCAGGGGTGTCAAACTGCCGGCCCAGGGGCAGGACACGTCACCAGAAAACCACACCCACCCCATTGCCGGCAATGGGGAAAAAGTTTCGATATGTCGTGCAAGGTCACGTGACATTGTGAGTTTGACATGTCTGTTCTATGTGCTCATTTGAGAAGCTTTGACTTTGGAATGCATTGTTTAATTTTATATCATTTATGCCATTCTGGATATCATTATGTTGCTTCCCTTTTAATTCACTGCTCATGATTAGACCAGTTCACATATACACACGTGTACACAGAGTTGCACACATATAAAACAGGGAGGAAACAAAACACAAAAACCAAAAGTGAACTATGATATATATATTAAAAAAACATTCACAAGAAAAGACATGAGTGAAAAACTAATTCTTCAACAGGTGGATAAAGTTGCTTTACTGTATGTACAGGTAGTCCTCATCTTATGACCACAATTGGGGCCAACATTTCTGTTGCTGAGCGAGACACTTGTTGAGTTTTCCCTTATTACAATCTCTTTTGCCACAGTTGCTAAATGAAACATTGCAGTTATTAAGTTAGTAACATGGTTGTTAAATGAATCTGACTTCCCCATTGACTTTCTTATCACAAGGTCACAAAATATTTTTGCACATACTGTATTATATGAAGATACATAGAAATGTGGGGACATTGGAAGGTCTCCCTGAAATGCATATATACAACTGTGTTTGTGTGTGTGTGTGTGTGTGTTTGAATTTTGACCATAATCATACTCTAAAAAGTTATTAAGGCAATTTGTGACTTTTTTTAAATCAACTAACAATTGCAAAAATAATAGCAGGATACAATAATACCATAATATATATGCTATCAAGTTTATGACTGTGTAGATATGTTGAAATCCATTCATTGTTTGAATCTAAGAAATATAATAACAACAAATGGGGTCTTTGTTATACTTTTTCTTTAATAACTTAGGCATGAGTCATGAGTAATCTATTTTAATGCATCACCTGATTATTCAAGTCTCTTCTAATATTGTAGATTTGCCAATCCCATATGCAAAATCCCATGTCAGCTACTTGCAGCCAAAGCAATATCTGTTACCAAGGAGACGGGACTCTTTCTTTCCTCTTGGAACTTCTCTAAGGAATGAGATTCTTACAGAAGGAATGAAGTAGATCTTTCCCTTTATTATATGAATCATAGCATGTAAATATAACATTGGGTCACCGTGGGATTTGGATGGAGAAAGAAGGAGTGCTGTATTTATTTATTTCTGTGGCATGGGGTATTAGTAAGAATGTATGTAATTAAAGACAAACAAGCATATTTATAATCTGTGACCTTTTTATAAATTTTGCTCTGAAATTGATTTGAACATATAGAATCTTGGAACTTCCTGAATTCACTGCAACGCTTCCTCTGAAGTACATCCTGCACCTCACCACAAGTTTCTCTTGTGTATTGCCTTCTTATCTTTAAAGTCAGTCAAGAGCCATCTGTATGTCAAGATTCTACAATGAAGTATAAAGACAGGTGTTTGTTCTGTGGCTGAGCCACAGCTGTGCAACTACTTTTCCTCGGAGATGTGCCAGGATTCAGCAGAAACATTCTCTGGAAAACATTTTAGTATCTGGCTTATTTCCCTATGGGGAAAATTTAATCCTGATATCCTAATCCATATTTTTGACTTTCGTTTGGTCTTACTGGATTGTTTGTGTATAAGTTTCTATTTCATCTTTTCAGATGGCTTAGTCTAAAAATATGATCCACTGAATTCTTTCTTTCATAAATGGCTATACCATTTTTTATTAAAAACTTAAAACTGGTAAACATTATGAAAAAAAATCACATCCAAAAATAATAAAGCATGGATAAGGAATCTCTAACTTGCAAGTCCGCCTAGTCCGGATTCTGACCCTTGCTCCTCCAATCTCCTTATTCCTAATAAGAATGGGTTTGAATTGATATTCCCCAAGGATTCCCTTACTTCTTTCCAACCCTAGATCCTATAGCAATAGCAATAGCACGTAGACAGTGATGAGATTCAAATATGTGAACAACTGGTTCTCTGTGTGAATGCCACTTCCAGAAGTCCATTCTGGGCCTGGGCAACAAAAAATTAGCTACTGGTTCTGCCAAAGTGGTGCAAACCAGCTGAATCCCACCACTGTACATAGACATATACGCTTCACAGTGCTTTACAGCCTCCTCTAAGCCATTTACAGAGTTAGCATATTGCCCCCAACAATCTGGATCCTCATTTTACCAGTCTCGGAAGGATGGAAGGCTGAGTCAACCTTGAGAATTGAACTGCTGGCAGCTGGCAGTCAGCAGAAGTAGCCTGCAGTACTGCATTCTAACCACTGTGCCACTACGGCTCCTCCATATCTGTCTCCAGAAGATCAATACTCTTCTGCACATTAATGTTCACTGCTTTGCTTGTTCTGGGCTTTCCCAAATACAAATGCGATAAATACAGGGACAGGAAAATTATCTCTCTAGATGGTGGTACTTTAAAACAGTCCTTACTGGAAACATCTTCAAATGCCAGCTGTTCATTTTCATTAATACTTCACTTCACTTTTCTCTTTTGTGAAAGTGGGGAGCAAGGAAATTAGTCTCTTAAGTCCTATAACTTAAAGGTGTCCACAATGGAAAGTGCCCTCAAGTATCAACTCTTAATGTATTACCCACTTCTACCTTTTCCCAAAAAAATGGTTCAATACTGATAATTACTGATATATAGGCAGTATATAGTCTAAGTGACTTTTTTAACTAGATCAAGCATACAAGTAAATTGAAATAATAAAATTCAACAAGAATCCAAATTAGCCAAGCCCAGTATAAAATCCTAAAACAAATGCCAATACTAGTGAAAGTTACTTAAAATGCTATCATATAATATTAAGAATAGGCAATCTTTGGTCACAAGAGACCATTAGTTAGGGGAGAAAGGAAGAGATATATAGGACTAATTATTATTTTATGATATAGTAAGGCTATATCATGAACATGGAGAATACAAGGATTTTTGTTTTGAGGGGGAGGTTGACTATGTTATGTTTATTTGGGGTTCATTATTCAGTTTTTGAGTGGCGCCTGCCACCCCAAAATGGTGGGAAAGTATGCAAACAGCATTTAGCAATTGTAATGCCAAAAGTTGGCCTTCTAATGGAAAGAAAGACCACAAAAAATAGTTTAAGGACAACATTTAATTCACTGCTTGACGATTACTTACCTCTGCTATGTATCCCTAATCAAAAGCAAGTCTTCCTCAGCTTAGCAGAATACACAATTGCAGATTTAATTGTGCCCATGCAAATGAGCAAAAAAAAGCCAATGCCCATCATCAATCGAACTACTGATAATAAAATGGTGTCAAAATGATGGGCAGTTTCATCTGTTTCTGCGTGTGTTGTTAATCATCTTTAGAATTTTCAATAATGCTGTCATACAAATTTTGTTAAAAGAAAATAAATAGAGTAACATGTTGATAACAGATGCTTAATCCTTTGAATAATGGGATTTATCAAGTGCTGGCATTTTCCTCCATAAAAACATCACACTAACATACAAAACAATTTTTATAAAGTAATTTGGCGGGGGATAACAAGTAGGGGCATTGTGTCTGAAAACAGAACTAAGCAAAACAATCTAATCACCACTTGATTTTTCTTTCAAAGTATTAAATATATACTTTTTTCTTCTGTCTCAGCAGGATATCGTAAAAGTATATTATTTTTTTCCAGTTGATTTCCTCCTTTTGAAGTCATCACTTGATTGTTTGACAGCTTTATCAGAGCTGTCATAGAAATAGCAGACACTGATGTGTAATATATTGGACAGTGGGTGTGTGTTTTGGGAACGATGAATTAAGATCTAATTTTTATGTTAAAAGACTCTAATGGGCAATTTTATGCAACTGCACTCCTAGGTATTATGGGTAATACAGTGACAGTGAAGTTGGTACTGGTAGAAGAAGGCACATTAAAGCACCAATAGATGGCAGCTAGAGTCTTTCATAGGTTGCTTACTGAAACTAAAGTGTGAGAAAGAATTTATGATGTCTATATGAATGCTAATCATTAGGATAATGTAACAATAACAAAGCCATAGACATTGAATCACACAAATATGAGTAAATGTTCAATATAGCTTTGGAAATCATATTCCACTTTGAAAGATATTTTTATTACATTTGCTTGGCTTATGCTTAAGTTATCTTGTGTACTGTATTTCATAGTGGCCATAATATACTAGCTGCTGCTATGCTGTTTGGATCAGCTTGTTCTATGTATCACTAGAGGAAAACTGTCAGTTATGTAGTCTACCAGAATACACGGCTGTTTCCTGTACCCTTCATCACTGCTAGTGACATTGCTATAGAAAAGACCATCTACCTCTGGAGATCTGAGTGTTGCTAATTTTATAACCTATATTTTTTAGTACTATTGAACATGGAGAAATGATTTTCTAAAAGTAGCCACATTTATTCAAACTGTGTTCTTGATGTATTACTTGTGTTGTGTCAGCTAAATTTGTTGCTAGACATTTTTCAAGTACCAGTAAAACTGTTGATATTGACCTTTGAAGCACTAAACGGTTTAAGATTAACCTAGCTAATAGAGCTGTTTCTCATATGTTCCTGCATAATTATTAAAATCATCTCCTAAAACTGTTCTTCAGACAAAGTCATTATTTATTTATTTATACATTTATCATATTTATATTTATATCATATAATAATATGATCGCCAACGTCCGATAACTGATATGGAAGAAGAAGAAGAAGAAGAAGAAGAAGAAGAAGAAGAAGAAGAAGAAGAAGAAGAAGAAGAAGAAGAAGAAGAAGAAGAAGAAGAAGAAGAAGAAGAAGAAGAAGAAGAAGAAGAAGAAGAAATAATAATAATAATAATAATAATAATAATAATAATAATAATAATAATAATAATAATAATAATATATATATATATATATATATATATATATATATAGTACCAATAATAATGGGTATCCAGCATACAATTCCGAAACATCTGAAGCACAACTTGAACACCATTGGCATTTACAAGCCATCATGGCTTTACTTGGAACAATTTACATCTTGCAGCAATACCTTTAACACTATGAAACAACAACTTCTACCAATAAAGTAGAATATTTGTAGGTCAGGGTTGAAATGAGAAGTGCATTGGTGCTTTCTGAGTTTGGTTGATTTTTTGCAGAAGTTTCATTACCAAACTAGGTAACATCCTCAGTGCACCAACATCAGAGAGCACCAAAGACCCCTCACAACTTCTGCCTATCCCAGGTCCTTGGAAAGAATTCAATCAGTGGACAAAAATGCCAAATCCAATCTGAACATCTGACTGAATATGCAAGCAACCATAATAGTAATAAAACAGATGCTGAAAGCAAAAGATGCTTGTCCATATCAGATTAATGACTGTGAAATCTTTTCTTAAAGAGACTAACTTCACAGTATATTTCTTTTAATATACAGTATATATAATCTTTAATACTTTTACTATTATTAACATAATTCTTTTGGATTATGAAGAAAATGAAGAGTAGATAACATTTTTATAAACAAATTAATGATAAATTCCCTGACAGTTTTATTATTAATAATAATATAATATTGGTTTTACTCTTGATTCATTCTTTATTCTCATTTTCTTTTCATTGTTCGCTGGTGATACATAAAACAAACTTGTCTTTCAGAATCAAAATACAGGTTTTCTGTTGTCTTCAAGAATAATGAACTCTCAGTAAATTTTGGTATTTCTAAGTCATGCTACAATATTGGCAATCGTGTTAAT
>NW_015386478.1:562591-589471 GCF_001527695.2 Protobothrops mucrosquamatus
TGTGTGTGCATGAGTGAATGTGTGTATATGTATATATCAAAGCATATTGTATGTTAATATCTATACACTGCACTATGGGTGTCATTTGCCAGTACTGCGACACACAATCCTGCAGCAGCACATTCATGTTTTCTCGGTGTTTTTTTTATTTGCCCTTGCTTTTTCTAGAATATTCTTTGTCCTTTCCAACTCAATCTATAGCCCTGGCACTTCCTAGTGATTTCCCATCTAAATTGTTACTACTCTACATCTAACCCTGCTTACATTTTCAAGATCAGCCAAGGTTTGCTAGATGCTGCCACCTGCTGTGACTGAAAATATCCTCTTCAGAAAAATAGATATGTATGTATAACAATAAATCCTCTATTGGATCACATTGAGATAGGATTTGGTATACCTTCTAGAATTATTCCTCGAATGGCATGGTTTCGAATTTAAGCTGTGCCACTACTCATAATTAGTGATTTCACATGAACTCACAAAATTGGGTCTGGGTATACCAGTATATAACTGGGTATAGTCATGTAAACAACATTTCATTTGAATGAGTCCTTCGTGACAGCACCAATTACACCTTATCTCTCTTTTGTTTCTCTCAGAACACTTGTGTTGGAATTATAACTAGCAAATAGTTGCGCAAGGAAAACAGAAGCTGCCTAATGATATGGCAAGTGTGGTGCACCTGGAGTTGGAACACTCAGGCTGTGTGCCAAAATCCACTAGCTCTGTTTTCATGCAACATTCAGAGTGCAATTCAGTAAAACTGCATCCCAAAGGAGATTGCTCACATTCACATTCCAAGATGACCTAAATGGCCAATCTTCAACTAAATGCAGTTGCTGTACAGTTCTGTATTCAGCAGATCCTAACAGCTATAATATCTTAGCCTGACCTCCCCATGGTCTCTTCTGTCACATAGGTATATATCCTGCACAAGAATACACTCTGCAACTGCTGAGTCAAATACGCTTGAACATTTATGACTATTTAATTATGTTAGTATTTATTAAATATTATGGTACATATGATTATCATTTTACAGTGTATAATGTTTCTGCTGTGAGGTGCTTAGTGCCTTGATGACTGAAGTTGCGTAAAAGCATCTGTAATAAAATAAATAAATGTAATAATTTAAATATACATGCTTCTTCAAATGCAGAAATAACGCAAGTTGGGTCAGGAAGGGCAATACTGAGAAAATTTGTATGTCATTGAAATATTAAACCTGTTCAACGGCACTTTACAAAAACTAAATAAATAAAATAAATAAATGCTGGGAAGAGTCTCAGTGATGTATTTTGATTCTGATACTAACCTCCTTGATAGTTGTTGAACTTTGTGATTCTGTCCATTGAATCTTTGATGGAAATTCATTTGGATTCCAACTCTAGGTGCACCACACTTGCCATATCATTAGGCAGCTTCTGTTTTCCTTGCACAACTATTTGTTAATTATATTCTAACACAAGTGTTCTGAGAGAAACAAAAGAGAGATAAGGTGTAATTGGTGCTATCCTACACCATACTTACCCCCTAGGCCAGATCCTCTGTATATGGGCAATACCAGCCACTTATACATTCCTGCAGATCCTCCCTGGTCCTCCCAGGCATCCCTTGCATCATCACACACCCTCACAAACTCTCATCAACTTGCACTGGACTTCTCATATACCCTTTGTACCCTTGCACACCCTCACACGCTCACCCCAATCCATACTACCATTCCAACAGGTAAGAAATTGCAGATTTTAGGAAATAACAATGGACATGATAGCAGTGTTTCAATATCTCAGGGGCTGCCACAAAGAAGAGGGAGTCAAGCTATTCTCCAAAGCGTCTGAAGGCAGGACAAGAAGCAATGGGTGGAAACTGACCAAGGAGAGAAGCAACGTAGAACTAAGGAGAAACTTCCTAACAGTTAGAACAATTAATCAGTGGAACAACCTGCCTCCAGAAGCGGTGAATGCTCCAACACTGGAAGTTTTTAAAAAGAGACTGGACAGCCATTTGTCCGAAATGGTATAGGGTTTCCTGCCTGAGCAGGGGGTTGGACTAGATGACCTCCAAGGTCCCTTCCAACTTTATTATTATTATTATTATTATTATTATTATTATTATTATTATTATTATTATTATTATTATTATTATTATTATTAAATAGGTTTTACCTCTACTGCCACCATCAGACGTTGAATTGAATTGTTTTGATTGATTGATTATGTGCCATTAAGTAATTTTCAACTCCTATAGAGACACATATGTAGATTTTCTCTAGGACAAATTTCTTCCCAAATCTAGGTCTATTAGGCTGTCAAAATCCAAATGATCATGAGATGGCAGCTAAGACATTCATAAACATCTAATTCTTTTCTTCCACCTTGTGGTTCTTCAAACGTTTGCAGATTAACCTGGTTTTTTATGCTTTTATTAACTGGATTTTAAAAAAAGAAAAATAAACCATTTACAAAACTATAATGGGAAAGAAATAAAAATAAGACTAAGAAAAAAGAAACTTTTCATATTTATATATGAAAGCCCAAACACACACACACATGTATATATGTACACACACATACACATTATATGTGTGTGTGTGTATATATATTGCATACATATATAAAAGTTCTGTATTGACATTGCAATGAATGGTAGCCATATTTCACTATAATTATCCATGTTAATGTACGGTGATGTCATTCTGACATAAAATGGTAATAGCAACAACTCTGCAGACTTGGTAACTTTACCCAGCTTGGTTATCTCAACTCAGCAAGGCACACTTTGAGAGAGTCTGGAGACTGCAAAGGGGGGGGGGGGCTAAGGGGATGGCAAATCTGTTCCTTTGCCAGGTGCTGTGGCAGATGTACCCAGTTGGAAGCAAACCAATGAATGAGTGAAAGAGACATAAAGAAAAGTTAAATGAGGATGCAGGATAGAAAGTTATGCCGTGTGCTTAATGGCTTGCTATTCTGTCTTTATCTGCATGCCTAAATGTGTCATTTTTTTCAGATGTTTTTGTTTTTCTGTATTATAAGAAGGTTTCAGTTCTAACCACAGGTGGGGGAACTGGTACTTAGAGAAATTATTGACATGTGGTGAATGATATGAAAATTAATACTTGTTTGAAATTATAATATAATTTATACTTTTTAATGAAATGTAGCATTTTCCTTTAAATCATTCCTCAGTCTACTAGATTAGAGAGTTTTCAAAACTTTCTCTTCCATTAGGCTATAGGCTGTTTTTGAAGATGGCTGCAGCTTTCAAGGACCATTGTATCTAGATAAAACTTTCTAACATATTTTTAGATTTAAGAAAGATATCTCATAATTTTTCTTTCAAAGGGAAGTATTTCAGATAGCATGGCAATATGGAAAACATGATATTCTAGAAGACTTGTCAAATCCAATTTTTCTATGCTATAATAATTCCATTAATGAAAACAACAGCAAAAAGACTAAAGTAGTAATTACTGGAATAATTACAGTAACGATTGTAATCTTTCTCTTCCATATTTCTTTGTTCCTCCGTAATAGTTCAGGTGGAGAGTTTCAGTGTTAGGGAAAATTGTATACATTTGAATTCTTCACACACTGTGTACAATCTACTTTTTTCTGTGGAGTTATCATAAACAAAATATTTTCAATTAATAAAACTCTGTTTTGAACAGATTTGAAAAATGTTTGATTAGTCCACTGTAAAATTTCTGAATTTGCAAAGCAATTTCTATAGTCAATATTGCATTTCTTAATTTTTTTTAAACCCTGTTAACTTCGTGGAAAGTACTCTGTGTGGCTTAGAAGGGATGGTTTTAGTTCTTTTCATTTATGATGATTTGTTAGTTCTTGGCTGAAGAAATAATATTGTTGTTTACATTAATCTATTATGGCTCCATATCAGGCATAAATACATTTATTGATCATTACAAGTTGTGATTCAGTGTTAGAATTACAGATTAACATAATTGTGCTATTAGGTGTAAACATGAACTTCAAATATGAAGTCAGAATTAAATGGAGACAGTAGAAAATAGAACATTCTGACTATATGCGTAATTCATATTTTAACATGCTGTAGCAATTTTGATCTGTGAATATTTCAGTGTTCTCTAAAGTAATAAGATGTTAATGGCTGGAAATTAGAACAATATTGATCTAGCTAATGAAAAGGAATGCATTAGTACAAGCAACTACTTATTATGCATTTTAAGACTCTGTACATCATATCCTTGAAAATCACATGCTCTGTTTAGAATTAAAAAAAATGTATGCTTGCTGAATGTGACATTAGTTTGTCCTTAACTCGTACAAAAAGTGAGATAATCACAGGTGATAGGATCTTAGTAGATCAAGGTTCATATTAGATCTGAATGCAAAACCAGATTTCTTCTCAGGTCTAGGTCTAACATGATAAGGATTTTCTGAACCTCCATGTAGTCTACTAGAATTAGGATCTCTACCTACCTAAGTTTTGATGAGTGAGTATTGTCAGAACCTGAGCCAGTTTTCTAGAAAAAAGTTTGGCTTAGCCTGGTGCCCCTCAGCTGATTTTTCAGATGCTCTACACACTACAGTCCCAAAGAACAGTAGAAATATAGGAAACTATATGTTTTCTTCAATCTCCACATAACATTTTCCTCAGTTGGACAAGATAAAAACTAGCCTCAACAGATCTTCTACTGCACACCTTTCTTCACCATGGAATGTGCATCCAGAAGAATATATTCCTGAAGGAAATAAGGGAGGGTGGATTCAGCTTCATTCATTATAGGACCTATATTAGACAAGGCAAGCTTAGTCATCACTATATGATGGTTGGTTGAATGGTTCATTTATTCTTTGTAAAATTACATATTTCCTTCTACAGATATGCCTTCTTTGTCCACATATCAAGCTCTCTATGAAGTACAAAAAATTGGAAATAAATGAAAATGAATTGACGTGCCACATTACAATTGTTGTTACATTATTATCTTGGTGGATTATATTAAAAATGATCAATTGTCTTAAATAGAGCCAGCTACAAGAGGGTTACTACACTTGGTCATTTGCTAAGACATGTCTTAATTTCTGATCAAATCTTATTCTTGTCTTATTTTTTATACTTCTTATTCATTCTTTGTTTAATTAAGCAAGAAACAACAGTAATACTGTTGAAGTAGCTTCCACTTATTTAACCTACTATCTTTAGATATTTGAGTGGATTAAACATAGCACAAGGAACTTGCAATCTCATAGGCTAGAAATTCTCAATTTTAACACCTACAAGAGATGATCCTCTAAAGGACATAATTTGCTTGGTTCACGCAAGACCATAATTTAAAGTCCATGGTAGACAAATGTGATAAACTAAAAGCAAACAAAATTCATTATAATTTAGTGTAAGAAGTAGAGCCAAAAAGAGAAAGAGGCCTGGCCTCAACTCCATCCCTGAATGTGCCTTTTTCAGGTTTGACTTACACACGTCTTTTTTAGATTACAACAAATATGCATACCAATTGCACTTGTATAGATTATAACCAGATTTTCATCTGCTCCTGTAGTAAGGACACTTGGCATGCTCTAACTTCCCATATTGGCATATCCATTCACTGATTAACTATACTTGGCTCACAAATATTTTCCCCAGAATAAAAATTACAGTACTTTAATTACTATAACCCTATTTTAAATTTACCGGACTCCTTGAACCTTTTAGTTATTTTGGTTTTTTATTCAGACATCCCTGTGATGACATTCATTAAACACTTGGGCTAAGGAGACAACTCTGGTGTTCTTCTCAAATACAACCTTTGACTCAATTATTCCTCCCTGTTTCTTCTTGCTGTAATAAGCCAAATAAATGTTTTCCTTTTGAAAAGAATGATTGTATGTTTGATGACACTCCAACTACATATTCATATGCAAAGCCCATAACAACAAAGTCAACCTCTCTCATTAGGCAGAATGACCTTGGGCGGAACAGAAACTGTCCACATAATTTTTTTCCAAATGGATGAGCAAGTCAAGAGGCCCGCCTTTCATTAGGGCACTTGAAATTATGCTCCAAAAGTTCCTTATCCTTTAGGAATATAAATTACATCATCGCATCACCTCTAGCATTCCTGATTTGTGTGGTCTCTGGTTATAAGAGCAAATAATGGGAGGGGACGACAGAGCCGAAACTAATATACCTATCCTGAATATTGATTTTCAAACTATATTTTTGAACTGATTATTTAAGTTTAAGTTATTAGCATTTGTTTCTGCAAAAGCAGAATCGAAATACCTCAGTGATCCAATAGAGGAGGCTCTGAAGTGAGACACATAAGGCAAAATAAACCAAAAAGTAATCATGACTTCATAAGCTAACTATGAAGTTCATCCTGTAATCAAACTCTGACAGGCTGTCTTCAACTGATAACATTTCAAGCACTCGGAGGTCAGACAGATACTGCAGCTTTTTTTTTCTTTTCTTTTTTTCTTTCTTTCTTTCTTTCTTTTTTCTTTCTTTCTTTTTGACATTTAGGGATAGCAATGGAACAGAAAACAGGAAACATGTTAGCTTAGGAGAAAGGATGATCATTTCATACTTTCCCTGAATCCTTAATTTTTTGCAGGAGACCAAAAAAAGGAGAAAAGGCAGATCCTGCTCCCATCACATCCATCATTCCCAAAGGCCAAATAATCACAAAGTACCAATACCCAGTGTCAAATAAGGAAGGAGGAGAAAATTTAACAAACAAAAGAAATGTGTGAATTAGTATATGGACATGATGATGCAAAATTGGTGTGTAGAATGATGTAAGGAAGTACAGTGAATTGTGCTGCCTTAAACCATATTTGGTTCAATTTCTTTTGTCTCTTTCTACCTATATCTTGTCTTTGATTTTTTTTCTAAATACTTCCATTTTTCTCTTATATTTTGCTCATCCAAAAAAGGAATAGTATGATGGATATGTATGTATTGTGTCCATCTACTACTGTAAATGTTGAATAATAGACCATAATAAAAGTATATAAATAAGCACCATATTACATCAATTAGGTGTTATGGCTAATTTAAGTTTATGTTCATAGAAATCAGTTACTGATTTCTTTTTTACTTACTTTTACTTTATGTTATACTTTTTATAACATTCTGCAATTAGACATTCTATAACTAAAGAACATTCAAAATGAAAGGAGATTAACCTATCATTGAAACATATATTGACTGCTTGAAATCCAAACTGCCTTATCTTTGATCCAGATAACATGTCAATGTAAGGTCTGTGTCATAAAAAAATTAAAAGCTCATCATAATAAATTGTATGAAGCCACCACAAAGTGCCAACACACTCATTAGTTGGTTGCAAGCAGCTACAAGTAGTTCTCGACTTATGGCCACAACTGAGCTCAATAATTTCCATTTCTAAACAAAACAGTTCAGTGAGTTTTGCCCCATTTTAAGACCGTTCTTGCTTCAGTTGTTAAGTGAATCACTGCTGTTGTTAAATTAGTAATATGATTGTTACATGAATCTGGATTCCCTGTTGACTTGCTTGTCAAAAGTTTGCAAAAGATGATTGTAAACAAATGGCTATAAGTTGAGTCTATCTATTGTATACATAAGAATCTGGCATATATAACTATCTCCATGTAGTTTGAACCAAGCTTTGAACAACCTTCATTTTAAATCCAGTATGATTCACAATAGGCACCTTATATCGTTTTTGTCATTTTTGTCTTTTGATTATTATAACCACATGCATAGCCCCCTTCCACAATATCCTCAAGCTTCCCTGTGAAAAGAGTCAGAAACTCCTTTTCCAGGGAACTGTTTCTGCTTCTGCATCATATTATGTCAGACAACTATCGCTATGTAGTATGAGACACAGGTCAGCTTAAAAGGGCATGCACTAATATTTACAAGCCTAGGTCTGTTGCATTTATTTTTGGGGTTGCCTTTGAATTAGTTTTTTTATTCCTGGCAAATGCCTAGACAGTTTTCTTGACAAGGTTTTTCAGAAGTGGTCTACCATGGCCTCATCCCTAAGGCTGAGAGAGAGAACGTGACTGGCCCATGGTCACCCAGCTAGTTTTAATACCTAAGGCAGTACTAGAACTCCAGGTCTTCTGATTTCTAACCTAATGCTTTAGCTACTACACCAAACTTGCTTTCTTTGTGAATACATTATTTATCAAGAAATCCAGTTACTGGAGGACTAATAGTCCATTTCCAGTTCTGAGCAAAACAAAAGCACTCTTTATACTTTCAGTCCAGTTGTAATCATATTAAACAAAAAGAGACAAGGTTGACTAGCTCCTCATTCTGCCCACAGCAGTACCAAATCAAATTGGATAAGTATTGGGGTGGGGTGGGTGGGTTTCTATATTTTGTTTTTCTTTTGTGAATGCAAACAAACAGGAAATGACAGGTGTCTTTGTGACATATTGAAGAACTAAAAAAACTGCTGTCCTACATCTCATCCAGACATTTTGGATTGTGTCCTGATGGTGCACAGAGATGAATTTTTTGACTGAAGGAGAAGATGTCAGGAACAATCTTACTAGGTCCCATAGTAAGTTGGGCCAATAAGGGATGGAAACAATGCTTTCAGTGTGAAAATCAAGATAATGTATAAAGTTCCAATTCAGTTTATTTGGGTCTGTACATGCTAAAAAGAGATGCTAAATCTTTCCAATCCATCCTTGAATCACTCCATTGAAACAGATTCATGAATCAAGGAATCTCACTTTAATATGATGCATCAAATATAAAAAACACTGGGAATGGATTGGGTGGTATAATAGGGCTCTCCGTAATTGATATAAGAGGAAAGCCAATGGGTTTATCACCTATTAAATTCCTTGCTTATCAGAAAACCTTTGGGGCAGTACATTTAACATTCTTTAAGTCTTCAATCTTACCCTATCAGTTTCAACTTCCCTTACTACAGGAAGCAACAATCCTTTGTTCTTTCTTGAGCTACTGGAATGTTGTGCTTCTAGACTGATTTTGTCAACACAACTAGGAACTCATTGCAGCTCTCAGCATTCTAAATATCAATTTAAGGTTACAAATCTGGTCAAGGTTTAATTTGATAATCTACATGGTTGAGACATATTGAAGTGTATCATAGTGAGAGAATAAGTACTAAGCTTATACTTATAGGCATTGGAGCACTGATGTTTTTTTGCTGGCAGCCTCAGCAGATGTACTTTCTGCACATATGAGACAAACACTAATGAACAGCCTCTGAGGCAGCTTTGCAACATTTCCAGAAGACAGGGCTGCTTTAATGCTTCATTTGTTCCAACAAGCTATGCAAAGTGCATTTTTTTCATATTTTGTCATAGGTTTGTGTGTGTGTGTTTGTGTGTGTGTGTGTGTGTGTGAAAATTTGAGGTAGTAATCTCATGCCATCTAACAGTTAGATATTGCAGTATGTGTCAAAACAAAACTGAAATTTGGGGAATGGATGTCATGTACAAATGGCAGATTAAGGGAATGCTATAGAGATGAACTCTAATAACTTTGCTAGTTCAATGAATAATTACTTCCAGATAATTTCCAATGCATCTTTTAGTTAAATTAGAAAATGCTTTTTATCATCACTTAATTGGAATGTTTAAATTAATATAGCACAGTAGCTAGAATATTGGCTCTTGAGTGGCAAATTTATGTTCAAATTCCCATTTCAGAGGAAACCCCCTGGTTGGCTTTGAACCATTTATGCTGGTTTAGATTAATCCTGTATACCAAGTTACTATTAAGATCAAATTATATTTAGGCCAAAATATTTTCAATTACATTATTATATATAAAAAACAAATACTGAAGAAACAATTGTTGATCCTTGCTTGAGCTAATAGGATCTGGAGTCTAAAACTTTTGGAGGGAATTGTTCTAGCACTTATTATTAGCAACATGCAGTCTTTCATATTTGTTTTTAATGACATTCTGACTCACACAAAAATCAACAAATGCGACTATTTTATTCAGCTCTTGCTGATAAATTACCAACTGTCAAGATGGCCAGACTTCATTAAGATGGCATATTATTAGACAGTTGAAAAAGCAAGAGAGAGTGAAGCTTTTCAGAAAGATATCTCCAGAATGGGATAATGGTCATAACAACTGCAGATGCAATTTAATATTGGGAAGTGTTTTTAAAAAAATCTAGTTTCTCATATATGCCAATCAGTTTGGGCAAAAATGAGTGACCAGAATAAGACCTCAGAGTTATGGTGGAGACCAGTGTGCAGTAAAGCTTACTTGTTATATTTAATATATATTGAGCCTAAATTTAAATTCATTTAACTTAATATGATTTCCATTTCATGGAATAGATCCAAACAATAGAAAATGGAGAGAAATCAGCCATGGGGTCAAACATCTAAAAGTTTGCATGAAATAATGCAAACAGCATAATTAACACTTTAGCTGTTCTTGTGTTTGCCATTGAGCAAGATTACACTGATAGGATGAGGTTGCAGTTGACTTCTACTTTTTTTTAATCTTGTGAAGAAATAATGGAAAATCTAAGACAGCTTTTCCATTTGGTATGAGGAAGTCTCTCTCTGCATCTAACATTCATATTTATCTAATGAATTATTGAAAACTTGTTTGATTTTGAAAGAACAAGTCATGGCAAAAGTCACATCAAGCAGATATAGTTAGATGTAGATGTAAATGTAGATGCATAGAGATAGAGATAGAGATAGATAGATAGATAGATAGATAGATAGATAGATAGATAGATAGATAGATAGATAGATAGACAGAGAGAGAGAGAGAGAGAGAGAGAGAGAGAGAGAGAGAGAGAGAGAGAGAGAGAGAGAGAGAGAGAGAGAGAGAGAGAGAGAGAGATTAGTGGCACAAGTGCAACTATAGGTAAGGAATATGTGGACTTATATTTGCAATCATGCCTTTTGTGCTTGCATTAAATCCTTTCGTAGTAAACAGAATTATCTCACAGACCTCTTTGATTCATGTATAATGAATAATATGTACTTTTAAGGAGATGGTATTTTGAAACACAGTGTCAGCTTATATGTCATACGCATTACCATATAGCAGAGGGACAGCCTTGGTGTAAAAGTGCATATTGTTCACAGCATCACTTCACTTTTTTGTTTTTGTTTTAAGGTATCTGTCATAGCTGGACCAGCTTGAGAAGTGATACTTCAAATATAAGTGTTACTGGGGGAAGGGGGATTATTAACCAAGCACCATATGCACAGCATGTTTTAATCTCAGTTGAGAAAAAAAGTTTCCCGTGGACTGTGCCACTCAGGGTTGTGTTAGCCTTTCCAACAAGCATTTTGGGAGCACGGGTCAGGGTTAAGCTACATACAGATGTTAAAACTGAGAGAAATTAAAAGCCAGTTCAAAAGAGACTGTTTATGAAACATAAATGGCCATTAAGTGACTGATACTATTGGTAAATCAATAGGAGCTATGTGTATAATGTCCATTTAGAGCTGTTGGAATAAATTCCATATATGCTTCATATCACAGAGTGTTTTTATATTGCAATCCCAGTTTCAAATTTGCCTCTTTTAAAATGAATGCAAAATTTCATATTTGATGTAGTCTGTCACTCAAAGCAGGAGAATCCTCAAGGAAGCTAAAAAAATAAAAAGTCAAGGTGGCAGCTGCAACTGCATGATCAAAGTCCCACCCATTTTTAATGTTGCTTTTTTTAAAAAATTCTCCGTATGGATGCCCCAACTCTAAGTTTAAAGGCAGAAACTATGTTGTCTTATAAAGTATCCAAGGCTGAATTATAAATGCAATAAAATAAAAAGTCATCAAATGATGGGATAGAAAATAATCCTGTATTCTTGAATATACAGTATGTTGATATCTAGACTAATTCTTAAAGTAAGACTTTTTAAGAAACAAATCGCAAACCATCATGAAAGGAATGCCGTAGACTTCTAATTCATGTTAATTTTGTGTATATTCATTCACATGTTCATTCTATTTGTGTATTTAAATTAATCTAGCAAAATTATACATAAATATGAATTCAAATTCCTTTTTATAAAATAATGTATACACTGTTTTATCTAAAGGCATGGATTTTTAATTGTTTAATCTGTTTTTAAAATGATTTGGAACATTTTCTCTCTGTTTAAGACAAGAACTATATCACAATTTGGAGAATGGTGGAACTCAGATGGCAATAGTATTTTGACCCTCTTATGTACACAAAAGCACAATTAGGTACGTCTACATTAGATTTATGAATGCCTCATTCATCAAGTATTCTTATTCTAAAATGGGTCACTTGGAGTTCTTGTGCTTGGTCATTATTTTCCGTTCAAGTTCTGCTCTACTGCCACATTGTGGTGGTGGCTGTTCCTGAGAGAAATGAGTGAAGAATACTCGGAGTGTATCCCAAGAGTATACAGTACACTCATGAAGATTATTCCAGCTGCTGTAAGCAGTAAGGGAGATGATCTTGAGGGAAATATGCATCTTATAGAATAGAATAGAATAGAATAGAATAGAATAGAATAGAATAGAATAGAATAGAATAGAATAACAGAGTTGGAAGGAATCTTGTAGATCATCTAGTCCAGTGGTTCTCAACCTGTGGGTCGGGACCCCATTTGGGGTCGATCGACCATTTCACGGGGGTCGCCAAGCAAGGCTGTCCGCCATTTTTTTGTCCGCCATTTTTTTTGTCCGCCATTTTTTTCCCCTTTTCCGGCGGGTGCCTTACCTCCCTTGGGCTGGGCCAGCTGGTGGTCGGCATGCTCCGTCTCTGCCGCTTGGCAGCTATGCCTCGGCCAGCGCAGGGGGCAGAACCACGCATGCACAGCGCTCCCGGGCAGGGAAAGTCCTCGACTTACGACCGGTTGGGTAGTCCTCGACTTACGACCGGTTTAGTCCTCGACTTACGACCGGTTGGGGTCGCGGCATTAAAAAGGTTGAGAACTACTGATCTAGTCCAACCCCTACCCAAACAGGAGACCCTATGCCATTTCTGACAGATGGCAGTCCAGTCTCTTCTTGAAAGCTTCCAGTGATAAAGCTCCCACAACTTCTGAAGGCAATTTATTCCATTGTTTGATTGTTCTCACTATTATAAAATTTCTCCTTATTTCTCTCCTTTATCAGTTTTTATCTGTTATTCCTTGTCCTGCCTTCAGGTGCTTTGGAAAATAGCTTGACTCCCTCTTCTTTGTGGCAACCCCTGAGATATTGGAACACTGCTATCATGTCTCCCCTGGTCCTTCTCTTCACTAGACTAGCCATGCCCAGTACCTGTAACCGTTCTTCATATGTTTTAGCCTCCAGGCCCTAATCATCTTTGTTGCTCTTCTCTGCACTTTTTCTAGAGTCTCAACATCTTTTTTATAGTGTGGTGACCAAACGGGTTGCAGTATTCTAACCTTGAAAAACAAAACATTTGGAAATGGCCCCCTGAATCAGTGCTTCCCTGATTCACTAAAGTATAAGAAGGGAGTGGGAGTACAGCACAATCAGACTTGCAAGATTCTGTTATTATAACCAAGACGTTTTAGCTTTCCTGTCAGTTGGAAAAGGAATCTAAATACCATAATGTGTCTATACTCACAAAGATTGTAACTATATAGGCAATTAATTTTCCATGACTGTCTAATAGAAGTGAAAGTTAGATTCAAAGGAGCAGGATAGAAAAAGTACTAACCCTTTTGAATTTTGATGTGGGAGCAGACTCAAGACTACCATGTATATCCATGAACACAAACAAGTGGACCATAAAACAAATTAATTCAGAATCTTACTAGATTAAAATTGTCATATAAATTAATTCAGAGTCTTACTAGATTAAAATTGTCGTGTATTATGTGAAGACCTAGATGTTTTGAGAAGTCTAAAATGCTGGGAATGTTGGAAAAGAAGAAGAGAGGATGACCTTGATTAATGTGGTGATAGGGAAATCACTGGAAGAAGGGCCAAGATGCGATAGATTATCCTGGAAAAGTTCAATCAATATGGTCACTAAGTGTTGACCCCAACTCAATAAACATAATGAAAGAAAGTCATTGCTTGAAAACTCACTACATAATTTAATGTGACTTCTGATAGAGGTTCATTTGTATATACTCCCTTCCTATCTCAGGAAGTAGGGAAAACAGCATATATTATTCTAACTCCAATGAAGATCTACTAAATTACAAGTCTCACCATCCTCTTAGGGGAGAAATGAAATCTTCTCACACCAAAGTCAGCAAGATTATTTCTTTTAATATGTGATTCTTTTACATCAATTTGCAATGTAAAATCCCATCAAGTCAATCTGCATGCCTAGTGACATATTGACATATCCATGGCATTTTCTGGCAGCATTCTTGCAGGGTTTTGTTGTTGTTGTTTTTTACTTTCCAAATTGAGAGTTCTTGATGGAATCCAATCCAAGCATAGCCAGTTTGTTTTGGTTGTCTGAATTGGAGGCAAAAGTCTTATACCTCAAGGAACTAGAAAATGGTAAAAACAGTAAACTCTGGACTTCCTTTAAAAAAAAGCATAGAGGGAAAAGTCCATACTCCAAACTTGCCTACTTTACAAAATAAAAATAAACAGCGGTGCAGTAAACCATACTGAAGATCATGCAAGTTATAAGAAAGGTTCCATTCAGACAGGATTTTGTCAAGCTAGTTTAGAGTCGAGCTGGCATAAACCCAAGACAAGAGCATCTTAAATAGTAGCTGTGGATATGCCTGATAACTCTGAGTCCTAGTCAGATAGTCCCTGGGCTGAAAACAAACATCTCTTTTGCCTCTCTATCAGAACCCACAGCATCCCAGAATAAATGGCTTTCATCTGCCAATCTAGTTTAACCTCTTCTCAAAGTTCTCTTTCTGATCATAAGGGAGTCATAAAAATGCATTGTAGGCTTTCAGGTGTTTTTTCCAAAAAGTCACTACATATTGAAAGCAAATCTGACAATAACTTTTCCTTGTAGTTTGATTCTCCCTGGAGATCATTACAGTTCAAATCTCTTGTACTTTCAGTTTGCTCCTTCAGTCTCTTCATGTAGAACTTGCTGTTAAGGTCTCTGTTCACATTCAGCTCAGCCTCAGACTCTTGATGTACTCTGGACTGACAATGCATCCGGTTATACTTACATTGAACCATTTTACCACTAGTAAAATCCCAGTCAATTTTTTTTCCTACCATTCAATCATGTCTAATTGTCAGAGACTGTCTGGACAAGGCTTTGGCAAGGTTTTTCAAAAGTGATTTGCCATTGCCCAAGATCCTTCTTAAGGTGAGAGAAAGTGACTGGCCCAAGGTCAGCCAACTGACTATGTTACCAGGAAAGGACTAGAACTCATTTCTAGCTTGATTCCTTAACCACTACACCAAACTAGCCCTCAACAGTCGATTACCTATATTTATTACCTATATTTAACATACAATAAATATAAGCTTTCAGCCATCATAATAAACAATGGTTTATTATGATGCTGAAAGCTTATATAAATCACATTAGATTGAAATAACATGCAAAAACAAAATCAACCAGATTGCATTATTACTTAGCGTGATGTATGAACTGTATTAAAACATAGTGTCACAGACTTGTTATAATCAGAACTTTTTTATATTGCTACCTAGAATAGAATTAAATTGAATTTAACTATAAGTCTGCTAAAGGTTAGTTACTGCCTCGTTGTTAGTGACAGTTTTTATGTCTTTTAATATGCTATCATGTATAGGATATCTGTAGTGTGAACAAAGGATGGCAACTGATGCCACAAATACATAGACAATTTGTGTTATTTGTGTGGAGACATCATAATGTGCATTATGTTTACCTAACACCTAAGACCATCACATAATAAAAATGTTATACCTTTCTGACAGGTAAATCACAAAGTATTTCATCTCTGACACTTAATTATTCATAATACCCATAAAATGGTACTACATAGCACACTTTCATGTTTAAAATTTAAACTATCTTTGTGCTCTGAATCTCCTTAAGTGCAAAAAACACTTTATATTGTGACTCAAGTTGTCTTCTATAACAAAATCCCATGCTAAATCTACAGGTACAAAATAAATTCATTCATTATTCTACAACACACTGCCCTTTTTATTTTTCTTTTATTAAGAGATACAATTAGATCACAACCTTCCTTTTTGAAATGTTACTTCGGAAATGCAATAATTTATTGCTAAAATTTGTATATGTACAATATGTATCTATAAGCTAGTTATTTTATTTGTATTGTTATAATTGTTAGTATCCAGTAAAGAATATAGTGCTCAAAATTGTATAAATTTAAATCTGAATCAACAAATTGTATCTTTGTCCTGATGCTTTGTGATGCTACATTTAGGTCATGTTTCATTAACTTAAAGCACCAGGCTTGTAAAAATTATCTCCGATTCTTTTTGAATTAGACACTTGAGAATTGAAAAGGGCATAATTCAGTTCAGGTTTGGCATTTGAGATTTGAAGAGGAAATGATTTGAATCAAATCAAACCATTTGATTCAAGCTGTTTTGAGGCTCAATTGTGAATCTATAGACCATTAGAGGGAAGCATCAAAATTCCTGTGGCTGTTTCATATATGAGCAGAATGGGATGAAACTATTAGAAATGATAAAACTATGAGAGGACATTAATTAAGAGGCCTCTGTAGACATGTCATGCCTCATTTTTAAAAATAGTGATGCTTTGGGCCAGTGCCCTCACAATGATGATTTCTGCTATCTTTTCAGTGTGCTTTAATAAAAGTTGTGTGAGAGAGATTTTTGTACTAATCCAACTCAAAGAAAAATGTCTTTTTTTAAAAAAAAAAAGTGCCTCAAATTAAACAACAAGTAATCCTATTATTTTCTCCCTTTGTAAGGCTTAAAAGGAAAAAAACCATGATGAAATACTGAGTTTTGTAAAAAGAACTGCATTAAATATTTTTTCTATTTTTTTTTTTTTAAAAACACCTTATTTTCAAGTTAATGTTGTCATGCATGCCTTTTTTCTTAAATACTAAGATACTGTAAAAATATAAAGTGTATCCCTTTATTTATAAGGGAGGGGCCACAATTAGGAATTGTGAGACATACCAAATACACTAAAGTAGCAATCTTATAAATCTTTAATTTATAATAAAACCCAAATAATACCAGGACTCAGTAGCCATCAGTTTGAAAGTGTCAAACAACCTGGCACTTTGACTGATTAATCTGGACATAGATGGGCAGATAGGGATACATATATTTCCGGCCCTGGCACCACTTGCAGTTTTCCAGAGCATCATCAATCTCTGACAACACCCATCTTTCCACTTGGTTGCACAGTATTGTCCTCATGTCACCTTAGCCCATGAGTGAAACAACCTTGTTATCTTTAAGCACAATGGTATAAAAGTAGTATTTTCCACCTTAAGCAGACATATTCCACCACAACTTACAGGTGTGAAAAATCTGTAAGGTGAAGTAAAATTTCTCATTGTTATGTCATTTCTCCTCTCCACTGTGGCATTTCTTTCACAGCATTGACCATTCTATTGGCACACTGGGCTTGAGTTCTTTTCATACCTATCATCTTTCTTACTCCCTGTTACAGAGTATTTTAAGACAATAAATGCACTTTTTCATTTGGAGAAAAAGAGCTAATATATTCTCCAAACACACTTCCAGATTACTCTCAAATGAGCAGACCTCCATTGTTTTACCTGGGAAAGAAGAGGAGATATGTTAGGACAATCTCACTTTATCAGAATTCTGAAATGGAAACAGGAAGTATCTTTGCCTTTAGATCAGACATGTCAAACTCATGACGTATCGGGACTGTTTTGCCATTGCCGGCAATGGGGTGGGCGTGGCTTCCGTGTGACATGTCCGGCCCGCAGGCCAGCAGTTTGACACCCCTGCTTTAGATGATGTGGCTTCTCTTTTTCTTCAATGCCTAAAACTATTGTGTTATACTTGGCTTTTATTGAGGGTTTTTTTTTCCTAGTTTCCCAGTATTTGTCCATTTCAGTCATATTTCTTTGGTTCCCTCAAAATAAAGGGCTTTGTTAACCAGTAGCTAATTAACTAATCTTTTTAGTTTGTTGCAAAGTTGTGGCAGAGTATAAGTGTCTTTCCCCATGCCGGAGCTGTTTCTGAACTGCTCTATCCTGATATGTTTGATTATTTCACATTATTTTAATTTAGGATTAGAGCATTTTGAATATCAATGGCTTAGTGCTAGCATCATTCATCAAATCACTCCTAAACAATTGGTGTTGATATTTTATTGAGAATAAAATGATATTGTATATTAATGGCTTTTGATATTCTAATATCTGGAACTAGCACAAAATAATCTTCCAGATAAGAGACCTTAGCCTGTGGTATGAAATGAGAACACAGAACCAAAGAACAGGAGAACTTTCCTCTTATGCATAAAACCCCATTTGCAGGTGGTTAACCTTTATCCACTAGAAAGGTGAATAGTTATATAGAATTGCCCATTTTTGGCAAGAAAAAGATCTGAATTCATAGAAAAGTGTGGTTTCCCATGGCAGAGGAGGCACAATTTCTACTGCCAGTTCCTATTTGTTTTTCTCCTTAGCTAATGACATGATTAAATATTTATCTTCATAATTGTCCTCAGATGTTGAGTAGTTATATGGAATGAAATGCACGGAGTAAGGTGATTTAGCAAGCTTGCTTGTGAAAAAAAGTAAGATAAAATCCTTGATCGTCACATTTAAGTAATAATTTATTAAAGCCTCTACTGATCTGACAACACATTCAGGCCATGGAGTTACCCAACAAATGTGTTGGATAAGTTAAGGGAGAGTATATCTTCTAATTTGTTCTCATCCTTAATTATCCATTTATTCTTTTGATTCATATACCGTAATTTCATACTGCTGATTCCCTCTTGACCTTCTGCTTGTAACTGAATCCTGAGTTCTGGCTTGTGGCCCAGGAATATGTAGAAAATTGTTTATATTAGCAGCAAGCTGCCTTGAGCTGTAGCACTTTGATTTAATGTTATAACTATACTAAAAGTAGCATAGCTTTCCCATGTATTCTCTCTTCTGCTCAAATCCCTTGTCATTATAACAGATGTTTGGATTATTGTTCTGTAAACTATGTCAGAATTTCAATCTCTAGTATCTGTTTATTATTCTCCAAGGGTGATATTACAAATGTTCTCATGCACAGTTAATACTCATAATACAGCCTGTCTTTTTCCCATAAAAACTCTTAAGCAGAAAGTTTTTCTTAATCGGAGTAAATAGCACTAATTTTAGAAGTAGAGCTTTGCACTGCAAGCATAAGAAAAAGTCTTTGTAGCAAAAAGAGCTTTCAGGAACTGTGAGATGGTTGATTTTTGGAATAATCTCTCTAGAAACTGGATAAACCCAATATAAACCGTGGCTATAATGCAAATAATTGAAATATAATTATTTTATTATTGTATTCTGAACTAATAACCAGATTTTTCTTCTAATTTAGTCATATTTCATTTCTGATCATTCTGGTCTGAGCTTTTCCCCAGTAGTTTTATGATGTTTATGTCAATGGTAGTTTAGTAGTAAAAGGTGCCTTACACCTGCAGGGTCAGCAAAGGAGAGCTGAATAATTTGGGAATTCGATATAGCTTTAACATGTAGCTGTAACAATGGTGTATGGTTCATTATAGTGCTGGTAAAACAAAAAATACTCACACTGTAGGTGTGGTCAACAGAAACCTCAACCTAGTAAGATAAATAAAAATGTCCATCCAAGACATGAATGTATTTTACTTTTATGTATGATGCAGATAGTATAATTCCTTTTTCAATCTAGATTGCAAAACTTTGCACTGATGTGATTAGCTGAAATGGTGAGTGAGGAGGAATTCAAATTCATCTTTACTTCAGTGCTTTCAGATGGTTGTAACTGATCAACTTCCCCACTCTATTAAATTACATTAAATGCATCTAAGATTGGACTGCTTGTCATAGTTTTTTTTAAATTAAGTATAACGTGAAACAATGTTATTTTTATTTGAATTAAAATTTTGTTTCTAAGAACCCTTCAAATCCTTTCGTTTAGGACTAATAGAACCAAATTAAAATAATGTTAATATTTTCAGAAAACTTCTTTCTAGAATTGTTGCAAATCATGGGCCTAAAATGTCTAGGAATTCTGAAAACCAGCAGCTATCACCTAAATTTCATCTCTCCTGAGCTATGTAAATGCTACAAAACTATACGCAATGTACCACCGCATGACTATGCATTTTGAAGAGGTCTAAGGTAATGGCCACAATGCCATTTTGTTCTGTCATGAATATGAATTCAACAGTTTCTGCCAGGAGTGGTGGTGTTGGCAGGAATGACTATTGTTTAATTTCTACCCATCTCCATCCCACTACAATGTGATCTTTACCAATGTTTTCATGATTCAAGTTAAAGTAGTACAGTATTTTCAAGTCCTTGGTACTCAACAAGCTTGTTTTCTTGCAGATATTTCATTACCCAACTAGAAAACATCATGAGTCCTAGAAGGAGTAGCATTTGTTTTCTGTTTATATACAATAGCTTGCCTTATTAGAGTTAATGGGCCAGTGTTATTTTCTCCTTGTATTTCCTTGATTAGGATATTGTTTACTACTTGATTGTTTCGCTTGTGTTAATCTTAGTATTAATCCCTGCTTACGTGGGTGCTCTTGAAGAGTAGTTCTGGTCTTTTTGTTTCTTTTTTTTTTAGCTTTTTATTGTCTCTTGATGTGTAAATGTTGTTTATCTCTATGTGCCTGTTGATGGTTGATTTGTCTTCTACTGTTTTGGGATTTAGCTTGGTTTCCCAGTTAAAACTATGGTTCAGTCTGTCTGTGTGTTGTGAAATTAAGAAGTTTTCATCATGTCTTCTGACTGCAAGTCGGTGTTCAGGGATGCTGTCTGCTAGTTTTCTGCCTGCCTGTCCTACATAGTGGCTATTACAATCTTTACAGTGTATGTAAAGGATATGTACAGAAGATGACTTGTGTTCTTTCTTCTTGGGCTATTGGGTCTTTTGGTTTACTTAAGATGTTTTGGAGGACTTTAGTTGGTTTGTGTGCTACAGTGATGCCATGTGGTTGTAACAGTCTGTTGCTTGTTTCTGGAATGTATCCTTTTCCTAAGTTGTGTTGGTTCTGCTGTAGTGGGTTGAACTTTTTGATAAAGTTATATGGATATCCATTTTGATTGAAGTTGCTGTATAGGCAATCATTTCCTTTTGTGTGTGTGTGTGTTCTGAGTTTCTGCAGTGCTCATCTGAATGATCTTTTTACACAATTCCTCTTGTGAGAAGTGTGTTTGTTACTTTGCTAGTGGCAGTATTTTTCCAATTTATGTTAGTTCCAGTGTTGCTATCAATACACCTGCTGCACTTTGCTTCATATTATCCCCTTCCAAGAATTCAAAATAAGTCAATTATGGAGGAAATTGCAAACATTTCTTAGGAAACTAAGAATAAAAATAGAACCTAAAAAAGAATGGAAAGTTAGGACAGTGGGAAGAGAAGGGTGGATCTATTATTACAGATTGAATTCACCCTATTATCAACAAGCTGAAGCTGTTCTTCATTAAACTGCTTCTTTTAAAAGGCAACATTATTATAGCCCATTTCAAAGTAGTGCTGAAATTCCAACATGTATTATGTTTGCATTTGGGATAAGGAAAAAACAAAACAAAACAAGGTCAGCTTTGGAAATGATGAATGTCTTTTTGCTGAAAGCTGTACTGAATGTCCTTGAGTTTAATCAAAACTATTTGTTTTTAGTCAGCTTTGCTGTTGTCTCTTTTACTCTTGTCCACTGATAGCTTGACATTAATGACATCATAAATCATGTGAAGTGGCGGCTTGGGTTTGGTAGCATTTCAAGTGTTTGTTGAGATGTCCAGGACAAGCTAAGGAGCTGGTATAAGATATCAGCAGGTCTAAACTTTCAGTCTATAGTATTATTCTATTCTGAAATCCATGCAGTACATTTGAAATAATAAGCTTTTATTTTAAGGTGGATTCTTTATCCCTAAAATATTTGTTATGAAATTAGGGCATGTTTGTCCTTTTGACTTTCTCCATAACATAAGTGCCTCTGAAATCTTGTTTTTAATGTACCTTTAATGTCAAAATAGAATTTATTTATTCATTATATTTATATAGGCACCCATTTCACAATCAGTTGACTCTGGGTGGCATGCAACATAGATAAACTCACTATGTAATTCCCCTCAGTCAGTGTTCTTATCCAAATCAGGGTGCTACGTACTCTACATTAGTATATAGCCTTGCGAATTGAAAATAGAGAAAAATGTATACTGTGCAGAAAAACTCAATTAGATATGATTTAAAAATCTGGTTAATCATAAAATATCTTCACATTAACAATGTTCCTTTTTATTTGTTTCCTATTTGATTCTCTCTGTATAACAATGGTTCATGAAATGGTGTAATCAAGAAACAAGTTTATCAACTGAGTAACTAGGCCTAGAATACCCTCATTCCAATATTTACTTCTATTGTAACTTTTTTTTTCTTTTTTTCCCCTTTTTTGGTAGACCCGTTTCTCTGATGCTCTGTCCAACTGCAGACAACCATGCTTTGCTTCTGGTTTCCTAAATATGGGATCTGAGCATAGCTTCTGTTGCTAAGATTTCAGAATAGGTTTAAAATTCATTACTAGAATCTTATTAGCCAATAGAATAGAGTGATAAATAAATACATTATTTCCTTCTTTCTTTTTCTGATTTAACTTCCTCATATCTCTCAGAACATTCATTTTCCTTGCTGTCTATCAAATATGCTCTGACAAAGATGTCCTGATAAGCTGAAAAAGCACTGTCATGAAATATCCTGGTTCCAAGGCTGTATTCTTCATCCTATATGCTCAAAACTCAAGTGATTAACTTCTAATCTGTTCTGTTTCAACACAACACAATTGCAATATCAGGCCCACCCAAGGCATTAAGGCTATATACAATTTTATTGCACATCTTTGCAGAGATAAATGCTAATGTCTCATTTAACAGAAAATTGCTTATATACATTAGAATTAATTAAAAGCATTATGCATAAAAGGGGCTTGTCAAAACAGCTGGCTTTGGCATTTCTTCCAACATGTGTTTAGGTTTTACCATATCAGGAAATTACTTGGGTTGGAAGAGTTCTTATATTACAATGATTTAGGTACCAATAGGTATCGGTAATGGATTAGGATTATATGAAAAAGCACAATGTAGCATCATTGTTGTGGCAGTAACTTTTTGCTAATGGAGAATAGAGATATAAATATAAATAATCACAAATAAATTGGAAATTACAAAAAAGGTAAAAGCAATATTGTATTTGATGAGCCATGGTAGCACAATGGTTAGAATGCAGTATTGCAGGCTAGTTCGGCTGACTGCCAACTGCCAGTAGTTCGGCAGTTCGAATCTCAAGGTTGACTCAGTCTTCCATCGTTCCGAGATCAGTAAAATGAGGACCCAGATTGTTGGAAGCTCTGTAAACCACTTAGAGAGGGCTGTAAAGCATTGTAAAGTGGTATGTAAGTCTAAGTGCTATTGCTACTCCTAAGATCCCAGATCAATGTCAGCCATCAGATGTTATAGATCCTTGTTCTGACGGTTAAAAAAGAATAATATGAGGCCAAGCTCAGAGTAGGGCCATCTTTGGCACTTGATGGGCTTGTGGTATCCAGTAAAAAACAGGTTGAAATCCTGCATATATGGTTCCTGCTCAAAGAACAGGAAGAGACCATGACCAGAAGGGCTTATGCACAGGTTTGGCTGGTGTGCCAGTTACAGCCTACATGGAACAAGATGCCACTGTCATCTCTCAATTAGGTTACTGGAATTAGTGCTACATGATGCTGCCCTTGAAGATCACCCACAAATTTTACTTGGTCCATACATGCTTAATCTATGTATACATGCATGCTATCTACTATCTATCTATCTATCTATCTATCTATCTATCTATCTATCTATCTATCATCTATCTATCTATCTATCTATCATCTATCTATCTATCTATCTATCTATCTATCTATCCATCATTATATCCATTATATCCATCATCTATCCATGGTTATATTACAGTGTCAATATTAAAGGTCCCATATTGGTATGAGAAGAACAAAGATACTGATCTAACCAATGTCTTGTATATAATATATAAATCTTATCCAGAAAGAAAGTGGATATGATTGTTGTCATCATTACATTGTATGGCACTAAACAACCATTTAAACTATCAAGAACTGCCATCAGGAACATTCTTTTGCTGCAGAAGATCAGATAAGATTACCTAGAAGCCAAGGAAAAAAGTTCTCATCCAACAAGAGTCAATTGACTTCCCAGATTCAGAACTGCCAGCTGATTCTTAAACTGAATTTCCCCCATTGTCTGCAGTTGCAATTCATGCTTAACCACAGACCAATACTGAGTATTGGGTGCTACCAGGAAAATAAAATTAAATAATTGGTTCTCTTCAAAGAATTTAAATTACATACTTCTTTACCCTGATAATGACAAATATATGAAGTTGGATAAATTGATGGATAATAATCTGTAAGGGTAGTGGTTAAACAAAAAGTTTGGGTCTGTGTGGCATCTTAATTTGTTGTGTTATACATTTATTACCATTCCTAATGAAGAATGAGCTCAGAAGCATATTAATTGCATGACTTCTGCTATAATCATAACAAACACATTCTTATTACTTTAAGGTAGGCTAGTTTTATTCCTTTTATCGTAATATAATAAAGATAATTATTATAAGCCACTAAATTCATGCTGATTTTAAAAGCAATGCAAGTAGGAAGCAAAAAAACAGAAAACACACAAGAGGTCATATGACATCTTCACCCATCAGTACTATATCCCTATAAAAGCATAGACCCCTGCTGGCTTATGTAATTTAATGTGCAGCATGGCTCTCCTAATTCAATCAAGTCTCTACATCCCATCTTTTATATCCAATTGGATTCCATGTGCTAAAGCCATCAAGATTTTCAGGATGAAATGAATGCCTGTATTAATCCTGCAATTTCCATTTAAAACACAGCATCGATTTGATTAATAAGGTTTGATGCTGAATAATTATATGGCAAATATGGAAGGTATAGGAAAACCACAGATGTGACCACCAGCAAAAGTCTTGTGGGAGAAAAGGGTCAAAGGAAAGCAATGGCCATGACTGAGGTGATGAATTCTTTGGCTTTTCTCTTATGCAATTAACAAGGAGAGCTTCTATTAATTTATCCCCTCCCCCAAGAGTGTTCACTGGTCAGATGTCTCAGGGTCAAGGGTCAGGGGGGGAAGAGCAAGGGGTCAACATCACTGCCGCATGGAAACAAAATAGGAAATCTAAGGGAATCCAAATTAAAAGAAAGACAATGTGTGTTTAGGGGTAAGTGCTTGTAGAAAGGAGATCAGAGAGGGAGTGCTTTAATGTTAAGAATGCTGTTTTAGAATAATAAAAATGTTCACTGTGCATTTAATTCAAAGTAATCAATCTGAGGTGCAGTGCCTGAGCATCCAATAAAAGAAAATCAATGTGGTCTCTACAAGGGAAGACAAACAATGCTAGCTTTTTCTAAAGGGATTATAGGTTAACATTTATTCAGTGTATTGTAATCTGATGTCAAGTGGTATAAAATCAAGATAACAATCCATTACCGCCCTTTATAGGCTGGGTGCTGATCCCATGCAAATTGACTTTTCATAGAACTTATTAAATCATTTCTGTGTTCTGTCTATAGGCCATTATATACAACAACCAAGCATCAATAAATTCTTTTTTCATACTTGCACTACTGATTATCACAAAGATAAAGAATTGTCATTTCAAAGTCCAATTTAACTATTCCCTGGGTTTCCTTCTGCTTCCCATCTATTAATCAAATTGAATGTGTTGTTTCTGATTTGTAAGGACAATATGCAATGTAGCTTTAATTTGGGAGCCAATGCAATAACAAACCTTCTAAATGTCAATTTCATTTTGCATAATCTCTGAGGGGAAAATAATGCCAGTCTCAGACTGGAAATGGTATTCAAAAGTACAATAGAATGACCCATCATTGCCATCTTAATGCAATTTCTCTAAACTACTGTAATTATTATTTCCAATAAGCATTTGTGCCATTCAGCCTATAATGAAATGCTTTGGAATGATACCAGTGGCATCACAAAATGATAGCAGTATTATGGAGTGAACCTTCCTGCTTATAAGCACAAAACATTCTACAGAAGATTTTCATTGTCCTTGGGCCAAATTCTTAACCTCTGAGACTTGCATTCCTGTTCAAGTAAACAAGAGATCAGACTTCTCTTTGACCGAATATGAAAAGTTTGATCTAAAGATATTGGGATTTGTGCCCATAGATTTGTCCACAAATTAGACTAACCTCTCTGAAAATAGGTACCAATGGAAATCATTGCCATAGCTTATAAAACACGTCTGAATGTTTATTGTGAAATAATACACTTTCATTTTCTGTCCTTTGTTAGCATTTTATAAAAGAAAAAAAATATTCTTCCCATTTTAAGTAGCTGCCATGCTCCTATTATACATGCATTTTGGGGGGGAAAGTGAAATGTTAATAAGTGTAGCAAGTCACACTTTCAGGTAATAAAGACAAGCAAATTATTATAGGCTGGGGCTGATCCTGGATTCATAGTTGCAGAGATCTCAAATGATTAAATAACAATGAAAAAGAATATTGGTGAGGCTCGCTACGGTCCTTTGCCATCAACCCTCTCTAGTTTTGTAGGGATCATCTATTTTAAAAAAGGATACCCACATTTTAACTAAACTTACTTCAATCTTTCATATAGTGCAGGCCACAATAATGTTCCTATTCCTATACTTCCTAAAATAGATATTTAGGCACCTATGCCCCAAAGAGCTGGACGCCTTGATGCCAAGGTT
>NW_015386478.1:589814-592700 GCF_001527695.2 Protobothrops mucrosquamatus
CTATACCATTTCAGACAAATGGCTGTCCAGTCTCTTCTTAAAAACTTCCAGTGTTGGAGCATTCACCACTTCTGGAGGCAGGTTGTTCCACTGGTTAATTGTTCTCACTGTCAGGAAGTTTCTCCTTAGTTCTAGATTGCTTCTCTCCTTGATTAGTTTCCACCCGTTGCTTCTCGTCCTGCCTCAAGGCACTTTGGAAAATAGCTTGACTCCCTCTTCTTTATGGCAGCCCCTGAGATATTGGAACACTGCTATCATGTCCCCCCTCGTCCTTCTCTTCATTAAACTAGACATACCCAATTCCAGCAGCCGTTCCTTATATGCTTTAGCCTCCAGTCCCGTAATCATCTTTGTTGCTCTTCTCTGTACTCTTTCTAGAGTCTCAACATCTTTTTTACATCGCAGTGACCAAAACTGGATGCAGTATTCCAAGTGTGGCCTTACCAAGGCATTGTAAAGTGGTATTAACACTTCACGTGATCTTGATTCTATCCCTCTGTTAATGCAGCCTAAGTATAGTAATATAAGTATATGTACATATACTTATATCTCCAGATCAGGCTCCAGATCTCAAACCTCTATGGAGATGGGAGATACTTGTGAGGTCACCAGTTGTGATGTATAAGGAAACAGAGCTACCTCTTCCCATTGTACCTATAGAGAGTTTTTGCAATGTAGTGATCAAGAAATTAAGCAGGGATCTAAGCAGTTCTGAATTTCAATTTCATCTTTCACCGAAGAACTTATCTTGACCTTTTGTTATGTTTTTTAACCTCCAACTAATTTTTTATGTACGCACAGGGCCCCATTAAGCTTTTCTTATTTTCTTTCTCTTTTTTTCTATAAATATTTATTTAAAGTTGCTATATGCAATATACAGCCCTATCAGAAAAAAAAAATGCCGACATTATTGCATTTTTACTTTTTTTAAAAAAAGTTTGTCTTCATCTACAGGTAGTCCTTGACTTACAACCATTTGTTTAGTGACCCTTGGAAATTACAACAGCACTGACTTATGACAATTTTTCACATGACCATTGTAGCATCCCCATAGTCACGTGATCAAAATTCAGCCACTTGACAACTTGCATATATTTATGATGGTTGCCAAGGGGTTATGTGATCATCTTTTGTAACCTTCTGACAAGCAAAGTCAATGGTAAAGCCACATTCACTTAACAACTGTATTGCTAACAACTGAGATGATTCACTTAACAACTGTGGCAAAGAAGATCATAAAATGCAGCAAAACGCACTTAACAACTGGATTGCTTAGCAACAGAAATTTGAGATCAATTGCGTTTATAAGTCAAGACACCCAAAAACTATTTGTTAGTGGGGGGGGGGGAATGTCACATAGGCATGATAAATCAATAAGGAGGGGTCTTAAGTGGGCTGCTCTGCTATAAATTCACCCTGCATATGAAATACTGAGATAAAGTAATATGAATCTTAAATAGGTCATGTAAACATTTATGGTTTAAACTTAAACTTTGATCTAAATTGAGGCAAAAAGTTGCAATATTATAAAAGTGATAGTAGATCCTCCTTCAACTGAGAATTTAGAATTTATTCATAAGAAAGTGCTTTTTGGAACTGGAAGCCAAAACATATATTTAATAAAGCTGCTCCAAAAAATCAGTTAAGACCTTTCTATGATTTTGCATGAAGATATACTATATATTAAGCACTGATTTTCTTGCTAGGTGCATATTCATACCAAGGCATCATCTTCTAACACCAGAATAGGCATGCTGTCCTATTGATTTATTACTTTACTAATAACTGTTTATTGTTTTCTTCTCAAAACAATGGAGCTAGAGTTATTGTTTTCAGGATCAGAGGGGGAAAAAGAGATTTTCAATCTGATAAGAAACATTTAATGATGTGATAATTTTTAAACGTTGATACAGATGTGCTGCATGGTATGGCTTATACTTTTATAGTATAAGGAAAAAGATCACCACATGTTTGCGAAATCTGCTGATGTTTTGCAGATTGTCTTTTCTAGCAGCCTTCCAATACTTTAGGCAAAGTTAGAGTTCCATGCTGTTTGTGGAAGAAAATTAAACTCGACATTGGTTTTATTATAAATCTTAAGTTTCATCTTTTCCACATTTTCTGCTCCTCTCACTCTCCAATCTAAAATTGCAGAAATTTTTATATTCTAACATCAAGGCACCCCAAAAGAAGTCAAAGGGATTTGGAAGTTTGGGTTATTGCAATTTGTCTTAAGAAACAAATAAATGAATGCTCTATATTTTTTGACAATGTACAGTATGCATTCCTTTATTCTTCACTGTGAAGTAACAGCAGAAAACCAAGAAGCCTCAACTAGCCATTGTTTTTAATTCTAAAATACATGAAAATAAGGTTTCAGACTATGTCTTAATTCTGGCTTGTTAGAAAATTGGTAAACATAGTTTTGCAGCTGAGAAAAATATGGTAACATGATTAGTGTAAGGTCATATTCTTTAAGATTCCAAATGAAGAGCAAATTTCTGCTCTGTTCTCCTAATCCTAATAATGGTCAGTTTGGTGGTCAAAATATTTGCTCAGATGGCTGAGAGCAAATCACCCACACGTAACCATGGCACCTTGCAAACTCAATTTCATAATGGATTTTGACTCCACATTTGACTACACACAGACAATCTTATTAGGAATCAATTTTGCAGAACTATCAGTAAAAATTGTAGTTTAACTCATTCTTTAATTACTGACTGTTCAAGTGTGAATATGTTTATTTTTGTGTTTGCGTTTGTTACACAGCTTTCAGGAAGAAAATATTTTTCAACTGGCTATCTAAATACTAATTTCTTATATTTGTGCATATGATAATGAAAAAATCTATTGGTAGGAAAAGATCAATACTTTCTATAATAG
>NW_015386478.1:593395-597624 GCF_001527695.2 Protobothrops mucrosquamatus
TACAATTGCTAGTGGGTTTTAGATAGACATAACCAGTTAAAGGTGATTGAATATCAAGGGCTGAATGGTGGTTATAATGCTTGCTGTTGGGAGACTTCAATTCATTATTGTAACAGTAAAAGAACACTGCTTCAGTACAGGACATGGTTGTAGTATTGATTGAGTTTCTCAAAAAGTCTTCTCTTAGGATGCAAAGTGCAGTCAGACATGCACAAACAACATTCAGCTCCCCTGATTCTGTCATGTGTTCCTTGTACCTCAAACTAAAGCAGCCTCAAGATACAGAAAATGCCTCCTTAGTTGAAGGCAGACAGAGCTTTAAGCCTGACTCAAGGGGGTTATGCAGATGTTGTGACCTTTCTTCCACAGACCAGATTTTACACTCAAATTGCCATTAAAGCTCTTTTTCCCTAGAGGCCCACAGTCAACTTGTGTGTTTTCTCCATTAGGGTTAAAAGTCAGCATGGCACCATGCCCGCCCTGCATACAAAATGGAATGGAACATAAATAAACTGTAAAATAGCCTTGTGTCTAAGGGAAACAACAGTGTTCGTTTAACCCAAGCATTTGCCGAATGAAGCATTTGCTTCATACAGCAAATACTTCATTAGGATAATATGAGAACCTTGCTGCATATATAGAACAAGCATTGTTCCATTTCTGCTCCTATTTTCTTTTCTTTTCTCTCTCAGAAATAAGTTCGTTTGTTGCTCATTCTGCAATATCTGTTTTTTTTTTTAATTTAAATCTTCTCTTGCCCGAAGTAAACAAAGCCCATGAGGGTTATAAACAGTATCAGTTGAGGGATCTCATCCTTTTTATCTCACAATATACATCTAGCTAAAAGATTCCAAACAAAACTCCTCATGCAAATTTACATCTCAAGCCCCAAACCCCTCCTGTTATGCTACACTGAAGTGAATGTAAGGAATGAGTATGTCAAATCCGTAGGTCTGCTACTCTCAGAAAACAGAAGGCCTTTGGATTATATGTTATTTCTGGGCCAATTTTTAATTGCAAGATCCTTCTTCCTGAAAATTGCAACTGTGATCTGAAATAGGAGCAGTATCTTGACTTTCTCTTTTTCAGCAAACCGCTTTTTGCTTTCCTGGAATTCTGTTTTGTTTTTCAAAAGGTGCAAAGTGCCCATCTCTTGGAAGGAGTGAGAGGTTGAGGGATGTTCTCCAGGTATAGTGGTTGATGGAATAGTAAGGACTTTCTGGAGACAGTAAGCAGCAACTTCCTGTTTCCAAAACAAAGATTTTTACCCATTTAGTGTTACTGTGGTAGTACACCCTAAGCTAAATGACCACTTAGTCCTGGGAAAGGTGAAAGGAAAACAAAGAAATGCAAGATAACTTGCAAGATAACATTCTGTTTCATTTAAAATGCGATGGAGAAATATTATGGCAGCCTTTCAAGATTCTGTTATTATACACATTACAATAATGTTCCAATAGTCCTTGCATTGGCTGCACTTCAACCTGGCCTACATAGAAGGGCTGGCATTTATTAGGTTAAGCGTGTGTTGTGAGAACATGCCCTCAGACTCCTATTTTTTGTTGGATTGCTCTGGAAAACAACCCAGGGCAGACAATCTCCCACACCAAGTTCCATATATAAAAGGTCATCAAGTGAACTCTACCATAAATGAGAATTTGAAACTACACAATGTCTCAAATTCTAGCAACTGAACTATGTAATTTCCCATCACATAATTCTTTTCTCTTAATCCATGAAAGAGTGTAGTTTCATTGTAGGAATAGCATATTTGTTACAATAAACTGATTTTGTTAAGTGTAACTTCACTTGAGTTGATTATACCTTTTCAAAGGAAGTACAAGCAACATCTCCAATCTTAGCAAAATTATTTCTTTTAGATTAACTGTCTCTTGAGGCCAAGTCTTCAGGAGGAAGCAATATAACTCCCTTTGTCATCTGAAAAAGAAAATCACGCACACACATTCCAGTATGACCCTTCACGTTAAATCCTATATAAAACATGTGCATGACCAATGGAAAAAGATACACGAAGAACATTTTTTAGAAGAAAAAAAGTTAATTACCAGAAACATTTGAAAATGTTCTCCTGATTAGAGGGAGTTCTTCTCACAAGCTAACAAAATTTGATACTGACAAATTGATTCTCAAGAGCGCTGTTCCTAAAACAAATGACAGTGGAGTACTCTATGATCTTTCACATGGATGTGGAGCATTCCACAGAAGATGAGATTAAAAGGAAGCCATCCTTCATTTCTGAGCTCCTGTGAATAAAAAAAAAACTAGGAAAGGATGGCATTCTGTGGAACTTTGCCCTTTGGGATGTCTGATCCTATACATACTCACAGTTGGTATTTGGATTAATTAAAGTACAAGCAACATCTACTCTGGCCTTTTTGTAAGCCCAAATTGCTAACTAGTGTTTGATCCTGACTGCCTGGTCTTGGCTTAAACTAACTTATAAAATGTAATATCTTTTCTTCTTAACTCTTAAAATGCTTACAGCTCAATGGGGATATTATTTGAGATGCATAGGCTAATCCTAACCTACATTTGCAGGTCTTTGAGATAGCAAAACGTTTGTTCCACTGAAAGCTGCAGGTGGGGTAACCACATTTTCAATATGTGTTTTCTTTAATTGCATGGATGAGGGTGTGCTTGTGTAACTCACTGGGGAGAAAGCTATTAGATCAAGTCTCCCCAAACTAGTTCCTTTCTGAAAGGTTGGATTTCAATTGCAATGCTAGCTGGAATTATAAAAATTGAAGTTCAGCACATTTGGAAGGCACCCACTGCAGAAGGTTGCATGGGAAACCAAGATTATTTTATCAGACCTGACATAATTTCTTTTAAATCAATTTTTAAGATAAGTAAATGTAATTTATAATTTATGTCACCAACCAAAAGGACAGATGTTATCCTATCACCCTTTTTCCAAGTACAGAAAGGCCTGGATTAAGAACAAGTTTGATTATCTAACTCTGATTTTAATCCAAATTTGTCACAACATTTATTTACAAATGGATTGTCTATTACTAAAAATGGTGGACATGTTCTCTTTCCTCAAACCACTGAGGTGCTAAACCTGCACAATACCTTCAGGTACCACTGAAAACCGCTGAAAAAAGGTTGTATGAGGGTTCAGCTTCCTGGAAACATTGTGCAGCTTCTTCAATTCATCAGCTCAATTCATCAGCTCAACCATCTGCTATTTTTAGTAATTGGCAGCCCATTCATATCTAGGGGTTGTCATTATGTTTGACATTCTTAACTTGGGAAGAGTCTGTGATGGTCAATTACACTCTATTTCTTTTCCTTCATATTACTTTTTTGATTATCAATGTTCTCACTCTTCTCATTTCAGGTTCTTCTAAAATTTGTCCTAACTTTTGCACAAGGAAGTGTCCAGTTGACTCTTTTTGCTATGTTAGAATGCAAATAATTCCCATCTTAACATATTTGTTTTGAACTTGTCATTTATTTTTGAACACAGTCCACATTCATTCAGCATTCATTGATTTTTCACTTTACTTCTTCTTGTATCAACATTCATTTCTCAAGTAGACATGCCAACTGTATTTAAATTGTAATATAAATTTTATTAAGCTCAAAGACTGGTATAACTTTATGTGTATGTTGCCTTGACATACAGTACCCAATTCTCATTGCCATATAACAAATTGGCCAGAAGAAGCCTGTCCTTCAGAACTATTTTTTTACTCAGTTCCTTGCAACAATCTACATACTGTTCATTTACTTTATACCAATATTTGAACATCTTAATTTTTTTTATTTTCTCTTTATTAATAAACATTCCACAGGATGCACCCATTTGTGTACTTGCTCTTGTTTTTCACAATTCACACTGTTTTTCTTTTCAAACACATATATTTTCGTCTTTAATTCATTAATATTCTGATCCACAATGCTTCTATCATACAAGCTCACTTTCAATGCCTATCATTCAGGTTCACAGCCAAAAAAATGGCATTATCATTCTACAAATGTACACATATGTTCATATTCCCATACCTCTACCGTAATGTTGCCACAAGTATTTCCTATAAATACATTAAACTAAGGAGGTATCACAACACGTCTTACTCTCTAATCACCAAACATTACATTTAGTCTCACACATGCTCTGATTCCATCATACACATCTCTCAAAACATTCAGCAACACACATTCAGCATATAATATTACATAGTACAGGCATATTTGCTTTT
>NW_015386478.1:597903-719984 GCF_001527695.2 Protobothrops mucrosquamatus
AGGCATATTTGCTTTTAACATCAACAAATGTAGTTGATGTTAAATAGTTCTTTATCACATTCATATATTTTCTGAATAACTTATTGAAGAGGGAAATCTCATCTGTCCACATCCAAGCATAGAGCTGTGCTTTAAATTTTGTCCTTTTAACCAGAATTTGACAATTATTTTCCAAGATACACTTAATAAACAAATGTCTATGGAGATTCTCAGTCATCCAGGTCATGGTTTCCCAAAGATCTGTATATTGGGGAAACAAAACAACCACTTCATAAACTCATAGCACAACATAGGAGAACAAACCCATCAGGACAACATTCAGCAGTCCATCTGCATTTAAAAGACAAAGACCACTCTTTTGAAGACAGCAAACTCCACATTTTGCACAGAGAGGACTGCTGGTGTGAAAGAGGTGTCAAAGAGGCTATCTGTGTTAAAACTGAACAGATGGATATGATGTCATATATCTACACAGTTCTTTCAGCAGTTCCAAGGCTCCACACCCATTTGAACTACTCAGATGACCTTGAGGACACAGATAAACTTCCAAGTGGCCTCAATGACTCTCTCAAAGAATGCAAATGACCAGCTGTCTACAAGAAATATAAATTCTTCCATTCCCAACCGTCCATTCAGAGCTGAAGAAGCTTCTTGGATGAGAAGTGAAACATCTTCAAAGAAAGTTCCCTTTTGAAAAAGCACCTTTCGGACTTAATAAACAAATTCCCCTGTAATTTTTGCATTCATCCTGGCTACCTTTCTGTTTTTCCCTATCAAGAATAACATTCCTTTCAATTCATTCTTGAATATATTACTGACATACACATATAAATCTTGAATATACACCCTTTGTCATTCCTTTACTTCAGACATGTCAAACTCGCAACGTCACATGACATCGCACGACATATCGGAGCTTTTTCCCCATTGCTGGCAATGGGGTGGGCACGGTTTCTTCATGACGTGTCTGGCCCGCGGGCCGGCAGTTTGACACTCCTGCTTTACTTTAATTTAATCAGAAATCACATTTATTTTTAATTCTATTCACTCTGTTGGAGCTTCTTGTTTAGCCTCTTCGCTGCTATTAAAAACTGATAACTTTTATTTTATTTATTAAATATGTATAGCCACCTATATCAGGTTTGTGACTTTGGGTGGCTCACATAATTAAAAAGCAACCAAATAATATAGCAATAAACAAAATTCAAAAATCAATAAAACATAATAACCCTCTTTAAAATCATATTAAAAGCCAATTAAAAACCAAAATTACAACAAATAGAAAAGCAGGCAAGTGAAAATAATGGCTATAATCATCTGAACTATATCTGGATTTCCAGGTATGTTGACACAACCATGTTTTTAGACCTTTTTGGAAGGTCACCAGGATCATGGCCAATCTAAACTCCAGGGATGATTTCCAAAGGGTGGGGATAATGGAAGAAAAGGTTCTCCCCATAGATCCTGTGAGGTGACACTCCTTAATAGATGGAACCAACAACATGCCTCTTCTGCCAGACCTAAAGGGATAGGTAGATGTAATAATAATAATAATAATAATAATAATAATAATAATAATAATAATAATAATAATAATAATAATAATAATAATAACAATAACAATAACAACAACAGCAAAAAATAATAATAATAATAAAGTTGGAAGGGACCTTGGAGGTCATCTAGTCCAACCCCTGCTCAGGCAGGAAACCCTATACCATTTCAGATAAATGGATGTCCAGTCTCTTCTTAAAAACTTCCAGTGTTGGAGCATTCACCGCTTCTGGAGGCAGGTTGTTCCACTGGTTATTTGTTCTAATTGTCAGAAAGTTTCTCCTTAGTTCTAGGTTGCTTCTCTCCTTGATTAATTTCCATCCGCTGCTTCTTGTCCTGCCTTCAGGTGCTTTGGAAAATAGCTTGGCTCCCTTTTCTTTGTGGCAGCCCCTGAGATACTGCTATCATGTCCCCCTTCGTCCTTCTCTTCATTAAACTAGACATACCCAATTCCAGCAACCATTCCTTATATGTTTTAGCCTCCAGTCCCCTAATCATGTAATCAGGGATCAATCCCGCATTTTCTAGGCCTCCATTAATCTTAACTGTTTCTTGCTCTCCTGTGATAATATTCTTTGCAATTTTTCTCCCTGTATACATTATATAATGAATTTCTCTCAACATTCTTTGCAGCCATTATTCTCTATATTTTTTCTCATTCATATGCTCCTTCATTTCATAATTCGTTTTTCATACTTTCTATTAATGTAATTCCTCCCATTTCTGTGGTACTACATTTCTGTGAAATAATACATTTCACTTTGTTCCAAGCAGCTTCCTATTTTTCTCTTTACAACCACTAATTCTTTCAATCTCCTAACATTAGTAATCAATCATGCTTTTAGATTTGTTGTCATTGTCTTACTATGTGCATTTATTAGTAAACTTACACTTAAGGTATGAATTCAGAATTAACAGACTTTTTTCTGAGTTGATACTCACCAGCTAGTTTTCATTCATTCTTCAATCTCCAAATGTTCCAATCATTATATCTGGATTTTCTTATCCTATTTACATCCATCCATTCATATTATCTAAAATAATATTTTCATCTGATTACATTCATGTCTTGATCTTTCATTATTGCTATTCAAAGGATCATATCATGCAATATCACCAATCAATGGATTTCTACTTTCATATGCATTTACAACAGTCCAGATTACACCGATTCTTATTTTCTAACATATGTCTTGGGCCATTCTTTAATCAATTCCAAAGGGATGGAGCAGAGATAGGAAGCAATATTATTGATTTTCTCTCTCCATTCTTGTAAAACCCTGCATATTCCACACTCTTTTCACAGCAGCTGAAATATTTCTGAATTGCATAAACAGGACTTCTCTGTGTACAACCAACCAACAATTGCACTGAAAATATCATAAATCAAATGCTCTCCCATTGCAGCATTATTGGTATGATTTGACCCTACCTTTTTGAAGAGGAAACATTATTTGAAGCTATCCTGGACAGGGATGATCTGTGTACTATTGTTCAGCTATTGGTACCTTTATTTTTAGATTATGATCAAATGATATAGGGGAGTGGGAAAGTCTCTACCTTTCTACTTTGTCCAGAAAATGAATTTAGTCATGTGACATATGGTTTCTGGGTGCCATAAGACTGCTGTTTGTTGCACAGTTTCAAGTGTCTGCTTGTGACAGGTTGGGCCATAAACAACCTGAGAATAGAGTATGTGACAGATTTCTCACTGCACTACAGAGCTGGACAATTGCTGAGATTGTTGGAGTGGGTCTGTTTTGTGTGCTGTGATTTAAAAATTGTCCATCTTGCAGGTACTTTCTGTCTGTTTTCTTTTCATCTTGAGCATCATGAAGTGCCTAGTATAAGTACATTCTTTAGGAATCTATCGTTCATTTGTCTCTTCACTGGATCTCCTACAAATGTAACAACATAGTTTTGTTTTGTTTTTTTGCTTTTGTATTCTTTTCCTCTTTCCTTTTACATTTATTTAAATATAAATATCCATTTATATATATTGTATTTTATTTCCGTGTTTTATTATTGCATTTAAAGTTTTTTTTATTTCCCTCTTAAAATTGTGCCAAAAGGTTGAATATACAGACACACACCCATTTGGTTGCATTTTTCATATGCAAGGATCCTGCACAATCTCTTCACCAACCCTTAATTACTGTAATTAGAAATGTGCATATCACTCCAATTAATAACATCAGTTTTGTGCAAAACAGGGATGATCAAGTGGTGGCCCTTGAGGCCCTAATTTCAAAATCCACCCTGCAGAATTGTCTCCCTCAGCTGTTGCTCAGGATAGAACAAACCTGAAAATGAAGGATCAAGAAATCAAGAAAAAAGATGAAGAGGAAAAGAAATGAGAAATTGGTAAAGAAAAGGCTATTAGTAAGAGAAAGAATAAATAATCCCACCCATTTTTGGCCTAGTGGCATCCTCTGTTACCTTAAGCCCTACCTACTGTTAATGTCACTTTATTCCCTCAGATTATTCTAAAAGCAACGTGCCGCTGTTGTAAACAGTAGCTCTTTATCTGAGTGAACTCCCTAAATATTATTCACCTTTGTTCCCATGGCTCTAGCCTACGTATCGATTGCATCTTCAGTTGGTGATCTCTGAGACTAGCAATTCCACCTTGAAATAAAACACTATTAACATGGTTACTGCACTAATGAGTATGCCCTGTGCAAGATGGACAATTGTAACATGAAAACAAAATCATTGGAAATGATGGAGTGTGCATTTAAATATTATTCAAAGGAATATTATTGACCCATTGCTCTCCCGAGTGGTTGCAGTCTGTCATGTAGATTCATGCTTAGATTCATATTGACGTACTGTGTGACATGGACTGTTGTTCTATACATTTAAAGAGCAATATTCCAACCGATGGCACGTGCTTTGCTCTTTCCATACAGAAAGCAAACACTTAAGAACACAGCAGCTTTGAAATGGAAGGCACAAATCTTGACACCAAATATTGCTCACATTTTGCTTTCAGGGATAAAGCTATTTCTTTATTTATGAGGAAAATGTGAAAAGCACACAAAGCACAAAAACTAGTTAGGATATCCTCTGCTCCGCACCCCACCTACTTTACAACCTATTTTTTTAATACAGTGCTGTAAGAAAAATATAACATTTTATCCTGTCCTCTGTGTCATGTTTCCAGAGTGCATTTTTATAGCTGTGTGAAGAATAAGGGTTATATGCAACAAAGGTTCCAGTACACTCTGAGTGTAATAAACATCAAAGCAGGAGGGAACCAAATGCTTACAGAAGTCCTGAAGACATGGTAGCATTTAAGCCCCTGCTGTAAAATACCAAGGCATGAAGAGATTGAGTAAAATAGCACTTTGTAACAATATAATAATTAAGGGATTATAACCTGCAATATAACCTGTTCCTGTAGACAAAACAAAACAAAAACCTTTCCCTCCTGAAAATTACTCTGAGCATTGGTTGTTAGTTATCACCCATTACATCTGCTTCTGCTCAGAACAAGTGGATTGAGTTTGGCAACCTTGAACTCATCAGAACTATCTGGTTTATTATATTGTACTTTTTACAAACTTTAGGCTTCAACTACCTGAGCTACAAAAGCACCTACAGTGATTAACCCTTCTCTCCCTTGCCCCAACCTTGGACATAATTAAGCTTCGCCAGTTCCCTCTTAACCTGTTCCTTTGATCTTTGCCATGATGATATGCAAAGCTCTCACTATAAGGCCTCACCTTTTCCCATTGGTTTGGATTTTTGATAGCTCTGTACAGAGTTCTGAAGAAGCAAAATCTATTGAAGATTTTCTCAAGCTGTGGACAAATCCAGCTCAAAAGATAGTTTTCTTTAAATTAAAAAAAAATCCACTATCAGCCAAAGAGTCTTCATTATTTCTCAGGACCCAAAAGGAAAATACCAATCCACGGAAATTCCAAAGGTCTGTGACTGACCTTTCTTTGGTTTTAATCACTGAAACTTCCCGACAGCTTAATAAGTTGAAGGTGCTGGATCACAGTCAAACTTAATAAGGCCCATAGCAGAGGGTTGGCCAGTCCTGATTGCTCCCATAAGTCTTAGCACATCTGGTCCTCTGTCCTTGGGTGAGAACTATTTTCCATAACTTGCCTCATGCTCATCACCCTGTACATTAGCTGTTTTTATTAACCCATAAATGATAGACTGCTGTATTTTTGCTTGCGTGTTGGCAGCAACCTGCCTTCAACCTGATGACAAGAGATGATTGCTCCCTCCCAAACAGAATTACAGGCAGTGTGTTTTCAAAGTCTCTCTCTCTCCTTTTTTTAATCCTCTCTAACCCTTATATCACTTTGAGTCATGTGGCTCAGCCTAACCTTCAGCTAAGATATGATTAAACAGCTAGACCACAGCTACAGGTTAGAAGAAGTATGATGTTAGAAATAAGAGGGGGAGGAAGGGAATCGCTCATCCCCACCCCCTTCTTTTTTGAACATGATTCCATTTTCTTTAAAAAGGGGGATATTAAAAAGTTGATAAAATATTAGTGTGACATATTTAAGGGTTCTCAACAAAGTTAATAACCCCAGAGATCATTAGGTGCTGATTTTGCCCAAGGTTGCCCTGAATAAAAAGCTCCTGCCACCACCTACTGAGCTATAGAGAACAGCGTGACTGTCTTCTTTGTCTTTTCCTGAATACTTCAAAGCCAGTTCTTGGACTAGAGATGCAGTCCTTGAATATACCAAGATCAGAGTACAGGCGGTTTAAAAAAGAAACATCTATTTATTTAAAGAACCTCTCAACATCTAGAACAAATGATTATTAGATATAGTAATAGCAAACGATTATAATCTAACAATTCCTCTACATTCTCCCCCACTCCCTCTTTCTCTCTCACTTCATCATTGCATTCTAACCTCTGCTGCTAGTTATTCCCTTATTAATTTTCATGTTAGAATTATACTGGGAAAAGATCCAATTGGGAAAAATAGAGACAAATATCCAATAGTTATTTTTTAAAAAAAAAAACTAGACATATTTTGCTGATGTTGGGGAAGAGGGATAGACTTGGAATCCTGGTTAAAACAGGAGGAAAAGGAGAAAAGAGAGGAAAAAGAGAAAATAACAAGCATAAAGTATATATAAATTTATATGTGTTTATAAATAGAAAAGTAATAGAAATCACCATGGAGATGGTTGTTGATAGACTTCTTTGAGACTTTATCTTTCCCATCTTAAGTTCTGGGGAGAGGGAATGTTAATCATTAAATGGAATTTGGACTGGCTAACCCTTCAAATGGAGAATATCTTCAAATATATGACTTTGTTGTCCTATATAAAATTGGTGACCTCGTTTTCTTAAGCATGCCTTGACATTTATTGATTTAAAGCAGTATCTTCTAGACTCTTTTGCTTTGATTTGTAAACTTTTAACTCATTTTAAGTTAAAGTTTTCTCTCTTTGACCCTGCAATATTAAATATGAAGTCATTTAAATCAATGAGCTTTGCCTCTTAATGTAGTCTGTTTACAATGCCAGAGTGCTGAATCAAAATGCTATAGGGATCCAACATAAACAGCGGTGATGAAAAAATAATGAAACATGAATTGCATTGTCACAATATGAATGCCAGCATCCTGACAACATGAATATTAGCACTCTGATATAAAAGTCACATGGTTTGCATCGCCATGTCAAGATGTACATTGTGTCATCTGTCTTCCATTCCTGTGTAGATATCTACTCAAAATTTAATGTCTTTCCATAGTCATTTTTGCTTTTCTGAAGTGAGAGTAACATCTCAGGCATAAATTGCATTTGCATATGATAGGAAACTATTATTAAAACTCACTACACATTATGACTTGGTGAAGTTCAATAAAGCCTATATCTTCAGTCTTGATTGTTTTGCACTTGTGTTGGGAGCACCAAGGTGCTTCCAGTTGAAAGGATTAGCCAGTGACATTACCATTGTCCAGGGGATACCCACTTAGGAGCTTCTTTCATATCTCCAGCAGGAGCTGGAGCAAGGGACGGGAGCTCACCCCACCCTACTGCAGCATTCAGGTCTCGAATGCAAGCTTGCTAACATACAACCCAGCATCCTAACCATTGTGTTCCTCTCAACCTTGTTATCCTTATTCATGTAGAGAAGATTTGTTTGTATTTATTTATTGTTTTATCATATAGAATAAAATACAAAACAATAAATGAAACAAGCAAAATGAAACAAAAGCATACATTCAACCATAACAACAACAAAAAAGAAAAAATAGTGTACAAAAAAGAAGAAAAAGTGGTCAATTAAATTTAACATTTAACATGTAGAGAAGATGTTTCGAGCAGCTGTTTTACTCTTATTATTGTTAGACCTTCTTTTTGTCTTAGGTTGCTGGCCACAGGATATACCATCCAAGTCCTGGATGCCCAAACAGTATTCTGGACTTCCAAAGAAAAACAGGACATGGGAGTTTACTTTCCTGCATGACACTAGATATTAGTCATAGTAATTCAGGGCCAGTCCTTCCATTAAATCAAATAAAGCAGATATATTAAAAGATAGATTGTGAAGTAAGATGGATTGAGCCATGTCACCAACTTTATGCCTATATGTAGATGGCTGGCCTGTCATCATTGTGCATGTTTGCACATCATGAACAACTCAGCTATCTGTGTGTTACCCTCTTCCCCCTTTTTTTTAATCCTCCCAGTCACTGCAAGGAGGGTAGTAGTCACCCTTCTCTCTAGTTCCTGTTTTTTAATTTTTTCCCCTCCAGATTGGAGTGATCAAAGCTAGTCTCCTTCCCACAACTACACAATGTCAAAGCTATCAAGGAAATAAACACTGGAGATTAAACCACAAACTGCTGTTAGGATTCCAATCTATTTTTTAGTTTGCCAATAATGCTGACCAGATATTCTGTCCAGACAATGCTTATCACTGATTGGATTCCACTGCTTACCAACTCTGCCAGAAAACCAAACCCTAATCACTTTTCTTTCTTTGACTGACTCTGGGAAGGTATGGTTTCCATTGATAGACCTTCTCTTGGAACCACTACTTTGACTTCCCCATAGTACTTGACACCTTTCTATTCCTCCACTAGTGGACCAGTAGGGGAGGGGGGGAGAAAAACACACTACAAAACACTATAGTTTTACTGTTCTACTGGTTACTTAGTTCAGAAGTGGAAACTGGAAGAATTATTGTCAGTTTTACCTCTGAGTCCGATGTTTCACCTTCCACTAATGAACCTCAGTCAATTCAGCAGTGCAGAATGAAATGGCCATGGAGGGCATCCATTCCAAAGTGATTGGAAAAGAGGGTTCTTTTCCAGTGCAATGTACAGTAACTAATTGGAGTAGAAGCAGTTGTATTCAACTAAATAAAGCACAGCAGGGACTCACTCAGCACACCCATCCTTGTATGGTTAGAAGGCTGTTTTTGAAGTAGAGTAAAAAAAAAAAGGCAGAGAGAAGTTATCTTTGCAGTGGGGTGGGATAGAATGAGGATGGTGTCAGGTGTTTCTTTCTTCAAGAAACAGCAGGCTGTAAGCAGGATGGCAGGTGGGTCCTCAGGCTCAGGAGTGAGAACTACTAACTTTAAGCAATACAAGATAAGTTATTCAATCAAGAGATTTAGTTTAGTGCCCAAAAAACAGAGTCTATTTGAGACTAAATCTAATTGCATCTGAATTAACTGGGTTGTTTTTTTAATCAGAGATTTTGCATGGCTTGCTTACACATACCAAAGCAGAACTTGGTCTGCCCCTTGAGACAGAAGCAATTAGAATTTGTTTTGCCTGCTGTAGGACTGCTCCAAATATTGGGAAGGAACATAGGGGGAGGGGGAGGAGAAAAGGGCTAGGAGATACCATGGGCAGATCTGGAAACTCACTTCAATTCATTTATCATTATAAGTGATATAGCTGGGAGGTGTTCCTTCACCAATTCTTCTTTTTTTACTACACACCTAATTCTAGGTGATCTCTAAAGCATTGCTCTTTCAGGAGAAAGTTTAATTGACATTATTTCTTAGAGGAACAGACCATGATATTTTCTTTGGAATTCCCGCAATGTTTGGAGTGGCAAGAATGATACAGAGTCTAATTCAGATTCTGACAAATCATGCCGTTAGCTCTAAGCCTTGAAAGAAATCCCTTATTAAGTCAATTGCAGGAAGAACCTGTATTAGGTGACACAACATGTCATATACAGATACAGTACTAGACACACATGACGCTGCTAAATATAAATATATCCATTTGTTTTCTTGTCAAAAATGGTTATATGTATCTCAGCATTATTCATTTCGCCATTATTTAATATCTTTTTACAAAATGTCCATCCACTTAATTAATTTGTAATCCAATATTCTTCTTAGTGTCCTAATATTTTTGACACCTTATACAAGCAAAACATATTGCCCCTTTTGTTGTTTCTGAAGTTTGAATGAATGCTTACATATGTGCATTAAGCATGTTGTTTTATCATACCTATTTCTTTTAATTTTTGATTATAATTGATAAAAACCTTCACTGATATTTTTCCTATTCTAACATTGCTTTCAGCAACACAAGCTTCAGAGACTTCCAGAACTACAAAAAAAGGATTCACCCATATGTGGCCCATGGGCCCATTCCTGCTCAAGGTTAACTAAAGAATTTATTTATTTATTTAAATGTTTATGCCTCCCATATCACTGATATAGCAACTTGATCTCGATTAAGGGTTTAGCCTTTTACAATTTCCAATTATTTTAAGTACATGCCTGCTCTATCCTTTAGATGTCATCTTTTGACATCATGCTATTTGGCTGATAAGAACATGTTCTCCATTTACTATGCACATTTTACCCTTAATTATTGCCAAAATGACTTCCAGAGTTCTGATTGGAGAGAATATCCTGTCTACTTCACACTCTATAATTCCACAATCTCAGATGATCTGAATACAGTAGCAGTATCAAAGCTTGCTGGTAGAATATCACTCCTACAGTAAGACCATACAACTAGACACAGTAACCAGTGGCACCCATAACAAAACACAATTAGATCAAAATAATGAAACATGGGCTGAGTCTTCATTGAGTAAATAGTCCAATTATGCAATGCCACCAGACATCTGATCAAGTGGTATCATTTGTTCTCTAATGTCAATGATGCACACAGTATGTCACCATTGCCCCCTTGTCCCCGACAGCAAAACAGGTAATAGAAATAAGAGGGGAAAGAAATAGATTCAGATTTGAACCCTTGCAAAAATGTGCTCTCCAAAGGGACTATTTATTCATTAGATATTCACATTTGAGCCTATTTTCTATATATTCACCACAGTGCAAAATAACAGTTTGAGGGAGAACAATTTTAACTGGGTAAATTGTTAGTTACAATAAACTGCGGGCATATTCATCATTTATAGTACCCTGTTACAATATATGCACATATTCTGTGAGATGCTACACATTGAAATCTAATGCCCCTTAATTCAGGGTTAATAACAGCACAGACTGATTAATTTGGGGCCAATTATTAGCTCATGCCTTCCTTAGGACTATTAGCAATACTGTCAGTATAAGTAGTCCAGTGATCTTAACTTTCCTGATAAGCCTATGTCACTGAATCAGTGTGCAAAGATGATGAAAACATCAATCCCAAAACTATTTCCAACAAAACTGCTTTCATGTTCTCAATCTCAGTGTGCAATGGAATGAGGTTGGAATCCTTCTTTATTTTGAACCTTTCAGTGCTCACACCATACCACATAACTTCATTAATCAACTCGCTGTACCTCCTTCAGGAGATATTACTAGCTGATGATGAACAACTGTTTGCATAGTTGAAAACTACTTGGAAGCCAAAGAAAGCATATGCTAATCAGCTCTCTCAATGCTGTGTGCAGCATTGTTTAATTTAGGGTAAGTTCTAAAACCCTGCATCCTCCCCACTCTTTTCCTCTATTCTTAGCAGCTGCTAGATAAATAGTTGTAGTCAAGGGAGTTGGTCTGAAGGATATTCCCCTATGCAGCTGCAGATAAAAGGCAGGTTTTAGCAGCTGTAGGACAAAGAAGTGGAATTGTTTTTAAATTCTGGGCTTTTTGCCACAGGAGAACTTTTGCTCAGTCACAAGGTCTGAAGCAATCTATTTTTTATTTTATTTTTATGCTTGTCCCTTTGGATTCATTACTGTATTTGTGAATAGATATGCAACACAGCCTTGCTCTATTCTTGATATGGTGGTTTAAAGGACTGGTGATTGAACAGGTGCAAGAGATGCAACGTCTTGAATACAAAGAGCCTTCTAAGTGACCGTGAGGACAATGTGAGACCTCCTTGTTCTCTTGGATGACTTTTTCAGCAGTTGTGAGAAGCTCTCAGAAGCCCACTCACTCAAAAGTCAAGAAAACCACTGAAAGAGTGACTTTGGTAGCCACCCTAAGAGTGCAAAGTCTTTCCAACACATGAAGTGCCTTAGAAGTTTGAAACATTGGCTGAAAATGCAGGGTAGGGTCAGGATATCAAGAATAGTCTACAGTAAACATCCAGGCCATTTATTAGTATATAGGCCTTTTTCCATAGATGAAATTGACCAAGGGAATAAGATCATTCTCATAAGTACAGGAATACCTTCCCAAGGAATCGTCTTTTTAAAAGATAGTTATTGAATGCTTCTACTTTTGTGTGCTTTAATATCAGTATAGTGAATGCTTATTGGAATGCAAATCTTATTAACAATTGGCAAAATTATTGTCTTATTTATGTAATTTGATCATTCAAATGGTGAATAGGAGCCATGACACGTCTGGGCTCTTATATATTTTTGGTTAGGAGCTACCCAGAGTTTGTTATAAGATGGGGAAGCTATATAAATGGTTTAAATAAATAAATCTGACTACAGATAATGCAACTAAAATAGACCAAGTAGGAAATAACCAGCTGGGCGACTTTGGGGCCAGTTCAACTCATCTCACAGGATGGTTGTTGTGAGGAAGGAGGAGGTGACGCAAGTATTAGCTTTGTTCACCACCTTGGATTACTTATAAAACATAAAGGTGGGATACAAATACAATAAAAATCTGCTAATGATGCTATACAATTGCAATTAGGAAATTACTACCTTTATATTTCCAGTATAGAAAATAAGCAATTAATATCCTTATATAACCTACTCTAACTTTTAGCAATGCTAACCTCTAGTAGTAAAATTTATTTCCCTTTTAATTAACTCCAAGGTTAACATCAGATCAACAATCAAGTAAACAATACCCCAATCAAGAAACTGCAAAGAAGCCAACAGCAAACAGCCCAACCAAAGAATATTGAAGACCACCCACACCAACACTGTTAGTCAAGCCACTAGAATATAAACTGACAGCAACCAGCACTGCTTACTAGCACTGTTGATGTTACGTAGTTTGGGTAATAAAATGTCTGCAAGAAAACAAGCAAGCTCAGAGAGCACCAAGGATGCCTCATGTCAACCTTGAGCTACAAATATTCTTCTGTATTGGTTATTTCCCTTTACCTTCCTCAAAAAAAATGAATATATGACAATATAAAAACTTTATCTTACTAAATACAATAAACCTTGGAGGCAGATTAAAATATTTCAGCTGTTATATATAGTAAATATTTGATTCATTAATGTGATCATTAAAGTAGCCACATCCATTTTCTAAGCTCATACCTAAAAAAGTCAAACGGCTTAATGAGTGACAGATAAGTGTTGTATTTTATTAAATCCTAAATTATTAGAAAGATATAATTTTGCCCAGTTGCCAAGCACTGAAAATGTGATCATATGACTAGAGGGAAGTAGCTCAGGAGAGATCCATCGTCATTTCAAATGGCCAAAGACAATTTGTATCTTAGACATAAAGCCAGTGAGTTTGTGCCAATCACTTTCTCTCAAGCCTGAAAAGCAGGCAATGAAAAACTACTTCTGAAATCTTGCCCAGAAAACTGCAGGAACTAATCCATACAATTGCCAAGAGTCAAGTCTGACTCAAAGACAGTCATAGAAAAAAGAGGAAATTAAATAGCATAAGTGAATATGGTAATAGATTCCCATATTTGAAATAAAATGATGCAATCGAACAGGTTCACAAAGCTTTATTTGGATAGTGGTGACAGCATTAAACTTACTGGACAGAAATTCCTTCTTAAAATGTTATTGGTAATGTTCCCCTGAGAACAGTCTATCAAAGGAAAGCAAGCTACTTTTGGCATAATGGCAATATCAGTTTAATCCAATAGTACATTTATTGATGGATTGTTGTTATTGTTTTTTTAAACAGTCCCAGTCCTTGACAAGTGTGTTTTAAGACAATTTCCAAGTTGAACTTTTCTGTTATAAATACTTTTCAGTTTTCTATTCTGATTAACAATGCTATGTAGCTAATACAGTATGTGTATTAGATATATAGATCTGGAATTTAGATTTACAACCACTGTTCTTGAATGTACATACAAAAAAGTATAATATTTGTGAACTGAATCAGTATAATTACATGTAGCATGTGGCATAAGAAAAAGAAGGAAAATCAAGTTTTCAAATAATCAAACAATCACATTCATTAAATTCGTTAAATGCAAACTTTATCAAATAGTGTTATTTAGAGGTAAAATGTGTGGTTTGGAAAACTTGCTATGTTTCACCATTTTACGGTAATAGATAATTTAAATATGGAAAATGCAATCCTTGGAAAGAGATTATTTGTTGTATTTCTAAGGAAAGTAATAGGTTGCTGTGCTAACAGAATAGAAAAAAATATGAAATTTATTTGATTAAGATTAAAATATATGTTGTTATTTTTGGTAACTCTTAATGTACTTTTTCTGATTAGCAGTGAATGGCAAGACTTTATAACTTGTTTATAGATGAGATAAAATATGAGAAAGAAGAGACATTTTGTTGAAATTTCAGAGAAAGTGATAAATTACTGAAATTGTACTTGTCTTGATGAAGAGGGAAATAATTTCTTTATATATTTTCTCTTTTTTCTTTTTTCTGCAGTTTTTATTTTTTTATATTTTTCTTAGTTTGTATTAGATTTTTATTTTTGTATTTTCAAACTTTAATAAAAGTTATAAAAAAAGAAAAATACAGTCTTTATAAGGTCAGCCAAGAATTTTCATTAAAGGAAAATATATAAGATTACAGAGATATTACATATGAAATATATTTCATTCATTCAAATATTGCAATGGTAAGATTATCCAAATAATAGAATTTTAAATTTAAATCTTTGGGAATAAATTCTCTAGTTCAGGGTATCTGGTTGGATGGTGTCATTCTGGGATATCTTTAAGTAATAAAACAATGCTATAGTGTTGAGATCCAAATATACCAATAAATTATTTGAAATTACATTCAAAGGCTCTGAGTCAACTATGGCTTTTATCTCTATCAGTTCAACCTGTGATTAGGATAGTTTATGATTCAGTGTTAGATACACATGCATTGTGAGCAGATTCAGCTCCAAGCTTATAAAGTTAAAAGGTATAGAACATTATGGAAATACCTCTATATTCGAGTTTTGAGCCATCACTTTCATTAGAATACATAATACAAGGTTTATTCTTAAAAATATGTGCACAGAATTTCAGATTAAGGACTTGTGAGTACACTGTGGAACAATCCTAAACCTTAGATCTGTTGACTGGATGTAACTGAACCTAATAGGATAAGAAAAATATGGGAAGAGTAAACAGGCAGAGATCCTTGTGGGGGGAAAAATGCTTCCCACAGTTCCAAAGCCAGAGCTTTGAAACAAGTAATCAGTCTGCTATTTCAGTCTTGGCCTTCATGCAAACATTAGGTCTTTTATGGGTTAAAAGGGAATTTATGTGATGAAGAATATAGCCCATCATCCAGATTTTGTAATGCAACGATGTACATGTTCAAAACTGTCCTCAAATATTATATGCAGTATTTGTAATGAGGGAAAGGAAGAAAATGAATTCTGAAATGCCAACAATTGAGAATTTAGCTAACTAACCCTGTTAATTAAATGCATCAAGGTGGGTTGCTTTCTGCAAGCCAGTACGCTGAAGGCATGTTGGATCAGCTTCTATAATCCATATGTCTGAATGCTGGCAAAACTGGCATAGAATAAAGGGTGTTGGTTCAACAGTCTTCTGGATATCAGATTGAAAAGGCTGCATTGCACCGTATCATTGAAAGACTAAATTTACCCACTATTTAAACCATGGACTGTTTTATCATATGTCATTAAATAAGTCAAACAAATAACATTATGCCTTCTAGAACTTTGTGAAGCCTCCCAATGCCTATATTTCTATACAATTTTCATTGGAATCCCTATATGTACTTATGATGTGTGTGTGTGTGTGTGTGTGTGTGTGAGAGAGAGAGAGAGAGAGAGAGAGAGAGAGAGAGAGAGAGAGAGAGAGAGAGAGAGAGAGAGAGAGAGAGAGAGAGACTTGCTTGGATTTTCTATCCAAACTTGACTCTATATTGAATATGCTGTTTTCCTTCAAAAGGAAAAGACCCCATTTTTTGAGGTTTTATCATTCATAGAGTTGAGAATGATTAATAAATGTTGCACATAGCTTTTCAAAAGCATAAATAAGATGCATCATTCACATTAAGGATAGCATTTTGTGGAAGATTTATAGATTATTTGACTTCATAAAATAATAATGTTAAGGATTTCCATGAGCGTGTAACAAATTAATATGTCCACATAAAATATTTTTAGGAAAAACATCTTTAAATGATTTTCTCAAAAAAAAATTAAGAAGTGACTTTGTTTTCAAACATCAAAGAAGAAGGACATGTATCAACTCTACCAAAATCAAAATGGATACATAGCAAGACTACTGTATTCTAAACAAGTAGATTGTGATGGTCAAGTGCCATCTTTTTATTCAAATTTGTTTGGAGACACTGCAGAATTTTTCCCTTATAGACCTTAGTATTGTGGTTTCTTTTTTAATATGTCCTATTGAAGTTCTTACATTGTTAAACATGATATGTCTTCCAACCAAAGCATCTAATCAACAATATGTTATATTAGTTTCCTGCATCATTTTACATGTCTGATCCACTACTCTGTCATACCTCTTTAATACTAATACTGGAGCCAGGCCAGAAGTGGAATACATTGTAGTCTAAAATTACTGTATGTGGCTTCAGCATCAGTTGGCCAAGATAGTCCTCTGTTTTTTTGTTGGATTTTTTAAGCAATCAGTTAAAATGTTCTCTAAGTTCTTAGGGCCCCAAATATACATGTTATGATCCTTAGTACCACAACTGCTTACTATATTTCTTGGACTTCAAGAGAAATATTACACAAGTTTCTCTTTTCCATCTCTAAAGTGTGAAAGAGAAACTTAGGAAGAGTTTTGTCTGTGACATGCTTATGTGTGTGCATAATGTGTGTGCATCTGCAGCTTATGAAACGAACCTAATCAGCAGTTAGCCAATACAATCTCCAGCAAAGAGCTTGGGAAGAGTATATATTTCAATATTTCAAAATATGGTGGTTGCTATCAATAATATATTAATAGTGGAAACCACTTTAACTTCTGTATTATGCCCTTTCATTATATAGAGCAATTTGAAAAGTTAGGAGCACTTTCAAATGCATTCAGCTAAAAAACTACTTACTAAATTTACCTGTCCAACTGAATTTGCATTCTCAAAAATTCATTTTCCGGGGAAAGGAGGAAGCCTCTAATTTGGTCTTGTGTTTTTTAAGAAATTCTAATTCTATTTTCTTAAGTATAAAGATTCATTGTTTTTAATGCTGTGTTTCAAGCAGTTATTTTATAAGTTCCCTTTTTTTTTATTCTAGTGAAGGGTGCCACAGGTTTCAGACTAAATGACAGTTAAGATACACAAACTTTATTGTTATTACTACCAGTGTGATGCATAACAGTCCCATGTGGCTGTCTATTGGCTATTCAAATGGAAAACAAAAGCCTGTTTATCAGCTGGCTAATTATACTAAAATATGAAGTAAGGTTCCCAAAGGGAAAGCCTCTTCTCTTTTCTGTTTTCCCTCAGAAGCATAAAACTCTTTCCATAGCTGATATTTCAGAGTGTTCATGTGTTTATCACTAAGAACCACACCTGACTGTTAACCTTTCCTTTCCAGAAATCTCCCTGTTTGCTATATAACCTCTGGTATAAGAGGAAACACATTGCTTAACATTTTCAAACTTGTCTTTTATCTGTCTTTCTCACTTCAGGTAAAAGCAGGAAACCAAAATAAATAGGGTGTTGACTGAATGTTTCTGAAATACAATCTGCAGAAAATAGTAGTAAGAGATTGTATCTTTCTGACATATTGTACCTTAGAGCAGTAGTAGGCAGATCCAAGTTCACTGAGGCCAACCCATCCTCCTTCATGAAAAGATTAGATCTAATGGAGTTCTCTGAATTCAAGAGCTTATTAACAGGTGACCAAATACATAGTGTTTCATTATTTTAAAATTTTGATTTAATTATCAAGCATAATGAGGATTTTTTTATGATATATTTATATATGCTGACCTGGTAAATTGTAACCATTGACAAAAACCCATAAGTATAACCATTGACAAAAACCCATAAGTTCTCCATAAGTATCATTTTCCATGGATCAGCATGTCTAGCACTAATACTGGAAAAGATGGTTTTATTACAGGAAAGCTTCCTTAAAAGTCTGTGATAAGTGGGCTTTGTGAGTAAAATTTAGACAGGGGTTTTATCCTTATAGTCTACATTTTCTAACCTTAGCAATCTGGATGAGTATTTACCCCTTCCAATGTCTGCTAATTTTTCTCCTTGAAATGTGTTCCATAAAAATAGGAGAAAGAAGGTGAGTTAGTTATTTGTAAAAATAATAAAGATGGGATACAAATAAAAATGTTCCCCTATCCCCCATGCTAAGGTAACATCTGATTCAGCTCTCAGTTATGCTAATAGGGCAATCCGAGGCAGGACTACGCATGAGCTCTGTTGTCTTTAAGATATTTCCAAGAATCCTGTGGACATGGGGAATGGGAGTTCCTATGGAATTGATATAAGCATATCAATATGGATAATAACTCCTAGAGGACTTGTTTGAGCTGCACTGTCCTACCGCACTTTCCCTGCTTTTCAATTGTCAATTTTAAAGGCTTTAAATAAAGCAAAAGAAATCCTTCTTGAAATTATAGTTGTCATCTCCCAAAGAAAAACTCTCCCTAAAAATAAAGTCACAAACCTAATTTCTCTATTTTTCCCCTCCTTCCATGCCTTTTCACATTCTTTCATTTCTCTTTGTAACATCCAGTAATATCTGTTCAGGTGGTTAAAGGTATTTCCACCTTAATCATGCCTTGCCCATACTTAAAAGGGATGAAAGTGTTGAGGCTTTTTTGCTGCCCACCTCTTGGCTATCTCTGTTCACTGAGGGAAGCTGTACTGCTGAGCAGTCCTAATGCCTAGCAGAGTTAAATTGGGAATGAAGAATCCCATTTCCCATTGCTAGGAACCAGTGAGCTGGTGATAGCAGTAATATCGGTCTGGCATGACTGGCTCAGGAATTCTGGGAGTTGAAGTCAACAGGTCATAACATTGCTGTATTAGTCTCTCACCCCAGTCTATGCAAAAAGTAGCAAACTATAGTGAGTTTATCCAAAGGCTAATCCACCCTAACTACTCAGCCTCTGCCATTTTAAAGAGTGTTTAACTTGCCATTCAAATTTAATTTTAGGCCAGAAAGCATGTCAATAAATATACCTGGGATGCATTTATCTTTGGTTTGTTTTTTCAATCATTCTCAGAGAACCTTTTTTATGGGTTTATGGAGATATCAAAATTTTTATGGGTTTATGGAGATATCAAAATTTCAGGTAATGTTTTAGAACTAAATATTGACAGTTGTAACTTTAAAAAAAAAAAAAAAAAAAAAGCCTGATCATATAGTCAAACAGCAAATATGTCAAGATTTAGGCAGTCAAGAAAGACAGATGATATTTTGAAACAGGTTGAACATAAACAATATATTTAAAACATTTTGCCCATTCAGGTTTTTTCTCTGCACAATCCTTTCCACAGTCTTCCAAGGGAGTATACCTCTTTACATAATAATTGGAGGAAAAATATTAGAAGAAACCCCTGTATTACTGCAACAGTCTCTTTTAGAGGGGGAAAGTTCTCCTGAAGGAATAAATGCTGCAAATCCACATGATCAATAACAGTTCTCAGCTGTGCAAGAAGCACATTAGAATTATTCATTTTGCAACTTGTGCTGTTCTTCTCTGAAGCCAAACCCCATTGAATGCACTCCAAGTTGCCACCAGGTAAGCCTCTAGCCAAAGGAGGCCTAAATCTATTAGTAGCCCCCTCCTCCAAATAAACTGCCACTCTTGAAAAAGTGAAGTGTTTCTGGACACCCACGTTTCTCCCCCTTTCTGTTTGAACAATTCCATGAAGTGATACCTCTGGAGCAGCCAGAGTATTGTGCTGACAGTCAGCTGTCATTCCAAGCTCTTTGGTCTGACAACCTCAGGCATTCAGGCCTGGATTCATGAGTTTTCCCTTTCTCTTGATATTTAAAAGGAGCTGGGGGTTGGGTGAGTATATCAGAGGCTTCAACTGTGAATAAGACTTTTGTTTTTCTCTTCTGCCGCCTGACTGTGTCAAATGCAGTATGCCTTTCGTGCAGTTTCACTCTTTAGAGAACCTCGCCTGTGCCAGCTAGTTAGTATTCAGAAACAAACCAAAGAGGATAAAATCCTTCTCTCCTGCTTGCTGAGATTGCAAATAAGCATTTAAACTAAAAGTGGCCCGGTGGAAAAAGAAGCCTTTTGCGTCGTTGACTTGGACCTGCCAATACAGTCTCCCACCAAGTAGGAGGAGGAATAGATGACAGTTAATACACTTGTAGTGTATTTGCTCAAAGAGAGCTTACCGGTGTGCTTTACTCTGAACTGTAGGATTTGCCATTTAATCTTGTTTACTTATTGTAATGAGAATCAAATGGGGACGTTAGCAATGGAAATGAAAAATTCATCCTTTCTTCATCTGTAATAGAGTCAGTTCTCAGAAAGACACAGATCAAAGGAGTCAGCAAATCTGTTCTTATTTCATTTCTTGAAGAAATTCTTGTGCAGAATATATCCATCATTTCCCCTTTTTTAGAGCATAAAATCAAAGAATTTGGATGGAGGATTGCTCAGAAGCATATGCAGGGAGAAGTCCAAAAAGTCAAGATGGCAGTTATAACTATGTGATTAAAGATATGCCCTTTATTTACATGCATCATAAGTCAGATAAAAGGGATAGGGTTTTATTGTATAATTGTGGCTGTTATCTTAATTTTTTTCACCTCTCCTGTGTATGTTTGCTTTTTGTGGGGGGATGGGTTTTTGCAGGGAGGAGAATACTTATTCTGGAAAAAGGGTAGCTTCACCGACTATGGAGACACTTGGATTAAACATTTTGCTAATCATTTGACTCATTAGATAGTATTAGGTTTCTCACTAACTCTCTGGCACATTGATCTTAATGTACCATTACTCAGAACAGCTCAAACCAGTATAATGAGTATTTATACAATCATTTTCTTATAAGTTGAGGAATTTCAGTAGCTTTTTTTTAATTGTCTTATTTTGTGTTCATCACCTCTTTGTACAACATCTTGCTGGGTGAAGCATTCTGGAGAATCCCTACTCTTGCATACTTGTTTGTGCCATTTTGATTGGTGTTAATGAAAGTATTATTCTGCTACAGACATGGCATAGTTATTTTTTCATAAATCATATAAAGTATAGCTATTTTTATAGCTTCACTGATCCTTGCAAGAATCTATATAAGAGGCCAATGTATTATCATCTCCATTTCACTGGAGCAGGAGTGCTGCAGATATAGGCAGATTTAATAATACTGAAAATATATAATATGTCCAGCTTAGTCTCTAGTAAGAGCTATGGAAACCAGAAAAGACACATGAGCCAAGGTTTCCAATTCTCTATTTTCAAATAACACTACCAATCTTTGGTCCATTCTGATTATACTCTACTACTATCAGGATCTACCTCACACTATAATTGCATTGATTTTATTCTAAAATGCAAAAATCCAAACAGCCACCAGATGGCAAGAAATAATAGATATAGAAATATGTAATTCTTTGTTGCCAGCTTTGGATCATCAATATTTTGAAGCCCAGACCTATTTTTCACACAATCCATTGAAGCAGCATCACACTGCACCTATGTAAAAAGCATTGTAGCCAGTCAGCTGGAACTGAATTTTGTCTAAAAACTGTTAATCCACATTTTACAGACATAAAAACCCATCATAGTGTAGAGTTATGCTAATACTTATATTCATCTTCATATCAGTTTTCATATCTAATTATTTGCTTATTTCCTAATGAAATGGCATGCTCACTTTTTCCCTGTTTCTTCTGGCAGCTTCCACATTTATTTCTCTATATGTCTCTTGTACATATGGAAAAATGTGTGTCTGTGTGTGTGCATTTTGTGTTAACTTTTCAAGTTAAAAGAACACAACATTTCTTTCAAGAATCTATCAGGAGTTGATAAGACAAAAGCACTTGATTGCAAACCAGCTGGGTGTAGTTGAGGATACTATTTTGAAATGTATAATTTTTCTTAAAATTGCACATAATCTAATTGTATCTTCACTGCCTGCATTGCTCTCCTTCTGTGATTACTATAATAAAGAATTAGTAGGCACAATTGAGTAGGAAGGCCTTCTGAACAAACCCCATTGAAAAGTTGGGAGTCATGCACAATCATAGTGGTGCACATGTGCAGGCCTATTCATTTCAGCTGAATTTCTGTAGCATTACTTCAACTTGGGATGTGCCTATTATCATGTGGGATTGTACTGTAACTACTCGTGTTAAAAGGATATAAATTTAAACTTGAGATTAAGAAGATTTGAATTGCTATGCTCCTAAACCTATATTCTATTTGGAATTGTGTTTTTGAAATATCTCAAAAAGTTATGAACATATTAATCACAGGCTCTTGAACAGAGCACAATTAGCTTGAAGTATACGCGACATGAAGTTATAAGTCATGATTAACACCTTATAGAAAGACCAACATTGTAGATAGTGTAAATGTGCATGCATCCAATCTTTTTTTTTCTATTTTAAGCACATTTTTAAATTTCTCTTTAGTAACTTTAGTTCTTCGCCAAATCTGATCAGCTACAAGCTGCATCATTCTCCCTCTTTGTTCTTTAAGAGCACTTAAGACAAAAAGAAAATTCAACCCAAAGCTGTAGCAACCCGTGTGAAAAGATTGTGTTTGTATTAAATGGGGGTACTGACTTATTTTTTTCAGAGGAGATTTACATAACCTAGTATTTCCTTTTAGCTAAAGTATATTCAAAAACAGAGGCATTGCAGCCTAAGTGTAATAATTTCTACATTACTGAAAAATTCAGCATGTGTGCTTTTCTACTAAATGAGGATGATAAACAATGTTTGTTGGATTGTTTAATGACAATACAAAATCCAAGACATATGCCAACACAGGTACTTAACTTCTTTTTTTCTTCTGACTGATGCATTATGCCTCCCATGTCTACTTTAAGGGTTATCTCACTGCTTCTGAGGCAAATGGGAGTTTAAGTAGGCTTTTAACAGAAGAGCATCTGTGATCGGCCCAGGAGTATAATCAAACCTTATATCTCCTGCAGTTTGTAAACTCTAACCTGCTGCATAGCTGTGGCTGTTCAAAGCAAAGACTTCTAGTCCTTTAAGCTTAAAGCAGAATAATTACGATGAGAAAGAAATACAAACATGTGGGTTTCTGTAAACAGTACATGAATGATCTACATAGGAACTACTGGTAGCCATTTTAAAATCATGTTGAGGATCCAGGAGATGGCCCTATTGCAGACCTGAAGAAGCTTCATCCAGAATTGAAATCCACCAATCATACCAAAAAATCTTGGATGGCACTTAGAAAATCTATGCATTGACAATATTTCCATATGAGAAAAGGTCACATTACTTGGATTTGCACATATCTACTACACAATATACTACGCTAATATGTCAATATTTTTAAAAGATTGCTACAAATGACTAAATACTACAGAAGAACTTTTCTGATTCTATCTTTCAGATGAATTGTACTTTTTTTGTGCTTTCAATTATGCTTTTTTTTATTCCTGATAACTAGTCCCTGCAGTTTTCTTGGCAAGAGTTCAGAAGTGGTTTGCCATTGCCTGCTTCCTAGAGCTGAAAGAGAGCGGCCGGGTTATGCTAAATTATCAGTTGTCTTCAATTCATGCAAAACCATAATCTTTTCTTTATGTTCTGAAAGTATTTTGCAGTAGGTGGAGAAACATTTAAGCCATTTCAAATTCATGTCAACTATTCCAGATATGCATGGTAAGAAGGAAAGGCTGTGCTTCGTTATATGCTGCAATGAACTGACACTACAGAAAACATTGTAGAAAGTTCGGTGACTTCATTTTCTTTCTGTGTGGAATACCAGGGTTTCCATACCATAAATGTTTTGTGTATGTAATACATAATGAAATTTATAAGCTATGCAGAGACTTTATGTTTGAAGGAGGGCATAGCCAGGGTGAACTCTGGCATTTTCTCAAGAGTAACAAAATCAAATAACAAGTAAGAAGGATAAAAACCGGGTTCTTGTTGATAATGTCTGTTTAATTAAATTGGCCTTATTCGTGATGTACGGCTTTAACTAGGATGGCTTTGTTTGTTTGCCACCAAGTTTAAGAAATAGACATGCTATTTCCCTGTCAGCTGAGCTAGAGAAGCTACAATGCACAATGATGCATTGGAATATCTGCAAGAAATACATTTGCCTGCAAGAAAGAAATGGTGATACCATAAAACTGACAATATAACAGAAGAAGCTATAGGCTCTGGGATTTTAGAATTCAAACAAACAAGCACCTTCCCTAAACCACCTCAGACTTAAAGATTGCTGATTAAAAAAAAAGACAGATCTGGAGAGTGGATGTTGCAGTACCTGTAGACAGCAGAATGGAAGACAAAGAATTGGAGAAAATATAAAATACAAAGACCTGAAAATAGGAGAGTACGACTGTGACAAAAGAAAGCAAAGATAGTGCCAATATAAGAGACACATTAGGTACAGTCCCAAAGCATCAGGAGTATCATTTGAACACCATCAGCATTGACAAAAACACCATCAGTCAATTACTTCTCTTGGAACATCTTGCGATGATACGTTTTTATATTATTAAACAACAGCATCTCCTATCCTAGATCCTTGGAGAGACAAATAAATAGGTGAGGACAACATAAAACCAATTCAACTTAATTTAACCCTACTGAGTGTATGGCTAATCATCATGCATTTAATTATTTGTGATTTCTGTTACATTAAAAATTACAATTTGGAGGCAAATTTTAAATAGAGCACGTACATCTATATACAGTATATGAATTTGTGTTCAACTACCCATTCAGAAACATATGTTAACAATTACTATGTAGGTAACATTATTCGAAATATCAGTTTTACTGTATATTAACAGATATTTGACCATAATTTCCTGCATATTCCACTAGTGCTTGTAACATCACATTAAGAATTAGTCAAGACATTTGCAGTTGCCCTTAAATATGCAAACCAGAAGACTCTAGTACTAACTCCAGTGGAATGTATTAAGCTGCAATGTAAAAATAAAGCATAATAAAGATTAGATCAATGCAGCTCTTTTTTTCAAGGAGACTCAGTAGGGATGTGCAAATTTTTGATCAGGAGATGAAATCAGAAGAGGTGTATCCACAGGGAGGAGTCAAAAACAGTCAAGAGGTTATCCTAGCCATATGATTGACATCTTGTCCTATTTACATTGCATATAAAAAAGAGTTAAGGTTTCAATCACATAGTCACAGCTGCCCAATTGCCAATCTAATCTATTTGAATCTAACAGGATCCGATTTGCGTGGGAATGCGAAATTATTTAAGGGCCTTGATACTTTGCCTATGAAAGTGAATTATGTGTCCAACCTGACTATCTGCCATGGTGGTGCAGTGGTTACAATGCAGTATTGCAGGCTAATTCTGCTGACTGCCAGCAGTTTAAGTCTCACCGGCTCAAGGTTGAATCAGCGTCCATCCTTCCAAGGTCAGTAAAATGACCCAGATTGTTGGGGGCAATATACTGACTCTGTAAACCACTTAGAGAGGGCTGTAAAGCACTATGAAGTGGGATGTAAGTCTAAGTGCTATTGCTATCTACTTAGCATAAATAACTCCAGTAAGATTTTTATTCAGCCTTGAAAGTGAAATGAACTCATAAAGAAATAAATGTTTTACTTAATCCCATGACTACAATTACATTTAAAAATTAGGCTTTGTAAGAAAGAAAACTGTGGTTATGTAAAATGACTTCTACAGCTAAATACAGGATTTGTTTATTCATTTATCTGCACATAGAAGACTGAAATAAAATCAGAAGACAAGTTCCTACCCTATTCTTTCTTTGAATGGAATCTATTTCATAGGACAACTGACATTTTGTTGNGGCTGGCACAGAAAAATACATTTATTTTTATGGATGAAACTGAACCATAACAAAATCAACTATGTAATTTTAGATCAGTTCTGCTTTAGAAACAGCAGAGTTAGGAGTGTAAGCTAGGCCACTGTTTTTAATCCAGGATAGACTGGAAGTGAACTGGAAATTCAGGCTTAATTTGTGACAGAGTTATCGTGGCAATGATTATTTATTTCTTATTTATTTACTTATATGAATTAATTAACTGCCCAACCCCAGTGGACTCTGATAGAGGTAAAAACAGCAGATGTATGATAATGTTGATTCTGCATGATCTCTTGACCACATTTGATACCACTGCCTAAGTGTCTTCCTGGATTGTCTCTATAAATTGGAAGTTGAAGACATTCTGCTAAGTGACCCTGCTCCTAGTTACAAGTGGTCTGGAAGGAATATTTTATTATTGTATGTCTATCTTCCAGCAGCTGCATTGTTGGGTTCTATATGCTGTTCGTTGATTTCTAATGCTAATTCTAATTTCTAATGATAACATTTACATGAAGCTACCAAGTCAAATCAACACGCTAATATCTCTCCCAGCTTTAATTTCCCCTAATGTCTCAAAGAATCAAAAAAAGTGTTTATTTTGAATGAAAGGGTAAATAAACAACAGAAACTGTTTACTGCAAATGATTCTGTCCATCCAGTCCAAATAGCTATAGAGAGCATATTGAGAGTCTCATCCTACTGCGGCACGTTAAAGAGGCCTTCTCAATGACCATCACCACCATCCCAAAGCCAGTATCTGGAATTCTCTTTCCTTGGATGAATATCTGACCTCACCATCATATTTCAAAATATTAGAAGCTCTTCAGGATATATGTTTGGTAAATAAATAAAATATTGCAATTATTTACTTTGGGCTCATATTATTATTGTGGGCAACCATCAAGCTTTTTATGGAGTATTATATTTAGTTTTTATGTTTACTGTGCATTGTTCAGAATCTGCAACATTTGGAGCAGTACACTGACACTGTAAATAAATGAACTCAGATTCAATTTTGATAAGACAATAGCTTTCTGATGATGAGTAGGGAACAGGTACCAGAATTAAAATGCTTTGTCTCGCTTTCTGAAGATTGTGCTATATCAAAAACAAAAAAAAGGCTAATTTTAACTGCTTCTAAGTTCTCAGTAATAAAGTCCATACCATATTTAACAAAATTGACCTCCTACCAGATGTCAAGGTAATTAAATATAATTATATCATCACTATGCTTTCATACATTTCTGTGTGTTCCAGTTTACTTCATGTCTTCTCTTTGCTTGAGTTCAGTCAGGTTCATTCATCTGTACTATTGAGCAAAAATACCATAGAATGTTTGAATATGTGGTGACATTTTTCCTCCCCTTTACTGCTTCTGTCTTTTTGGCAGAAATTTTATTTTTTATTTGCTGTTTTCCAGTCCCACTGGGTCTTTGTTATACAAGTTAAATCTTAGTTATATTATTAATTCCTCCTATTTCATTTAAAACATTCCTCCTATTTCATTTAAAATATTCTAGTAATACACATCTCAAATCACTTCCTATGTGCTGACAACCATGGATTTTATGAGGGAATGTTCTTTCTGGTTCCGATATACTTGCTCCCTCACACATACACACTTCAGTTCAGTTTAAAGCCCTCCTAATGCATGCTTGCCATGCTTTGGCCAAATATATTTTACTTGTCCTGGCGGGGTATAATCATTTTATTCCAGCAATCCATCATGTAGATTACTCAGACAATGAAGCTAGAAACCAAATTTCTTCCCCTGATACCATTTGTGTAATGAGTTATTGCCTGCAATATTCTTTCCCTTTTATATTCTCTTCCATGGACTGAAAAGAGAGACAAAAATATCTCTTGAACTTCCATGATCTTGAGCTTCTTTTCATAAAGTCCAGTCTCTGGTGATACAGTTATATTTTTTGCTGTATCATTTATCCCCAGATAGTTTAACAGAAAGAGATAATTGACAATTCCTTCCTAAGTCTTGGAAGTTCTAACATATTCCTGATCATTGCTGCCTGCAGATGGAAACTTCAAAAACCACTGGGCCTGATTGCCACACATGTGCTTCATTTCCTCATTGCAGTGAGTCACTAACTACCATGACTCTTCTCTCTTTTTTCCTACAGAACAAAGTTATTTATTTATTTGTATCCTGCTTTTATTATTTTTACAAATAATTCAGGGCAGTGTACATATCCAACACAACTTCCTCCTCATATTTTTCCTACAATGACAATCCTGTGAAGTGAGTTGGACTGAGAGAGTGACTGATCCAAAGTTGCTATTTAGGCAAACCGTCTCCCATTTTGCAGTTCCTTTTTCTTCCTCTCAGTGCTCACAGCAGTGCAGAATATTTTCTACTCGGTTGCTCTTGGTTGTTCCATAACAGGGCTGTCAAACTGCCGGCCTGCAGGCCGATTACATCATGCGGAGGCCGCGCCCACACCAGCTCCGGCAATGCGAAAAAAGTTGCGATACATCGCAACACATCACATAACGCAGCAAGTTTGACACCTGTGTTCTATAATATCTGGGCTTGCTCCTTTACTTAAAGTATCTTCCACTGGCAGTTTTTCTTGTAGAGTGTTATTTTTTTGAAATGACAGATCCTTATCCTTTCTCATCAGCTGAACGGTGAGCATTGGATGCCCTGATTCTTTGACTTTTTTCTTCAAGGACAGCAATGAGCTTCCATTTGCTGTAACTATAGGGCAAATTATTTTTAGGTAAGAAGACATGCCTCAAAATATTGTAGGCCATAACTGCATATTCCTGTCTATGTTCAATTTTTTCTTAGTGCATCCTTCTTTTTTTGTACTGCATCAGTAATATAAATTGTTTTATGTCTTCTTGTTCAGTTCCCAGGCTTTTAGTTTAGCCAAGTATAAACCCTTGGCATACAGGGAAAATATTAGAGATCGTGCATTAAACTCCTCTGGAAAATTCTTGTTAGCTTGTTCAGTAAGCTCACTTCCTGGAAATCAGCTATCTTATATGCCTCTTATAGTCTCTGCTTACTCAGAAGAAAATAATCACTAAATCAACCAAACTGGGCAATGAGTACTTCTCAGGACACTGAAATAATTAGTGCCTGGGAGGTGTATCCTGTGCTACTTATGAGTGAGTAGTAGTAATAAGTTGCTTCTTGAGCTGTTTTTTGTCTCCAAATCTTTCTCTTGGTACACTATGTATACCAAATGAGTCAATGGCTGACCTGGTAGAGTTAGTTTAACTCAGCATATGTTTAGGAATAACTGATTCTTAACTCACTGATTAGTTAAGCATAATTATAAGTGATTATACATTGATATATAGAGTCAATGTAAAAAAGAAAAAAGAAAAAAAAACAGAAAGGAGATAAATATCTAAAATATGGTTAAAATAATTTTATGGCGCAAAAATCCAAAACAGAAATTGTTTTTTTATTTTTGTTTGTTTTACAGGTGTCCTTGACAAAAAAAAATTCTGATCTTCACCCAATGACATATCTTTGGTAGCATTTTCATTACATTCCTTTTTTTTCAACTCAGTATAAGGCAACTTTCTATGTTCTTAATAGCCCTGTGAGGTAGTCTATAATAATTATGCCAACCAATTCTGAAAAAAAAGTAAAAGAAAGGTGTCTTATGTATGACAACTTGGACGTTTTTTTTAAAGTGGAAACAAGTTTTGCAAGACTTAGAAATTCCACAGCCAATTTATAAATGGAACAGATATTGGCAGCCAGCAAACTCAGGCCTGTCTGTTTGGGAATTTTTCCTCTTCAGGGAAAGGAAAGATTTGTTGAAGCTGCATAAAGGGTTCTTCCTGGCTGAAGCATTTGCAAGAAGGCAGACACAGCTCTTCTGGAAACCAAAGGCAGGCAGGAAACAAAACTTTTCCAGTATTATTATCCAGCTTGGATATGCCTAATTAGTATATGTCCTCAGTGCTGGCCTCCTTCATCAGCCACAGCCTGAATGCATTGAGAATGTCTTCTTAAAAGTTCAGGCCCACCCCTCCACCCCTACCCCCATCCCGGTGACAAGAATATTAATGCACCAACCCTGACATATCTGTTTCAGCTCATACATATGCAACGCCTTTGTTTTCAGAGATTTATGTCAGACTTTGCAGGAGTGAGGTATTCTACCGTTTTAGATAATGGCATGCCAAAGTGATGTTATCAGGCACATTCACCACTCACTCAGGCAAAAAGGAGGAGTATCCCTTCTCTTCCCTTCCTTCCTATCTTCAGTGTTGTGAAACTGTTATTTATCCTTATTTAATTATTGTTTTCTGGGGGGAAATGGTATATTTTTAGAAGAAGATTATGGTCATCCCATGGATTATCTTTTAATTAAGAAAGTATGATTTGTGCCCACTCTACTACAACAAACGTCTTGCTGCTAATGAAGTTAAAACTGACTGACTTAATTTAACTACATCTAAGCACCAGAGTAAAATGTGAAAGTGTCTTTGATCTACCTGTAGATAAGGAACTCATGTGGCAGAGAAGATCTTCTCTTTTTGCAAACTCTGTGTCTCATTCGCAACTTTTCCCTAGGAAGACCAGCTAAGAGAATGGTGAATTGCAGCAATTCACTGGATTTTTTGTTTTGTTTTTGCTCACTCTCTTTTTTTCCCCCAAAGAGCTCTCTTCTCCCTTTCTTTCCTTTTTTCCTTTCTTTATCTCTCCCTGCATCTACCTTTGGGCTAGCTTAAAGCAGTGGGGAACTGCTTTTTGATAAAACGAAGCTGAAGAGGCTAAGGGCCTGCTGGATTAGGAAGGAGAAAGAACCAAACCAGCTGTAGGAAAAGCAGAGGTTAGAGGAGGGCAGCCAAGACCAGTGTAAAGCAGAAGAGGGCACTAGTTAACTGACCTATTTCAGCCACTGTGTCTAACAGAGCAGCAGAAAATAATTTCCCATGTAGGGCAGTAAGTAACTCAGTTGTTCTTTTCTTTTCTAACATAAATGCTATTTATTTTTATTTAACCAGTGAAAGTTTTGATCTGGCTTTTCGTAGCCCTTATCCACATTTAATTCAGCCTGAAGGTTAATTAAATAATCAGAAAAGAAGTGCAATCCTGACTTAAATCTTTACACAGTTGTCTCAGTTCCACTCACAATATGTTTCCTTTTTTGAGGCATTCAGTCGTCATGAATTTCCCAAATCCATTTTGGTAGCAGAAAAATTGGTATTTCTCATTTCTCAGACTGATAAACTCTTATTAAGCCACTTATTGGTATGAGAAATTGAAATATGGCTTGAAAGAAGCCTTGAAAGTTTCTGCTGTGAGTAGGTGAACGAGTCTGTGAATATTTAAAAATGTGCATATTTGCCAGGAATATTCAGAATTCTGTTAATTAACATTGGGATGGATATGTTATTTATGGGGCAATTAACTTAGCACCTTGACCCTGCTTGGGTAAAATAATAAGCCATGTTCATCCAAAAGCTACAATACTACCTACCATAGAGACAAGGGATCAGGGCTTACAGCATTAACTGAAATTTGTCCTGTCAGTGCTGCCATTTGAAGCACAGGCCACCATGCATAAACTCCTTAAAAACTAGGAAGGACATCTATGTGACCATCTTGGTATGGAAATATTGCAGGACTTGCAGCATGCAGACTAAATCTGATCTCATGAGATATCTGCCCCATTCAGCTACTCAGCATATAGACATCCTCCCTGAATACAAGGTTTTTAAAGAGAAGAGAGCTTCTGCTATTGTGAGAATGGGGAGGGGTGTAATCCCATTCTGTACATGAGAGCCCTTCTCATGTATAGTTCTACGCAAAGTAGTAGAAAGATTTTTTTTTAAAAAGACTCTTGGGGAAAGGCAAGGCCAATCAGCTGAAAAAAATAAAATGTTCAGCTGAGAAAAGCAAACTTGGTTAGGATCCTGAGACAGATGAGAAAAGAATTCTAAAAAGGAATGAAGGGGAAAGTATTCATATTACAGAAAAACAAGCCAAAATCTTTACAGTTAGGATAATAAACTAGAATAATCCTGCAGCTGTCACATTGAAAAAGTTGTCTTGTTGCTCATGGTACAAATTCCCTAATTTTTACATTAGGGCAAATGTTACAAATACATTTTTGTATCTTCCAAAATCATTTAGCAACTAAATGGTAAACAGGAAGCAGGAAGTAAAAAAAAATGGCTGATGTTGCAAAGTTGCAAAGTCACACTGGAATGTGGGAAAATATAACAGGCATTTAAAATAAGTTCTTTTATGAAAAAGTAGATGAAATCATACAGACAGACTTTCCTTCATTCAAAATTTCTTTGCTTTGTTTCCTTTTTCCTGTAGCTTCTCATGGCCCTCCAGAATCTGTATTAGAGATTTCCCAATTTGCAGGAACAATTTTTTGAACATATGATTGATAAGAATTAACATGAAAAATACTTTTTCATCGTGATTTCTCTATTTCGTTTCTTTTCCACACAGTGGTGGACTGCAAGAACATGTACTGATTCTATTCTTACGCAAGTGGTATAATAATTTCTGAAATAAAATCTTCGAAACAGGAGGTAGAGCAAATCATTATTCACAAGTCACTTCCTGTTCTGAAACAGTTACTTTTGCGAAGTTATCAACTCACCCCTAGAAGGGCCATTTCCAGGAGACATAAAATGCTTCTGGGAATACTTAAATGTTTTGTCCCTGGAATGGAGAATTTGGCACATACTTCATGAATTGCTACTTTTTGTGCCAAAAAATAGATCCACTAAATATTGATAGGAAGTAATTTGTTTTTTAACATAACAGCTCAGTGTAGGCACATCTGACTTCAAAAAGCTAATTATTACCTGGATGGGAAATCCTAAGTCTGTACACTGGGAAAGAAAGAAAGAAAGAAAGAAAGAAAGAAAGAAAGAAAGAAAGAAAGAAAGAAAGAAAGAAAGAAAGAAAGAAAGAAAGAAAGAAAGAAAGAAAGAAAGAAAGTCTGTGATACCTTATTATCTTGCAAATCCTCCCTTTGCAGTATTTTTCATTCAACAATCCTTTTCTTCCTTTTCCTTAATTTTTTTTTACTGCCATGTTTTCAGGAGAAAAAAAGATGATAGAGGCAGATTTACAAGAAGGCTAATTTTGCAGTTTCCATTATTAGAAATGAAGACATCACTCAAGATGGTCAGTTCAAACACAATGTTTCAGAAAGAAGGAAACGTGTTCAAGGAGAAGCAGGACACTCAAGTGTTCAAAGAAAAAGAAAAGATGCTGTCTGAAAAAGCATTGTTCAGCTTTCACCAAGTTGTGCCATCCAGGTAGATAAGCAAGGTTGGTTAAGAAATATGGGCGCTGCAGTACCAATGCATTTGAGAATACCAGGTTGTGGATGATTGATGGGTATGGCATTACATTTATATACACTGAAATTATTATTCACAATACATAATAATGTTCCCTTGTCACTGTTTAGAGGTCTGAAGCTCCTTCTAGGTCTGTGTTTGTAGAGATTTAAGTATCTTTTCCTTTAATATCTAATGCGATATCTAATCCTCAAAATAAACAAAATGCAGATGTGTCTTGTGTGAATCGTCTCTTACTACAATAACTTTTTAAATAGCTGCACGGTTCTTTCTCCTGTGAGATACTCTCCTGTGAATTACTAGTATCAGGTTATAACTTGATAACTTCTGCACATTCCTGATAGCTGAGTCAGTGATTTTTCTTTGGCACCTCTGTCAAGCCCTTTCAGGCACCAGCTTCAGTTATATTTGATAGATCATAATAACAATATAAAATTAAATTTTCCCATTGGGATATCTTATGAAAAATACATGAGTTGTAACTTTTCCAAAACAATAGGACTTTTTTTTTCTTGCAAGCAAACACAAATGTTTCACATTGTTTCAAGCTTAAAGTCCAAGGGCCAGTTTTGGCAGTTAGGAGAAAGAGCTGCATCCACATGAAAAAGCTCTCTTGTTAAACATCATGTTGCACTAAATGTGCAGAATAGTTTAAAGGTCAGGTATTGACAGCCTTTGAGCTTTGTATGTTTCCCTAATGACCCCAATTACACCCAAGCTGAGTAAGTAGTCAATAAACAATAGCATTAACCTATGGAGGAAAAAGTATTTATTCTACATATCCAAGACAATGGACAATCTCCGGGTTTATCATCCAAATGCAGAGGTGAGATCCTAGTTCCTTTGATGAATGAGAAGGGTAATGGAGGGGGCCAAGGGTGTTTGAATCTATCAGCCCTGTCTGAAAAAGTTCAGGTTGCCCATTTCACACTAGGGCACACAAAGCAGATTTATCTCTGCAATTATGCTTATGTAAATAATCCCAGAAAAGAAGATGTAAGCCAGCCTTCTTGTTGTGTAGATTAGCTGAATATTTAGAAGAACACATGGGGATGCCTTCTACTTTAAAAAGAAATTCATACTGATTTTTTATTTTTTTACTTTCTCATGAGCTGAGTATAAATAAATCCTCCAATTTATTTTTAACATATTTGTTTCCATGGGATCTGAAAAAAACAAAAACAAACCATTTAGCTTTGTTTAGGCAAGCAACATACTTTCAGATCTCTCTGGTAATAAGCACCTACAATATTCTCTATCTTCTTTCCCCAATGTATTCATGAATGCTGTTTAACATGCTACAAAATTGTGTATCGAAGTAAATAGCTAAAGATGTAATCAGAAAACTAAAATGCATGGTACAAAGGAAGAATACTATGGCACTTTAAAAGCCAACAACTGTATGATCACAAAAATTTTCATGGGCCAGGGTTTCCTTTATAGATGTATGAGGTGCAACTTTCATTTATATCTCCCTGCATCTGCTGAAACAGATTTCCCAGTGTATGAATGCTTATGCCACATTCAAGCTGATAATCTTCAGAATTCCACAGGATTCTGCAATTTTGCAGCAGCTGTAATTCAGGAACACAAAATAAAATTTCATATTCAATACATTTGCTTCTTAAACTACATCTCAAACCTTAACAAGGATGTGTTAGCTTACTCACCAGTTCATAACTTCAATGATTCTTAGTGTAGTGATTGAGGTGCTGGACTTGGGAAACTGGATTCAAGTACATACTGAACTACAGAAACTCATTGGGTGATTTTGAACCAGTCACCTTCTTAAACCAATCTATCTCAGAGGGCCATTGTTGTGGGTGAAAACTGGAGGAGAAAGTTCTATGTGTGCCATCTAAAACTCCTAGAAAAAAGATGTGATACATTTAAGAAATATTTGGGAAATAATTGCAGTATGTAGTTAGTTCTCATAATATAAAAGCAAAACAAAATCCAGTTTCAGATCATAAAAATATAAGCTCTGAATTCATATATCTTGAAATAGCCTCTTCCAGAAGTGATTCAAGATTAGTAGTTATGCTTTATTTCAGTGATGGTTACTCCATATAGATCATTATGCTGCAGGCTATCATGTAACCACAATTATCTCACTATTTCTTCAGAAAACATAATATTAATAGATGATAGACATGGGGGACAAACTATTTTCATATTTTATGATCTGACCTCCTTGACTGAATACATTTCTGCTTGGGAATGATACAAATACATAACCATATAAATTAAAGCCTGAAAAATCACTAATACAATGCATTGGGGATAGTGTGACTGAAACTACCTATGTGTTAAAACATTAGAACACCTATGGACCTTGATGAATATAAATCACTGGGGCCTGACAGAGTACATTCCAGAGTTCTAAAGGAGCTGGCAGATATTATCTCAGAACCATTGCACCATATCTTTCAAAAATCCTGGAGCACCGGGGAAGTACCTGAGGATTGGAAAAGGGCTAATGAAAGGGGGAAAAACAGATCCAGGAAACTGCAGACCAAACAGTTTAACATCAATACCTAGGAAGATCCTAGAAAAGATAATCAAAAAACAGATCTGCGAACAACTATAAGCAAACAAAGTTATAACCAGTAGCCAGCACGGGGTTGTTAAAAACAGATCATGCCAAACCAATCATATTTATTCTTTGACAAAGTGACTAAACTAATAGAATAGCGAAATACTATGGACCTAGTAAACTTAAACTTCAGTAAGGCATTTGATAAAGTAGACCACAACCTACTCCTTTGTAAACTAGGAAAAGGTGGGATAGACAACATCACCACCAGATGGATCTGTAGCTGGCTGGCAAACCGTACTCAATGAGTAGTCCTCAACGGCACTACATCCACAAAGAAAGAAGTAAGCAGTGAGGTACCACAAGGTTCCACCTTAGGCCCACTACTCTTCAATATCTTCATTAATGACTTAGATGAGGGAAATGAAGGGGAACTTATCAAATTTGCAGATGACACCAAACTGGCAGGAGTAGCCAACACCTCAGAAAACAAACTCAGGATCCAAAAAGATATTAACAAACTTGAACAATGGGCCCTATCCAACAAAATGACTTTCAATGTGGAGAAAAGCAAAGTTTTACATTTAGGCAGGAAAAATCAAAGATACAAGTACAGATTGGGCGAGACCTAGCCTAAAAACAGCAACCGTGAGAGGGACCTTGGAGCCCTAGTGGGCAATCACTTGACTATGAGCCAGCAGTGTGAAGCAGCAACCAAAAAAAGCTAATACAATCCTGGGTTGTATAAACATAGAATCAAGATCATGCGAGGTATTAGTACTACTTTATAAAACCCTAGTAAGACCACACCTGGAATACTGCAGCCAATTTTGGCCATCATATCACAAAAAAGATGTTGAGAGTTTGGAAAAAATTCAGAGAAGAGCAACTAAGATGATCAAAGGCCTGGAGACTAAAACATACAATGAACGACTGCAGGACCTGGGTTTGGCTAGTCTAAAGAAAAGAAGAAATAGGGGAGACATGATTGCGGTATTCCAGTATTTGAGGGGCTGCCACAAAGAAGAGGAGGTCATGTTATTCACCAAAGCACCAGAGGGCAAGACAAGAAACAATGGTTGGAAACTGATCAAAGAAAGAAGCAACCTGGAATTAAGGAGAAACTTCCTGACAGTGAGGACAATTAAACAGTGGAATAGCTTGCCCCCAGAAATCATGGGTGCTCCATCACTGGAGATTTTTAAAAAGAGGCTAGACAGTCATTTGTCTGACATGGTATAGGTTTTCCTACTTGAGCAGGGGGCTGGACTAGAAGATCTCCAAGGTCCCTTCCAGTTCTATTCTATTCTATTCTATTCTATTCTGTATCAAACAACATAGAGAATATAAAATCAGAAAATCTTTAAAATAATGAAAAACTCTCTTGCTAAGAATATACTTACAATATCATAATGATGTAGAATTATAAATATGGATTAAGAAAACAGGCACATCTAAATTAAATAGTTTAATCTGGTAGATCAAAAAATATTGTACTTTCAGTGTTAAAATTACATTTCTGAAGTTTACCAGCTCAGCTAAGAAATCATTTCAAATCATTTCAAATCATGGGAATAGTGTCATGAGCACCCAGAGACATCCAGGAATTATCTCTTCAGCAAACACATTAAGACTACAATTTCTCTCTTGCTTGGAGCCACATCTAACTTAGATACTTTGTATCGATAATCAAAACCTTTCCCACTACAGTGCCAGCAACTTGAACTCAACACTTTGAGCCCAAGGCACCACCATTACCTTGTTGAGAAGCAAAGATCAGGATTTCAGTGAAGTGTCAGACCACAAGGCCAGGCTTTTGCAAGTCCCCTGGAGATCAGAAGTACAGAGAAGCATTAATGAGCTCTGACTGAATTCGGGAGGGGCTCAACTGCCCAGAATTTAAGAGGCCACATCAGAGACTGAGCAGGTTGCAGGAAAGGTTTATTACAGCCTTTGTGTTTTTCTCTCCTATATGCCTTCAACCTACTGTAGCTTTGACTCGACTCACACCTTTTATATCTTGCCCTGCTCTTTTATCGTGGGTGATGCCAGATCCTCTGCAATAACAACGCACCTTTATCAGCTGAACCTTGCAATAAACTCTGACTATCTTTGCAATTTCCCTAGATTATGTTGGGCTGACCTTGATAAGCTAAAACAATGCTTTGCAGTCACACTCTCTTGGACAGGGTAGTCCCATTTTTTTAAAAAAAATACACATTAAAAAAAAAACCTCAATTTCTACATAAAGTAAATGTGTAAAAGTTTGCAAAGGCAACTGTGACTAAAGATCTCTTTAATAAATAATATCCTTCATTCAGAAATAATTATTGTAGCCAAAGAACCAAACAAATACCTATTTATTACTATGTTCTCCTATACTCAGGACAATATTTGAAAACATATATTTCATATTTTATGGAAATTAACTCAGAGACAATATGCACTAGGTGCACCTTGAAAGATTAACTACTATCCCTTCTTTAAATAAGCAATAGGTTCCTTCGGACATTCAACAAGTGAGATTCTACTTCTCATCTCTGATACATTTATTTAAAGAAAGGTATCATAGACTGTCCCTTCTGCAGAGCTCATTCCTGCATTCAGAAGCAAACCAAGAACAATATGCACCAAAAATATGACATGTGAAAAGATGCATATGAAAACAACTGCAGAGAGTATGGCTTTTTAAACAACGAGAGAATGATGAGGAACTTTGAGGAACAGATTCTGAATAGATATGGATTCCATTGTTCTAAAACAAACTCTGTAGAGTGTGAGTTATATATTCTGTATATCCCCTTGTTGTACAATAAATATGCAGAAATTCATCCTGTGGGATCCTTGTCATTTGGGGCCAGGCTTCCATATGTTAGAAAAATTTACCTTTTCTATTATTAACACAAAGTGTCTCCCCCCAGTTATTACATTTAAAGGCATCAATGGCTTTCTACAGAAAAATGTAAAAGGGAACTCTAGGTCATCACCAGAGGGGAATTAAGCTGTTTAATTAAACAGTTTAATTAAACTGTACTTTCTGTTTCATGGTCACACTAGTAACTAGATTATAATGCAAGACTATATTCTAAGCTTAGACACTAGCATTTATGCAAGAAGATTCAGACTTCCCCTTACACATATCTATTGGAATATATAGTGTCTTAATTTGGATTGAGTCCATGGGGAAAAGAATCTTAATTCTTCCTTGTAGGCTCCATTCTTTAAGAACACTTGCCTCCCTTGTAATATGTATTTTTATGGGTACATGGGGATGAGTTCTTGATGATTTGGGCTAGGAAAAGAATTAAGTTTCTGCCTCCCTAAGTATCAATGCTGCACTTACTATGAATTAAAATAAAAATGAAAGACAACTGCACCGTAGGCATTTTGCTTACTGTGTGTATTAGTTCTGAGATCTGAATTCTTATCTATTCAAAACAATACCATGCATTTAAAGTTATATGTTGTTTTATTTAAATTCACATTATTTTCCACCTAGATGTTGGCTAATCTGACAAAACTGATTTCAGATTGAAGCAAGGTCCAATTTGTTTTTACTTGGCCACAAGTGCTACTGCCATATTTAATGAATTTTGCTTCAACTTCTATTCCACATTGACAGAGTAGAATAAGATGGCAGGCTGTCAAGAAATGAGATCCTTGCTGCTAAAAATTTGCCTCAGCAACATTGAAAGGAAGCATTTTCTTCAGATAAGCCAGAAGTATCAAATTGTTGATTTCCATTAAAAGATAGCACAAAATGATGGGTATTTTTGGCTCCAATCCTGTGACAGTTCAAAGGCTGTACTTTTGTGTTAATCACAGAAAACTGTTTTTCTCAAACTTTAGCTTTCCAAGAAGCTAATTTGAAAGAGACATGGATTGGAAATCAGAGCAATGACTGTGGTCCATACCCATGAAGGTAAACAATCATGGAAGTTTGTGAAAGGGGAGTTTGAGGGTGGCAAATTTAGCCATCACCCTTCCCATCTGGCTGCCACAGGAGCAGTAGGGTATGAAGGTCACAAACAAAGTCAGGCTTTGCTATGCTTTTGTTGATCAAATCACCCTTGGATTCAAGACATAGCTGTAGAATTGCTGAGGTGCTGCAACCCAGGGTGTTTTTGAAGGGCTGGTTTCATTAAGGCTCTTGAACCTTATCGTGTTACACTTCAGAAAGAGTGACCAGCTTATTTAAAACAAAGAAGCTCTGACCTTTTTGCCCTTTTGAAACCAAAAACAGATGAAGCTAAAGTGACTCATTTCTGGTTTTAAACAAGCTCTAAAAATACTTCCCAAGTACAATTTGTTAGGTTTTTCTGTTCTTTTTTGTCTTCCACTTCTTCTTTGCATAAATATCTCATTCCTCCCTTTTTTGTCAAGGTCAACATGTTTGTATTCATCACAGTGAAACTCTTTTCCTCGTCCATCTCGCTCCCTTTCCTTTTTTTCCATTTTTTTTATATGTGTTGTTTATAACCATGACCCTTGATCCTCCAAGTCTTAAAACAGCTTGGCTTTCAGCAGCTAAAACTGACAAGGTCAGCATTTTTCTGTTTATTCTGAGAATACTATTTACCCTCTGGGGTTTTTAAAAGCAATTCTGTAAAGCATCACTTGGAAAAAGTTTGTAGCATTCCCTTCCATTAACTTCACGCTCAAGCAGCAGCAAACTTTTCCCTTTGGTGGATTTTAGAATAAATCCCACTTACTCTTCTTGTCTTTTGCAAATAATAAAATAGCTAAACAGCATCATTAGTGCTTCAACATTGTTTTTAGACATTTTCATTTCAAACAATTTTAATACTACCTGAGAAGTGGTTTAATCATTATGCCATAGCTTATATTTGTTTCAAAAAAAATATATATGTGCTATGCTCTCAGGAATAAGTACAGACATATTATGTTCCAAAAATAGGACATGATAATATTGATAAAAACAAATGGCTAATACTTTTGGAGTTTTTAAGCTGTTAGATATTATGGGCACAACGTTACAGACTATTTCTTGCAAATGAGCACATAGAACTGCAATGTGCAGTAAAAAGTGTGGATTATCTAAAATTCTAGTTCAGGCTAATCAGCATAATGGAGCATATTTGAGCACATCAGTGACTACAGCCAAAAGAAGTATTCTATTGTATTCAACATTAAAATCCATTAAAAGAGATTTGGGCAAGTTTCATAGCTTGACTAACAGGACTAGGATTACTCTTTGTCATGGAAGATATATCCAAAGAACTCTTCAAACAAATCTCTAAGGAATCACTACCTTGGACTGCAATATTGACTGTTGTTGTTTTCTGAAAATTTAGAAAGATTATCATCTTAAATGAGGCAGCTTTCTTAGTGAGATATTTTAGAAGGCAGAAAAAGAACTTTAGAAGAGAAGCCACAATTTAAGTCAAACTAGTGACACAGTCCATGCAGAATTTGCTTGTTATAAATTTTGTCAGAACAGGTGTATTTAGGAACAGGCTGCATGTATAATTTTTAGCCTGAATGATATAATTTAGAAAATACGTATGTTTATTCTTTTTCTTTATCAGTTCTATGTCAAATAGTTCTCTGTATTGATATTGATTGCAACATGCTACTTATGTTAAGGAGTCATCCATACTAAGGGTTAGTAATAAAAGCAGTAGAAAAAATAAGGGGTTTCACTCACATTCATTCAAAAAACTACATTTTCAAAAAGTAGACCTTTTTTGTCTTGCTCTAGATAAGGTTATTACAAGGAAGCTGCCCATTAGCAGTACACCTACTCTTACCAAAAGCCAGTGAAGGGAAGGGAAGGGAAGGGAAGGGAAGGGAAGGGGAAGGGAAGGGAAGGGATCAAAATGCAATATTGTTGTTTAATCCCCCACATTTTCCAATTTGACACTTCAAGTTTTATAAATGAACTCAATACTTTCTGGGTTATATAAATTTATGACAATCAAATGGCTTATTTAAAGAGAAAGTATATTAAACTGAAGGACAATTGACCTAATTTGCATGTTGTTCCTTGTTTACTCCAAATCTGCACCCAATGTGAAATATAGTTATACTATCCGATTTTATGAGAAAACGTATGTACATATTGATTAACAATATTTAAAAATGCTGTAATATACTCTGGATACAATATTTCAATAGTACACAATAGTTCAAAACATAATAAAAAGAAACCAATTAACAACCATAATTAATTAGAAGTTGTCCAAAGAGAACTATTATTCAGTAGTTTGTATTATTCAGTAGTTTGTAAGAAATATGGATATCAGATTAAAGAGCACATGTTAGGAAAAATGTATCTTTTTTAAACGCAAGGTAATATAGGAGTGGAATAGATTAAGTTTAAGATGGAAGAATTAGAAACTGAGCAAACTGATTGTCTATGCCTAGTGTGCAGCATGAGCTGGAGTTTTACACAAGCCCTGTTTCCTTTACTGCTAATATAGTAATAATATTTGTTGTTGCAAAAAAACAAAAAAAACAAGGATACTTAAAGAAAGAAAATGAAAAAAGATTAAGATTTGGATGTGTCCTAAAAATATTTCTCTAACCTGGAATCTTAATTTTTTAAAAAAATCCAGATAAAATATTTATAAATGGGTTTTAATTGCATAGTGATGAAGAGAAAATAATTTGTATATGGTCAGAAACATTCTTTGATTCCATTGCTTTTGTATTTATTCTTGGCATAAAATAATAGATGCTTCTATTAAATTTACAAGTTGACCACTAGTTTCATCAGATGCAAAACTATTAGAACTTCTTTGTGGCTGAGTTCCAATGCATACAAAATTGAAAAAATGTGAAGTTCTGTTTCATACAGCAGCTAGGGTTTTTTATGCTTAACACTTAACTTTTCAGCATGTAAAATCTCATTCCTTAATATTCTATTTACATGATTTTAATCACTACCTTTCCTGAAATTTCAAGGAAAGAATTTGTTACCTTGCTTTAGCAGTTTCAGTACAAAACATGGTCTAGACATGTACATGTACCAATGAAATTAAATCATCAATAATCACTATCTAAAATGAATTACACTGCAAAAAGTGCAGCCTAATGATTTATCTTTTCCTTGTGGAGCTGATCTCTATCAGATTGATTTATGTAGCAGCCAATCATGTTTCAGTAAACTGCAGCATGGCTATGCATCTTTAAGTGGCTATAAATAGTGACGGACTAGGTATTTGTATACCACCAGCTAAAAATGTACCTTAATAGCAGCCATGTCTGCAAAACACTTAATTAATGCTACCTTTTACTTCCTATGTGACTATGTGGACATCCTGCTCAGTGGTATGAATGCACCATTTAATCAGGGGAGGAGATTCTTTTTTGTTCTCTGACAATCAGTATTCAGCGGCAGTTTTCTTCGCATGTTTACATTTATCTGCTTTGATAAAAGATATTCTCTCTTCTTCTTTCCACATTTCACATGATTTGCTTTCATGGAAGATGCTTTTGTGGATTGTGGGAGTGATTGACAGCCTCATGCTGTTCTGTTTAATTGTCTTTTCTGTTACGCAAGATTCAGTGTTTAAGAGACCCTGGTTCAGAAATCAATGCAATGTATGTATACACCAAAGCTATTTAATTTCATCATGTTGATTCTTAAGCTCTGTGGCTACAGCATTTGCTGTACTTACTCTGTGTTTTCTTAAAATATCTGTGCTCTCTCTTCCTCATGCTCCTTGGTATAAAAGACTTTGGGTACTTATCTTTATAATTAAAGACCTCTCCAGGACTCCTTCTCCAGCTGCAATGTGAGGCATTCTTCACAATGGCGATAGTGACAAGGTGATGGATCTAAAGCCTGGACAATAATTTTAAAAGTTTTTTCCCCCTAAATCCTAATTACATTAATTGTGCTTTCCCATCATTTTCTTATTTTACATCAGCCAAAAGTCTTACATTTACTTACTGGCATAGCAGAATGATACTTATGGTATTGTGCTACAAAGAATTAACAAGCCATTGCATATTAGTCACTTTGATTGCAACATAAGTGAGAGAAGACTCGCTGGATGAAGCCGAGTTAATGGATTCAGGTAAAGGGAGGTTTACTCATTCATCTGTTTCTCAGAGTTATGAGTGTCTACCACAGGCAATTTATTTTATCCAGTGATATTATTTTCCTATACCAAGATAAACTAAGGGCGATTTTGCAGTTGCATATCTGTATTTATTTGTTTCACTGTGAGCTCTCCTACATCAGTGTTCCCTATCAAGTGAGAGAGATAAACATGCAACATATACCATTTATATACCATCAATACATTGCTATGTTACATGCTTAGTGAAAGCCAATCAAGCAGCTGCTTCACTAGCAGTAGGGAGATTCTCTGGGTGCAGTAGGAGGAACCAAAAAGAAACGCATATACATTCAACATTAAAGATGCATTATGACCCTGTTATTTTCAGTCCCTGAAATGAAGCAGATTAGTGTTATACCATGTAATATTTGTCATCTAACTGGAGATTGTGAAACATATGCAATCTTTTGAGCTTTGATCAAACAGAAAATGTTATAATGTAAACCATGTTCAGTATCTAAAAAAAAAGCAAGCCTAATATGGGCTGAAGAGTTCTGTTTCTCCTCATACCAATAAAGAACAATATGCTGTCAGTTGTAGCCTTTATAGTTCAACTCAAGCTAACCTGGTCTGCAAGAAAAAAATCCAGGGTATGATTTTCAAAACATTCAAAAATATTCTAATATTTGTTTATTTATTTAGATATGTTAGATTATCACCTCTCAAGAAGTGAATGAAGATGTTTCCAGGAACAAAGTAAATATAAGCTTTTTTTTTTTAAAGAGCATTAAAGACTAACCTGTTAAATTTTAAACAGGTTTTGTAGTCTTCAACAGTAGTTGCTGCCTGTTAAATAGTCTGTGCTATAGAAAAGAGAAAAAAGAAAAGGGCAGGCAGTAGAGATGAGAGTAGAGATGACTTCTGGTCATGATCCTGGGATCACTAAAGTTCATCTTCCTAATTTAAAAAAAAGAACCACATATGATATGTCTGTGTTTTTAGAACAAGTATGATGAAAGTAAAAAGTAAACATTTTTTTTTCCTTCAGAAAGTCCCTTTATCTGTTCTGATCTCCATAGGAACACATTCTGGTATTTGGAATGGGGTTACCAAAATGTATGTCAATTACAGTAAGTAAATCCAGAAAATTTCAAAGTATGATTGCAAGTTGATAGAGTGGCCCAGACATTGAAGTTATTCCTAAAAGTAGAAATAAGGAACCCTGGAATTTCAGTTGTTCCCAAATTACAACTCTTAGGATTTCTCATCATTAATCATATTAGTTAAGGCTTCAGGGACTTTTGTTTTGACAATATATGCAGGATATCTCCTTGCCACCCATACACACATAAAAAAAATATCATAGGTCTGTGACACCAATATGAAATTATCATTCTATGACACTATCCTTAGTTCTAACCATGTTTATATAATTTGCATGTGTAACGTTTCCTGGGACATTAACTGGTTATATAAATCAGATACGTAATTTAGAAGAGAAATAAAATTTATACATAACAAAAAGAAACTACACATTAAAATAGCAAAAATAATAACAATTCTAAAGTGAGATGGACAAATCTAAATTTAGCTATTTAAGAAGGAATTAAAAGGCCTGATACCTTCAAATGCAAAAATCTGTTAGAAACAACATTCTAGAGTTGAAATGCTAGAGAAGACTGTCCCATTGCTACCCACTGCATTCCAGAGTATCAGACACCACAGACCAGCCTATGATGTTTAATTCAAAATCATGTTGAAGAAGGTAAATAACAAACAAGCCAATACAACCTATACAACACACAGCATATAGCACCACAAGAAAGAATGTTCTGCGCTAGATTACACAGCTTGATTGTGTAAACTTTTTGTGAATTCCATATTGTTCAAAGAAGTGAGCCATGTCATATCATCCAATCTTTTATAATCAGCCAGAAACAATCTAGGGGGGGGGGGGAAGAAAGCAGCAGAGAAAAAATTTCTCTAGTTTGTCTCTTTCCATTCTTGGCTTGTCCATATTAATGGAAAATGTTTGCAAAGCAGCAACCTGGACTATTGATCCTGTGAAGCCCTTTAACTGTGTTAAAGTTCCTTTGAAATCCTTCCATGTTAACCACAGATCAGGAGTGGACTGGACTGAATCAAAGTTGTCCCCTTTCTCTCCTACACATTTCCTCCCCCCCCCCAAAAAAAATGAATGGGCAAATTCTATAAAATCGAGAGGAGGGGGGAGGAAAGATGTACTTGAGCTTGATATTAAACATGATTGTCAAACCACTCTTAAGCATCTGAAAAAAAATCAAGTGAAATTTAGGTGCTTAATCCTTCTTAAAGCTATTTGAGAAAATCCAGAAAGAGTGAAAATCAGTGTATTTGCAAAATATTTAACTGTGATTATTCTTCTCTTTAATGGGTATGTATGTCAAGTGTCAGATCTCACTTGAAACCTGTACTTCATTTTGAACAAAAATAAATCGCTTAATATTTATTCCTCTTCACGGAAGAGCTAGAAAAGAAAATGATGCTGCCATTAGACTTAACACATTTACTGTTCGCAACAGACATTCATTTGCAACTCATTTGTGCAGTGAGTAAGTTAAAGTCTAAAAGCTCTTTCATCCACTGTTCAAGTGGTTTCACTGCAGAAATTCCTTAATCAAATGCTTGTGTATAATGTTATAAGTGATTTGCATGATATTATTAATCTGTAAAATGAAATTTCTCTAACATTGATGCTGTATATCAGCCTTCTTGAACTTGTACCTTTCAGATTGAAGAATTTCAATTCTCCAGTGGCCAGACTGATTGGGGTAATGGAAATTGTTATCCCAAACATCTGGAGGATTTAATGTTAGAAAAACTCTGTGTGTGTGTGTGTGTGTGTGTGTGTGTGTGTGTGTGTTGTGTGCATGTAAAACAGCACCAGTAAGTTTACCCTAAAGTAGGTAGATAATATATTTTACTCTGAAATGAATATGAGTAGAGAATGCAAATTGGAAAACATTAAAGGTATGAACAAATGGTGAAACAAATTCCTCTATTATGGATGCTTATTGGGGAAGAAGAAACATCTGAAAATGAACATTTGAAAAGAAAATAATGTGGTCTTTTGTAAAGCAAAGCTGTTATTTGTAAGAATGGGGCTTGAGTTTAATTTATTTTTTTTTTGAGTCTAATACAATTTGCTTATATACAGAAAAGTCTTATACAAGATATTTTTTTTTTAGTTTTTATGTGTTTTTTGTTTCAGTTTTACTCTTTCAATCAGCTGGAACTATATGTATCAAATTAGTAATAGTCATTTAGTATTTAGACAGATGATTAGAAATTTTGTTTGTTTTCCTTTTTATTTATGTATTAAATCTGTATGCTCCCCATTTCTCGATAAGGCGACTTTTATTGTTTAAAATCATGATACATTATATTTTTCAATCCAGTTATGTTTATACAACATTCTTAAACTATATTAATAATATAGATTATTAAATTCTATTATTTAGAAAACATAAGAGTTTTGAGAAGATAGGAAAAAAGTGTTCTATCATAATTAATAGGATTGTTTTAGGACATCACAAGCATAAAATTATTTGATTTTTTCATCCATAGTTGAGTATGGATGATAAACAATGTTTATTATATGAAAATATTTGCTTAATATTAAAGTACCAAAAAGTAGAAAGAAAATAAAAATGGAAATCAAAAAGACTTGTTGGGTTTCTAACTTTCCCCTTTTTGCACATTTGTTAATATACAATATTTGTAGATAATTAGGCCCTCTTGCTTATTACAAACATTGGACATATTTTATGTTGATTATTTCAATAATCACAGGAATTGCAGGGCAAGAATTGGTGGTATATTGATTAAAATATTGGTAAAAGACAAAGGAATGATGCATTCAAATCTCCTTTCAGCTATGATACTCCTTGGATGGCCTTAGGCTGGTCACTATCTTTCAGCGTAACATTGTCTTGACATATTTTGAAAGATAAAATACAACACATTCGAAAGGTTGCTTTTACAATTATTACAATCATGTTGCTGTTGCAGGGTTGAAACATAATTCTTCCTACATGAGTTGTTCATGGCTTATGGGAAAACAAAGCAATTGACTTCCTCATTGGTGTATTTATCGACTTCAGAATTGATTGCTGTGACATTATTTTAGACTTTTCTTATATTCAATATGACTGCTGAAAACAAGTGAAATTCTTTTAAAGAAATACTAAATATACAGGTATGCCAATTAAAGCAGGCAAAATAAGCCTCTGTTGTATTAAAAGCATTGGAAGTTATAATGAAATTAGGGGATGAGCAACATTCCATCCATTTCCTTTATCAAATCAAACATTTCTAAGGCATAGAGGTGCTCTATTGCCAACTGATTACCTTTATTAATGTTTTCCTAATTCATAGTTCGCCAATCCCTGAATCTTCAAATGTAGTTATAAAATTCTCATCAATGATCATATTGACTTGAGAATTACAGAGGCAAAACTCTGTATACTTTGGAATAGAACTCCACATATCTGAGAATGTAGAGATTTGGAAGAAAATGGGATTCTTAGATTTTTTTACAGAAGGGCAGCATAATGAAAAAAAATTCTATGTTTAGAAAAAGATGGAAGAATCAGAGTTTAACACTGTAATGTAAGATGACATCATATGAGCTCACTTTAAAATTCTGTGAATGAATCAAGGTGACAGAAGAACTAAAACAATCATCATGAAATATGCATCGCACACATACACACAATTCCTAGGACAACAGCATTTCAATTAAGATGATTCAATAGTTACTGAAAGGTTAATAAGATTGAAAGTGTGGTGTGAAAGAGTAACTTCAGGTTCAGAAAGACTGCATGCTTGCCTGGAGGGAAAATAGCTATAAGAAACTGAGTCCAACAAACATAATATTCTTGCTCTTGTGACTAGTATAGGCATAATATTCAGACTCCATTCACTAGTGTAGCTAGTTGCTACATTTGTTATATTTTTCATTACACCTTAATTCGGGATAATATAAACTCTTCCTTTGTAATCAATATTTTCCTTCCCATTCCTCTCCTCTCTTTTATTTTATTATTTACACTATAGCAAGTAAACTGTTGAATATATTCCAAAGTTAAATGAATGCCATAGGCACATCAAGTATGACACAGTTTATCAAAATAAGAATGCATTTAAACTGCAAATACTAGAACTGACAGAAATTTAATGAAATCTTTTGCTGCGTATTCTATATTTCCTATTCACTGAATAGCCTTTTAATTAAAGAATTTTGATATAACATATGGAGATGCGTGAAGAATAAAGACATTTATCTACACATGCCATTATTGTTGCATGATAACGAGTGTTAAAACCAACTTTTTTTTGTTGAGTAATTGTACAGCTCAGTTTGCACCTAGACAGTAAATGTTTCATTTAAGTTGACATGGAACAGTACTGAATTGTCTTGCAGTATAAATATTTGCTTTAACTTAGTCGGAGATGAGTCCATCTGTGAGATAATGAAGATCTGTAACTGCTTGTTATAATTATTTAATGGAAAATAATAGGCATATGGAGAGTCAGTTTGGTATAGTGGTGAAGGCATCAGGCTAGAAACCAGGAGACTATGAGTTTTAGTCACATCTCAGGCACAAAGCTAGCTACGTGACCTTTAGCCAGTCATGTTCTCTCACCCTAGGATGGAGGCGATGGTCTTGTCAAGAACAATTCAGAGACTTTTCCAGGCACCCTCTGAAAATCAGATATGATTGAACAAAAGGGAAAAAAATGGCTATAAAGCGAGTATATATATATTACATATACATGTTATTTAATATGTTGTATGAACTAACTCACAGTGGACAGAATACTATCCAAGATTTATTAATTTTATTTTGACCTTTAATTCTTCAATCACATATGATATAAAGTATAGGAATTATGTTTGGTTTCAACAGAGTTCTTTTATAAAGGATTATGATACATGGGTTTCGTTATTGAACTGTTTAACTTTTTTTTAAAAAAAATCATCTTTAGTACCAGCCATTTCATTGCACCAAGGATGCACAAAACTTTTCAAATTGAAAACATTTTTGAACCCAGATGCCCTGTGTCTAGACTGTATTGGACTGTTCCATCTCCATTCTAGAAATTAATAATTCTAGTTTGAACTAAGTTCTGATGAAATTAAAAGTGGAAGACACATGTGTACAAACTACATTCTATTACTTTTTCAATTTGAGCGAAATATCAGTTCATCTCTAGTATGAGTTTCAGGTGAAAGTTCAATTGTATTATATTCAAAATAGTTTAACTATTGCTATGCTAATTAGTTCAGACTTTTTCATGAGGCAGAAAAATATTCCCTAACTGATGTTACATATTTATTTGAAGTGTTGAAATTCTGGAACAAATATCACTGCAAGCAAATAAATAGAGTTTCAGTATTATTGCATTTGCAATAATGCCTTTACAAGCACCAGATAAAACTGTGTTGTATACTAGGATTCAACACATTCCCAAAATGAGGACCTACGTCTACACAAAGATGAATACTGTAGCAAATTTTGTCCCCACACTTTTTCTCAGAAATGAATAAATTAAAAGGGGCAATTTAAGTTATTCTAGATGCCTTATGATTTTAGTCTTTGGGATTTAAGTTTTCTACTTTCCACATAGTTTCATCCTGGAATGAAATGTTGAAAAGATGTTATAGCTAGCTGTCTGAATTAGGAACAATGGCAACATTTCACTCTGTTAAAATTCACTCTAAAAATTATTAAATAACCATGAGAAGAATAGCAATAAGCAATAGTACTTAGACTTATATACTGCTTCACAGTCCTCTCTAAGCAGTTTACAGAGTCAGCATATTGCCCCCAAGAGTCTGGCTCCTCATTTTACTGACCTTGGAATTGATGGAAGGCTGAGTCAACCTGAGCCAGTGAGAATTGAACTGCCAAACTGCTGGCAGCCGGCAGAAATAGCCTGCAGTACTGCATTCTAACAACTGCACCACCAGGGCTCTTAAGTAATCAGAATGCATTGGAAGGCGCTTTTCAGCCCTTTCCATTCCAATATAGTATATTTTTTTGTTCTAGCACAGTGAGTGTATTGCTATTTCTACTCCACTACTTCTATCTCGAACTCACATAGCAAATGCTTTTATAGCTGGAGAATTCTAGAAGTTACTTAGTTTGATAATTTTGCAGGAAATTATTCCAGTTGTGAACATCTGAAAATGTTGAGATAGCTGTATCAGTTCACAGTGGCTTTGCATAATCCCTTACTGGGGAAAGAAATTTCCAACCATTACCAATTCTGATTTCAGTATTCAGGTCCATGTTATGAAAAGTCTATAAATGACCCAGTTGCAGAAACTCAGACCATTGAATGCTTATATAAAATCGATTTGAATTCCTAGTCATCAGTAGTCAAGAACATGAGCAAAATATACAGCAGACTGTAAAGCAGTCTGAAGAGTATACCATCAAATTGACAAAGGTCAACTACAAGAATTTAAAAAAAAAACAATAAGGAAACTTTTGTTGGTGTATTGTCAGCTATTATCAGGTATATTGTTATACTGACTGGTGTATTTGCAGCCATCATATGGAGTTAAATAGCACCAAATCAAATAAAAGAAATAAATTAAACAATGACTGAATCCTTATTTCAGTAAATTATAATTAACTAATCTGAAACAACCACTAAAGCTTTTAAAACTTTATTAATATGGTTGGTTGCACATTAACCAGACATTTAGACTGGATTTACATTTGTATCCATCTATTGAGTCCTTCTCAAGGAGCTCAGGTAGGCATATGTTGTTTGATGGTGTTCATTATTATTTGGTTGGTGATACATCAGGCAGATGTTTGGAATGGATATGGCATTTTTGTCACCTATCCAGTCCTCCCCAAGGACCTGAAGTGGGCAGAAGTTGTTGTTTAATAATATTAAAGTATTATCACAAGACATGAGCTGTTGCAAGTAAAGCTGCCTGTTGCAATTGACTCTGATTTTGTCAATACCAATGGTGTTCAAGTGCTGCTCCAGAGGTTTTGGAATTTCACCCAGATAGCCTTTTGCTATTGGTCCTCTCTTTGCTTTCTTTTGCAATGTTCTGTCACATAGGTTTTACCAGATGTTAATCAATCTTCAATTTCACCTTGTTACAGTATACCGTTAAACTGTTGGCAATGAGTGGGTGTAGACCTTCAAATGTTTCAACTAAGAACTATACAGTTCATGTTCACATAATACTAACCTTTCCTGCCCATTTCTTCACCATTTCTGCTGTTCTAGCAAGTTCTTTCGTTTCATTTTCATTCTTTTTTTTAATATATTTTATTAATTTTTTACAACAACAATCTTTAGTGCTTGGTAAACATTGTGTTGTCTGGGTACATATATTTAATAACAATCAATAATAGTTAATTTTTATGATTCCATAATCAACATACTAGCTAATAATACATTTCTTTGATCTTCTCTTCTTCCAATAGTATTTTCCTTTTGCCAACATTAAGTACAATTCTTAGTATTTTCAATACATACAAAATTGAGTGAAAATATTTTTCTAGTGTTTATACAAATAACATCAACATCAGTGTATAACATCTTTTCTAAACAGCTTATATTTCAGCTGTATTTGCAAAGAATTATTTTATTAAATCACTATAGGTCTTGTTTTCAAAATTCTTATTTAAGCTTAATTTCCCCTCAATGTTCAAAACATTCTTGTCAATTATAATTTTCTCAAAATTAATTACATTTAAATGTCCAGACATTTCATTCACATAATAAGCCATCCCACTATTTTTATATTTCTCATCTCATAAAAGAAAAAAAAATACTATACTACTTATAAATCACAACCCTCTTACTATAGAATTCATTTATATCCAAAGTTTCTCTATTTTTTTAGCCATATTCAAATAAGTGTTTAGTCATGTAGTATTCCATCTGATAAGTCAGGTCATTTGATCTCTTGAATCTAACTCTAGCCTTCTTTTTTTGCCAAGCAACTTTCCAAGTCAATGTGTTCAGCTTACCAGGGAATTCTTCCAGTATTTTTATAAATGTTATTAAGAATGGGGAAGACAGATTAGATGGAGTATCTTTGATGGGGAGTTTCACCCATTTATATTCATTGAAGAGCTTCCACTCTCCTTCTCCCTCAATTTCTCTTTTCATTTTTTGTCTCCCAAACTCTAGTGGTTCCCTTGTCATGTCTATAATCCATTTTGTCAGGTCTTCTTTCTTGTCCTCTAGTTTATTTTAAAGTCCTGAAAGATAAGATGCTTTTTCCTTTTCCAATATTATAACAAAAACTTGCAGATTTTTCTTTGCTGTGTTTAGCTGTAATTCCTTTCATTTATAGCCTCCATCTTTATATCACTTTCCTCTGATTTGTGTTCTATTGTCTTATTTATTTGTTCATTCTTTATCGTCATTTTCTGAGAGTTTTTTTAGTTGTGAGCTTAAGTTCAAGATGTGCTCATTTATGTCATCTAGATTATTTTTAAACTTATCATGATTTGAAACAATTGTCATTTGAATTAGTTGCAACATGGCAACTGGAAGGTATTTGTCTTATCTTGAAGTGTTACTCCTGCATATTTCTGATGTTCCAGGCTGGGAGCTTCAGAAAAGAATCTTAGGTGCAGTTTCCTACCACATTTAGTTAGGTATGCAACATCCATTTTAATTATCAATCAGCCAACATTTGCAGTCCAAAATGTTCAACCACCTAAGAGCAATTCAGGAGCTTCCCCCCTAGAAGAGTAGACAAAAGTCAAGATTTTTCTTTATCTGCAAACAATTCTTGAGCCTAAAGATCACAGCTCAATAAGTATTTATAATCTAAGAAGATCAACATTTTTTATAATTCTCAGTCTGTAGTAGATAGCCCAATGTATTTTTTTTCCTCTGCCCAGCTGTTCTCTGTTTAGCTGAGAGTCACTGAGGATCAAAGGGACAGGTTGTTATCTGTTTCTGGGAGTCCTGCCAGTTTCTAAGTCAAAATAGCTATAATTTTATGCTCTAATCCACCACTAGATGTCAGTAGCTATTCATTTTCCAACTTTTAAAACAAAAAATATTTTCTTGTAATTTCATCAATACTCTTTCAAAGGGAAGGTCTTAACAATTTCCACAATTTTCAGGTTTATCCAGACTATAGCTTTATATTAAATTCCATTTCAATATGTTTCTGTTTCCCATAAAAATTAGAGCTGCTTCCGTGTACAGAAGGGTGGGGCAATCCCCTTCCTTCTCACTTTTGGAGGATTTTTGCTTCTTGTGGGACTTTTCCAGGAGATCAGTTGCAAGATAGAAGAGAAAAGATCAATATTCTCACCCGGTTTCCAACATGCTGTTCATGTCTGGTTCTAGTTAGTGCTTTTGGACTTCAGCTGCTGGTAGCTTGGGCTAGTCACTGAGGTGCAGCTAGCCTTTCTCCTGTTGGTTTGGAGGGTTCCCCCACATCAAATGGATTGACTGCTGTCTTTTTTCGTGATCAACGGGGGGCCCTCCTTTTTTGTCATCTCTCCAGGGCGACTTTAGAACCATTTAGGGTCCCCTGGCAGGGTGAATTCAGCTGTGGGGTGCAGAGCTCCTCAATCCCTCGGCCACGTCACTACGACGCAAAACCATTCTTATCCCTTCCTTTATCCAAGCTGCATTCTTGTTGGTTTTCTTTGGATTTGTTACCAAGCTGTATCCAGAATTGCACCGTTGTTGTTGTTTTTTTGAGGTGTTGATAAATCTTTCTATTGATGGATTGGTAGAAATGTTTCTGATTTGACTGAAATTTGAGATTTTGCCTATAGTGTACAATTTGGGAGTCTATCTGCTAATCTTCTTGGCTATAGCTATAATTTGTCCCTTTATTATTTCCAGTGCTTCTTGATCTTCTTGTATCTAGGTAATATTTCTTGATCAGACATTCTTTGATCTTCTTGTTATCCAACTTCTTTTTTTTACATGTTCTAGTTTGCTTGCATCTGATCTTAGCAAGCTGATTTTATTTTTCATTCTGATTTTCCATATTGGTGGTACACTGGCTTTTTTTTCTTATTTATTCATTTTGTATCCCAGATATTCCAGTTATAACTGCAGCCATACAGTCCATTACTTTGTTTCTTGCACTGAGTAGCAGCTTCAAACCAAACACATTGGATTTTCAATAATTTTATTAATGATTTTTGCATACCCAAAGAATACAAGTTCAACAAAGAATATGAATTCAAAGTAACTTAAAACAAATTCTTTCTTTTCTTTTCTTTTAAAATAAGAAATGCCACCATTGATTTTTTTATGTATCTAAGAAGCATTGAGTATAAACAACATAAATAAGTTTCAATGACTTCTTTAAAAAAAAAATACAGAAATGTATGATAATTGAGATATGTAACAGTTAATGGTCTAGATTAGATAGGAAAAGGAAATTAAAGCTAGAAAACTACACTGTCTAAAATGCTAACATGCAGAGAAGAAAATGGATAACAGGAAAGGAACTGACCCAACATAAACAGCCTCAAAGGATTTTGTTGGCACAATGTCAGATTCAAAGTTGGATGAGGATAGAAATGTGAATTGTTTAAATGTAAACAGTTGTTTAAAGAAAAAAAAGACTAAATGCCTTTTCAAGTATTATTGAAGAAATCAAGTGGCGAGAGCTGGAGAAAAATATATTTCCATTGCATCCATTGTTTGCTGCTCATTCTCCATTTGTAGGTAGACAAAAAAATCCTTATGGTACCTAAAGGCCAGCCACATATTGGGTCTACCTTTTCTACAACACACAGGGGGACAATCCCAGGCACATCTGTTCAGAAGTCCCACTGATTTCTACAAGATTTTTCTCTCAGATTATAGGTAGTCCTCAACATAGAACAGTTCATTTAGAGACCATTCAAAGTTACAACGGCACTGAAAAATGTGACTTATGACCATTTTTCATGCTTAAGACCATTGCAGCATTCCCACGGTCATGTGATCCAAATTCAGACACTTGTTAACTGACCCATATTTATGACGGTTGCAGTGATAGCCTTTTGTGACCTTCTGACAATCAAAGTCAATGGGGAAGTAGAATCTATGAAGAGTCAGTGAATAGACCAACTCTCATAATTCCTCTCTGGACAAAGAGAGGACTCAGAATTGTCCACCAGTGCTATAGATCTCTGTGCCTGTTGAGGAGGTGAGAAAATAGTCACCTCCTATTGCTTAGAGCTCTGGGAGACAAGGGAATAGCCATCTTGCTCAAATTGTGGTCATTAACATTGAAAGGACACTAAGTTTGCATACTTCCTTTTCTAATCACTTTTGAAAATTGATTGTTAATTGCTTTTCGGATATTATGAACCTTTGGATCAACGTGTTATACTGTAGCACTGGGTGAGTTTCTTCAATCCTTAGAAAAGGGGATGTTAAGTACAAGTTAAAAACTTTTCTTTAAAATAATTGAAATAAATAGCAAGAGGATGATTAAAATTTTGAACCCAGAAGTTAATTTTAATAGTGTCTGCCTTTATACATTCTGTTTAAATGATATTATGGAAGGGAACACATTCTACCTGAAAAGATGGAGACTGGGTTGAAAGTGGATTTTAAAATGACAAGCTACAAGAATGACATGGAAAAAGATGTTATACTGGGCATACAAATGAATCCCATTGATGTCTTAATAACTAAAAGGGTATACAAATAACAAACTAAGAAAGTGATACAAATAATTTTCCTATATTTGATTTATAAGAGAGGCTTGTTAAAGTTTTGGAGCACTTTTTGAAAAGGGAAAAAGAAAAAAATGAAAAGAAATCAAGTTACAGGACATTATTTAATGGGGCTAAAGATCAAGATGGATGGAAGAAATGTAAAGTTGTCTTATTGCAGACATGTCAAGCTCGCGACGTCACGTGACATCACGCAACGTATGGGGAAGGTTTTGCCATTGCCAGCAATGGGGTAGACGCGGCTTCCGGATGATGCGTCCGGCCTGCAGGCCGGCAGTTTGACACCTCTATCTTATTGGATCAAGCCTAAGATAGATATGTTTTTTATCTCTGGTACTCTTTAATGGAGTTTTTCTAACATCAGAAAGAAATGAGGAGGCTGTATGGATTTGCTCATAAATAGGAAATGGGATAAACAAGAGATCATTTGTTATATTTTAAAAGAAAGTGATAAATTTTTAAAATTGTTTATACTTGTAATAAAGCCACTTCTTTATATGCTTCTTTTCTTTTTCTTTATTCTTATTTTTATTTCTTTTCTATTTCTCTTTCTACTTTTTTTCTTTTCTGTACCTTCCATTTTTTCCTTTTTATTCTTTTTTTCATTTCTATTAGTTTTTACTGTGGTAATTGTAATCTTTAATAAAAATTACTATACAAAAGAAAGATTTCTATCAGTGGGGTCTCTTGGGAGGAGTCAGAATAACAAAATCAGTGCCATAGTGTCACGACACAAGCCTTGCCTCTTTTGTATGTGCATTGTGAGCTGTGCAGTGGTTAGAATGTAGTATTGCAGGGTAACTCATTGTTCACTGCCAGGAGTTGGATTCTAATTGGCTCAGCTTTCCATCCTTCTGAGGTCGATAAAATAAGGACTCAGATTGTTGGGGGCAATATGTTGACTCAGCAAACCACTTACAGAGTGCTATAAAGAACTATGAAGTGGTTTACCGTATACATCTAAGTGCTATTGCCATTATATACACGTAGAAGGGAGCAAATTTTACAGCATAATGTTACACTTTCATCACTCTAACAAAAACAGTAGGTCCTGCTATTGCCCATGATTTTAATGAAGATTTTTTGCAAATGTATAATTTGCAAGTTGCTCACTGTGAATGGAATGGAATCATTACATTTTTATATAATGGTAATATCACAAATTTCCTCTCAGAAAATCACAGAATTATAGAATTAATAAGGAGAAGAATGATCCCCAAATCATAAAATCTAACCCTTGTTCCATGTAGGATACATTGGATACAATTGCGGATGCCTGCTAAGTCTTTGCTTAAAACTTCCTGCAAATAAATTCTCAGTTTGTTTAAAAAAATATCTTTAGTTGCCTTTTATATATCAATTGTCCTTTTCATCCTTTTCAACAGTATGCTGGCTATCCATTTCTCCTGTCCTTGAAATACTTATAGGTGTTAATATCTATTAAGAATAGGTTTCTTATGATTCCTTAAAAAAATCTCTTACAGCTTAATCTGAGAGTTAATCAAACATGAAATTAACTAGGGTCATTAATGTATTATATTCATGCACTCCAAACTGTCATTGGAACTTGACCCAATTGCATGCCAGCTGGAAAGGAGTGGACCATGTCTCCCTTTTAAAACCAAAAGTAAGATGAACTAGAGCAGGTTTGTAAAGCCTATGTCTCAGAGGTCACAGAGCACACTAGTTATGTGCAGTTGCTCAGTAAGTGCTCTATAAACCATCTATTCTTGGCAGTCTTTTTTAGACTCATGATTTTTAAAATAGGGCAATTAGACAGATGGTAGTTCCCGATATGTGGACTGTGATTTTGGCAGGCTCATTTTATTGAATAAGGAATCAAACTGGGTTCCGTGTGCTCCAAATTTCATGTTTAATGCTATACAGCAAAATCATGAAATCTTAGTGTCACAGTATAATGAGCTTCTTTTTGAACTGAAGTGTATTGTTTTGCAAGGGGTGGTAACTGACACAGAAAAACAAAACAGTGGAGGCTTTTATGCTTTTTGCTATATACAGTGATATATATTTACAGTACTGGTTGCACTGCTATTTGCCTGGTGCCAGATTTCCTCCTAAGTTTCCTCCCAGAAACACTTCCCTCTGATTCTCCTGCTTCCTCCCCCTTTCTCTCCATCTCATTCCATAAATTCTGGGCTTGACAAGAGAGACACTGAAAAGAAAGGAATGGGCGGGAATTTTACCGCTGTGCCTTGCCCTTCTCCTGCTCAGCTGGACACTGACTGCTTCTCCACTGGGGAAAGAACTTGTCTCAGTGTCTTCTGCCCAGTCCTTCTCCAGTGACCAGGGCTTTACTAATAACCAAAACACCCCTCTTTCCCCTCTTGGATTTTGAAAGAAGCTGCTGCCTGCAGCCAGCCAGTTCCCTCCTTCCCATTCTTGGGTCTTAGGTGAAGATGTTATCTCTGTGGATCTTCAGTAACTTCCTTCTAGGTCCTAGGACACCAGGAAGGTGTCTTCTTCCTTCCCAATGACTGCTCTGCACATTCCCATAACTTTACTCTCCAATTTTTCTCTTCAGCTATTCCTTTTTCTATCCTCTCTTTCTCTCATCTCCTTTTCTGTCTCTAAGTTTTAGTCTGACTGACCACATAGCCCCCAGCAAATGAGGAGGTAGATCTTTTTGCTAGGATTCTGGTCCAGAACAACAGGCTGGACCAATGAGGCTGGTGTCTCTACATGTCTCCACACCAGCCCTGATTTAACAGCCAAATCAACTCATCAGCCTTATCCACAGCACAGCTGCCCCTCAAGGCCAGAACTGAGCTTCATTTCTCCATGTTTCTGACTCACACCAACAGAACTGCAATCATGCAGGGCAACTAAAAACCATATGCCAGAAAACTGTTATTATAAATTGACTAAATAATGTACAAGGCTTCCTTCAATTTTGAGATTCTATAAATAATAATTTTAAATTCCAAGAAGATGTTCAATACTCAATTCTTTATTCACTAAACATGCTAAAATGAAATAAAGTGAAGTAATAATAGAATGAAGAAAAGGTGATTATGTCCAGCTTGATTAAATGTTTGTGCAGGGTTGCTGCTCAAAAAGCACTTATTAATAACAACCTGTGAGCCAACAAAGTCTTACACTTTACACTCACATTACTATTTTTGCAGCCCTATCACACTGCTGACTCTTATTTAGTTAATAATGAACTGCTATTCAAAGACTTTTTTTCCACAAGCCAAGCTGTGCATATAATTATTGTTTCTTACTTGAGGAACTTTGCATTTGCTCTATTACATTTCTTTCTACTAATTTTCACCCTTTTCCTTAAATTTTCAGAACAGTTTTGATATTTATTTTTATCTCCTAGGATATTAGTAACCAATTTTCTTCCACCTGTAAATATCACAAGCATTCCCTCCATCTCTTCATCCAAATTATTTAACAAAAATACTGAAAAATGCAAGACCCAGAATTGAAACTTGTGGCACTTCGTGCCCCCTTCAAGTTTCATAAATGGGCACTTTTGAAGATGATTTTTAAGATAGCTGAGGATGGAATTAACTCTGATGCTATCCAAGCCATACTTAACTAGCTGGCTAATTACACAATCTTGGAGTAATATTATTAACTGTTTTGCTGAAATCATTTTATCTACAGCAGTCTCATAAAATTCTAAGAAAGCGCCCTGATCCAAAAGAGAAAGAGAAGGTGGTAAGGCTTGTTAATTCATTAATTTAAATATTTTACTTATTAATATCAATTTAAACATTTTGCTTATTTATTTGTATCCTGCCTTTATTATTTTTACAAACTATGTTAATTATAATTAATAATAATGTTAATAATAATGTTCTTGACATATCTGATTTCCAGCAAATATTGCATTATTATCAAAGTTCTCACGGATCAATCTTTAGTGGTTGACTATGAAATTTTTCCATACATCAGTACCAGACTAACTGACCTCTAGCTTCCTGGATCCTGTTTTTCTTCTTTTCTGAAAACAGGGTCAACAATTTCATTCACTAGCTGTCTTTGATTCCTCAAAGATAATGAAGTGTCAGCCAGACCATCAGCAAGTTCCTTCAGTGCCTAAAATGCAATTCATCTAGTTCTGGAGATTTAAATTAAATAGGTACTCCCTGGTAATGCTGTTTTCATTCCATGTTTCTAGTATTTAAACTTTTGTTAGAAAAACAAGTTTGAACACACTTGATTCTCAGTTAATTAACACTCTATTGTTGAATATGATGCTGGGTGAAACCACAATAGGTTGAATGATAGTTATTTTTTGGATGCAGCTCAGTCTGAATGATGTATAATATAAATGGATGAACAAGTCTGATTCTGCTAGTTTTCTTGCACTATTAACTATGTAAAACTACAAGGTTTCCCAGTGGAATAGGTTTGAGATGGCTTTCTGTGATAGTGGTTCCTGCAGGTTTTTTGGAGGAATTTGCCCTTATAAAACTCCAGTCCATGGCCATGGACATCAAATGAGTTTCAGGCTTTTTTTCTTTCATTGTGTTGCGTTGCATTGCATTTATTCATCATCTGAATAAAATGATTTTCTGTTGTTATCTGGAGATTTTTGATAAAGTACCATGTGCACACAAAGTATACTATTCATACCTGTACCAAGTAATCTGGGAATAGATGTGGACAGACTAAATTTTAAATCAGACCAGATTAAAGTGCTATAGGAAAGAGCTAAGGGAAATTTATTTATTATGGAAGTTGTGAGAAGCTACCCTCTCCGTAAAGAAGCAGTATACAGTTGGTGATCTTCCAGGACTCAGAATTATTTATGGATATTAGGGATGATGTTGTTTTCAGGACAGTTTCAATCCTATGTGGAAATTGCAGTTATTGGTGGGCTTGGTGACACATTCTTCATGGTTTCAAAGCTGATTGTTAAATGCATGTACTGCTTGCTATACACAGCAAGACCATTCCCTATTGGATTCAGAAATGCTCCTCCAAGATCTTAAGCAGAGATATTTTTCATCAGTGTTGACACCTGATCCTGTTTTAACTCAAGGTGCAAAGGATTGAACCTGGACCTTCTGTGTTCAACCTTTGAGCTATGGTCCTTCTAATATATTCGCTGGGAGCACAGCAGGCCAGAGGTCTAAGAAATAAATGCAAACAGAGTTGCATTTTGTTTTAATTTCCATTTGCCTTTGTTTCCTGTCTAACCCTTTCCAAGAATTAAGAGAAAAAGACTAATCTTTTCAGCTTTTATAGAAAACCTTGTGCAATTGAACTCAGTATGATGTTCAAGGCTTCCAAAAGCTTCGGTATTGAAGACAACAAATAAAGCAGTAACTTTGTGGCATTTGAATTTAAACTAACATATATACATTTAGATATGTGGATAAGTTTCTTCATATTTCTTTCTAACTTATAAGTAAGGGAAGTTTTTTTGCAGAAAGGACTTTAAAGTAGAAATTGTGCACACTCTAGAACTAATTTTTGTACCTTATGAAACCCCTTATGTGTTATAAATTGTTCTTTTGACCCAGGCTTTAATATAAACATAAAGATGAGCATAAAGAAAATTAAATAAGACCAAAGCTGTAGGAGAAAATATAGTGAGTCCAAGCGTTTAGAAGATGAGAGAATAGCTCCTGATATGTTGTATTATATTTTTTATTTTTGTGGAATCTGATAATTATGAAATATATAAGTTTTTACTGAGTCACATCAATAACTTTTGTCATAATATATTGGCTCCCAACTCCAGCTTTTTTTTCACAGTGCTGCATTTTGTGATCAAAACTAGGTATACTAGTTAAGAAATATATTTTCTTTTTTTAAAAAAAGAATAAGAAGATATAGTTTTCAATCAACAAATATTTCACACTCCCCTTCTCATTTCCATTCTCTTTCTCCCATCTTTATAAATGAAGAATTAAACAGTGAGAAAGAACATACTAAGTAATTTCATTTAAGAAAATAATAAATCATTTAAATATGAGAAGTAATTTATGTCCATCAAATATAGATATCAATTAGGTCTACAAAATTTAGAGTGCAAAAATCTGGATGACCACTTGATGGCAGCAATTGCCTTTATTTTTACTGCATTTAGAGGTCATTGAAATGTATGCAAATCTGATTTGGTAGCCAAGGTGTGTTTCTTATATCTCCCAGTATACTCCTATCATTTGGAGTGTACAATAATTCCCAAGCAGTGTTATCAAGAAATGAACACATTTTAAATTGAGATGCTTGCCAGAGAAGACTTAGGCAAGGAAATGGACATTGTAGAAACATTGGGTAAGAATGCTATCATTCTAGATTTTGAAGAAAAATGAATTGTGTACTTCAAAAATGTGGGATTTAATGAGCTGATAGCAACCATAAATAGGATCCAGTACAAAAGAAGGTAGGAAAAAATGACCATAACATAGATATGTGTTCCTTAAAAATAAGATACTGAAAGCACAACTACAAAGAGTTCCAATGACAAAAAAAAAAATGAAGGTGAGTAAAAGCAGCAAATATACTTGCACAAAAACTTTAGGGTTTATTTGAAATGAAGAAAATATGCATATGAGGAGTGCAACAGGTCTGCCAACAAGGAAGAATACATATATGAGGTCTGGGCAGGTCACCAAGGAAGAGTACATATGTGTGTAAATATGGGATCAGGAAACCCAAAAAAATAGGTTTGGTAGAACAAGGATGCTAAGAACAAGAATAAGAGTTCTTTAGATATGTTCAAAAAGGCTTCTGAATGTGTTAATGGTAAATGTGTTTCACTAGGCAATTGTGAATAGCAGGAAGAAGCTTCAGATTGAAACATGATCAAGAAATATTTATTTACTTTGAGTCTGATTTTCCAGAAATAGAAAGATTGATCTGAAAAAGATTGATCTGGATATGTTTAAACAGAGACCAGATAACCATCTGTCAGACATTTAGTTGGAGCATGGTGGTCACGACTGACAATCAGCAGGTTTGCATTAGAGACCTGACTGCCATGAGATGGGATGAGTCACACTCCAGCTTCTGCTACCCCAGAAGTTTGAAAGTGGGTGACTGTGAGTAGATAATGGGTACCACCTTGATGGGTTCATTAATGGGGACATGAAAGGAGCCCCCAACTGGGTATCCCCTGGGCAACAGTGATGTCACTGGCTAATCCTTTCACAATGGAAGTACTTAGGTTCTTATGACGTAGTACTAGTAGGCATTTAGTTTGTATTGTTGTAAAACACGGGGAGTACCATCCCTTACAATTCCTCCTTCTATGATTAATACTGTTTTCTCTATATATACGTTTTCCAATTTCTGATTGTCCATATGTCCAAACTCAAAGGTAAATATTTCTGTTGATAACTATATATCCTATATATCACAACCCTTTGCCATTAGTCAGGTTAAAAGGATTATAACTTCAATGAACTTCTAATAAACTGTATCTCAGTGCCAATAAATATAAACCTTCTCAGTCTTATATGCTCCAAGTATAATCATGTATGCATGTACTGTATGGTATTTCTATTTCCAGATTCTAGTTATCCCCCTATATTTCTCTTTTATTATATTTATATAATAGTTCATCACTTAGTCAGCCAGATGTTCAGACTGGATTTGGCATTACGAGTAAAGCTACTTTTTGCAATTGACTGATGGTGAATTTGTCAATGCCAATGGTGTTCAGTGGCACTCCAGTTGTTTTAATGGCACTGCATGTTATGCAGCAGGTTCCTGTCTATTGCTATAGGTGTGTGTGTGTGTGTGTAAATGTGTATGTACATGTATATGTATATTATTTTGATTATATCCTAAACCCACTTTAGTACAGTGACAAATTATATATTCTTATAAGATCACAATTTAGCCATTTCCAGATTTATCAGCAGAATGGCCCTGGTGTTTCTTTGATAAGTGTCATTTCTCTCCTTATCCTACTATCTTCTTACACCCTGCAATTATAACCTTTGTACTTATTTTGAATGTCCAACCTAAATTACCTGATAAACAGAAGAAGAATATCTAGAAATTTACTGTCCCAAAAGCAATCCTCAAAACTAGTTTATCCTCCTTCCCCCACCCCCCCAAAAAAAATAATATACAAGAAGCTGAATCTGAAACACCAACTAAAATCCTGGATGCAAATGCAAATTTATATTTAAAAAAGTGTCTTGTTTTCTTTAAGTCGTTTTTTGTAAAGTAAAAATATGCTTCCTTTACTGCAAATGGTTTCAAAAGATGTTTTCATCTCTTCCTAAACACATAAGATTTCTCAAGGTAATTTATGTCTTAAAATACTGCTCATAGGTGTAGACAACAGACTGCTAATTTAATCTCTGTTTACAAACTGCTAGGTGAAAGGGCAAATAATGCTTACTCTGCTTTCTGTCTCATGACAACTTGACACTGGTTCTTTTTTATGCCACCAAGAAGAAAAACCTCTCATAAGTGTGTTTTTGTCCACTTTAGATTATAGGAGCTCAAAAATTATACCCCCAAAAGTGATTAGCATTTAGAGATATTTTTTTTCAAAAATCCATATTAAGTTTCCAAGAGTGACCTTGCAAAAACTATTCCATGTAAATATTACCTGATTTTTCTCTTTCTTATCCATTCTTGCTTCTCTCCCAATGATTGCTAGTTCCTTATGGGCCTAACAAAGCTCATTGAACTTCAAAGGTTCCATGTCACTTTAACTTTCTGGTTAATGCCAATTTACTAGTTTCAATAGCATTTGCCAGCTATTGTAAAAACAGCACACAATAAAATATTCTTAAAGGGAAACAGTTTTATCCTATTACTGGCCTACATCATCTTCATGGGCCTAGTGTAGCTCATTTCTTCCTGGTTTCTTTGATTCCGATGGAATGATGACAATCCACTTCCTTGCTCTTTCTCCCTTTGTACATCAGTCCCTTTACCTATAGATTGAATTTGAATTTGAATTTGAATTTGAATTTTATTAAATTTATACCCCGCCCTTCTCCCGGAGGACTCAGGGCGGCTTACAGCCAGTTTAAAAGCAATAATACAATACCATACAAAATTTAAAAATAATTAAAAATAAATATTTGAATAGGCCGCTTCTACTAAAATTTTGTTAAAACCAATTAAAATACCCCTAGGCCAGTCCTGCCCGCTGAAATAACCAAGTCTTGAGGGTGCTGGAATAAATCCAAAATCCAGACAGAACCACCACCAGCTAAATCTCACAGGTTGAGCAGCAACGCAGCAGCAACTTGCTCCAATCTTGGACAGATCTTTCATAGCCAGAATTGCTGAGACTCGTGATAAACTCCTTCTAAAGAGGGAGATGAATGACATGCCCTCTAACATTTCTCTGGTGAAATTAAGAAACACTGGCTTCATGCTACGTGTAACAAGAGGAAGGAAAAGAACAAGAAAAACAATTGAGCAAGGCCACTGGCAAGCAAATGCTCTTAAGTAAAATTCTGACCACTTTGAAAAAATATTATTATTAAATATTGTAAATAGGTATATTGCTAACACTGAAAATAGAAATTCTAAAAGCCAGAGAGCCTATACAATAATTTGCTGAAATACTACAGGATAAACTAGAAAATCTGGTACTAAGACACATTGCTAGGGTGAGAAAAAACTATAACAGTAGCAAAAATGTTATGCTTGGAAAGTGTTTAGAATTACTTCAATATAAAACTTATTTCCTATAAAGCAAAGGCTGGTTCATGCATACTTTATAGGGCTTGGCTTTTGCTACTCAACACTTGGCAACTTAGATGGGCCAAAATGGCTCTATTATGTCAGAAGCCATGGAAATGTGGTATTTTAGCCATGATCACTAATAGTTAAGCAAGTGACAACCACAAAGTTCTGTGAGATTTTTAAAACTAATTATTATAGATCAGCTTTTGAAAGCCAGAATCCTCTTCATTAGATGCATGGATTTGGAAGATATTTCATAGAACTGTTGAATTTGCTGTAAAAAAATCCTGCTTGCCTTATGCATGCATACATAAATAGAACACCTTTTCCTTTTCTAAATATATACAATGATTACACAGTAGGCTCTTTCTAATGAACTTCAAACCACTCTTATTGTTTAGGCTTCAACAGAAATACTTTACAGTACATAGCCTCTTAAAAGCTTAATTAGGAATTAGTTTCTGTAACTTTCTTACAGATTTATATGAATATTATTCAGAAATTGGGGGATAATGCATTCATTCTAAAATCTCATTTCCAAATACTTCTGTTCTTCATAGAAAGCACTTAGAGCAGTAGTGGCAGAGCAGCATGAAGGCTGAGGAATTCTGGGAGTTGAAGTCTATGCATCTTAAAGTTATGAAGTCAGGAAACACTAAGTCAGGGGTGTCAAACTGCCGGCCCGGGGCCAGCCACGTCATCCGGAAGCCGCACCCACCCCATGGCAAAACCCTCCCGATACGTCACGTGACGTCACGTGACGTCACAAGTTTGACATGTCTGCACTAAGTTAAAGAAGATGAGGAAAAGGAAGGTAAAAAAGATGCTCCCTCTAAGGCCTGACCCGGACCATACTACTGATTTGGAAAAAAATGCCCACTTATATAAGGAACCAAAATGCTTGAAGATAAATGCAATAAAATATTGGCATGCAAGACTAGAGCGATTGCTGGTCTTCTTACCAAAGAAAGACAGAACAGCTCCCAAACTCACAATATTACAATTTTTATGATATAATACATAAGAATTGAGAGCCAGTGGGGTGTATTATTAAGAAACTAGGTCAGAAACCAGGAGACTGCGAGTTCTTGTCCTGCCTTAGGCACAAAACCAGGAAACAAAACCTTGGGCCAACCATTCTCTCTCAGACCTAGGAAGCAGGCAATGGCAAATCATTTTTCAAATGTTGCCAAGAAAACTACAGGGACATGTCCAGGAAGTCACCAGGCATCAACATTGGTTCAAAAGCACATGAGAATTACAAAGATAATGTAAATGATAGCATGCCTTTACCACTGGAAAGTAATGTCCGATAAGAAAATGGGGTGATCTTGCTGTGGGTGCCCAGGACTTAGAATTTAGAGATTCTACATTCCTAAGGATGCTCCAAGCCCAAACTTCCTACTGATACCAGTACCTTCTAACATAAACAGTGTTCTTTAGTATGCCTGTACATTGCTCCTTTCACATTATGGAAAAGACAACAACCTGGTTTCTTTTATCTGTCTCCTTTTCCTCCAGGATCATCAAGCACTTTCAGATTGCCTGCTCTATGGTACACTTCAGTGTCACATATGCAAGGAAAGAATATTATTTGTCCCCCACACTATATATAAGGGATCGTTTATAGTCTAGGATGCTACAAACACTGTAAACATGAAACTTGTGCAAGAAACTAAAAACAGTAGCTAGCAACTCTGGCTTGTCCTGCCTGCATTGACTCCAGTGGTTAAATACGGCAATGGTACTAATGAAATATATGTCTGCTTGATTACAGCTAAATGTCAACAGCACCTGAACATAATTTATGAATGCCGAAATAATCATCATTTTATTGAGCAGTTATGGGAACTCTTTTCAGACAGTTGTTGAAATAATTTGAATACAAATTACTATTAATCACCATTTAGCACACTGATGTTTGATTAAGTTTCTCTTTCAAAACTTATTATGCTAATGAAAAGAAAACTATTATTTCTCATTATTATTTTCATGCTTTTCAGAAGTACAGTTCAAACTAATTATATTTTCTTCTATGTTTCCCTAATTCATTTCATTCTTTGGGAGTTTCTAACAATAAAAATCTTATTAGCATGTATACAAAAATAAGTAGAAGGGAAACGTATATAAGGTTGCAGTTGTAAGGTACCTTAGAGAAATAATATCAGTTAGTGCTCCTTCCCACCCACATCAAGACAAGCCCCACATTTTCAGGATACCTGTCTATCAGAATATTGACAAGTTTGTAATCATTTTCACCTGAAAATATTTACAACAGTCCTCAAATTTTTGTATCGCCAAAATTCAAATTTGCAGAAGCAACTAGGAATACCACAGTATCTTTTGAATACTAACAGATAGAAGCAAAATGCCTGAAGAGGATTGTTCTCATAGAAAAACATAGCATAGCAAAAGCCTCTCTCTTTTTTATATATAAGTTTTGGGTCTGTCACAGAGTACACCATTATTTCTGATGGTTGCCTCTGATAGATATTCTATTTTGATTTTTAAAGGCAGAAATTAGAAGTATTTGCCTCTAAGAATTCAAAATGAGGGGGGGGAAGGGGCAGCTGAATTTGAAAGCAACCTTGCAGCTGTCTTTTTATCCTTCATTCACTATTTGTTAATATTGATAATTTATTTTCCACCAGTTAGTTTTTAGCATTTATGATGATCTGCTTTTCTTTAGTCAACCTATCTGCCAGACAGAAAATAAATTTGCCTTCTAGACCAGTGATGAAGCAATTATAATGTGTTAAGTGGCAATCTTGCTGTTTTAAGGAAGATAACTTTGGTTCACAGGACATAGTGTTCATGGGAGATGCTCAACATATGATACAGTCTGTTCAACTGAATACTGACACTCCTTGTGCCAGTTATTCTCCAATACTTTAGAAAATGCTTCCTCTGCTGCCTTCAACATTTAATTTCCTATTTTTCAGGTAAAGGTAGCAAGTTAAACAGTGAATAAATTGCTTTTAAAAATTACTTAGCATTTAGGACCTATTTAATATTAAGTTCAACATTATAGAATTGTAAGGATTAGATCTGCTGTACAACTGCCCAAAATAGCATATCATGTTAAATTACAATTTAGCATGTTCTGCACAAGTCTTAGAGTGCTTCTGAAGCTTCTACTTGTAGTTTGAGCTATTCTCATAAACTTAGAATTATAATTAACAATCTCAGAAGTCTGTTTCAGAAACATTTGAAGTTGGTTTGATTGCAATTAACCATAGTTAATAAAGAATATTTTATTACAACTAATAACAAATAATAATTTTATTATAACTGACCCAAAAAAATCATTGTTACCGGAACTAAATACTTCTGAAACCTTTCTCTTACCTATACAGGAGAAAAAATGGACAGGAAAACCACAAATTCAACTTTGCTGTGGCTGTTCTTGCTCATAAATGTTATACTAAAGCATGACAATTATGATCTGAAAATGTAGTGAACATAATTCTCAAAATGGTACTCAGTGGTTTTGGGAGACAATGGATGTTCCTTGTCAGATATTTATTTTTCACAAGTAAAATACTCTTCTATAAACTAACTCTCTCTCTCTCTCTCTCTCTCTCTCTCTCTCTCTCTCTCTCTCTCTCTCTCTCTTATATATATATATATATATATTGTTTACCAAACTATTTGACATACATTCATGTTGGTGAATGGGAACAATTAACTCAGAGCATAATTAAAACAATCAGAAGGGTTTAAATAGCCATGGAGTTATTATGTACCTACATGATAATTAAATGATCAAGTGACTACACAGTAATTTCATGGTGATTTGTGCTATATACAATATTTACTATGCACAAAACAAACAATACTGTCAGTTCAAAAAGAAAGTGAAAAGCCATATGTCAGCATTAAAATGTGTGCATGATATTTTTAATGTTGATTTACTTCCACAATTATCACTTTCTCACCACATTTTATGGCATGTTTTCACTGCCTCGCCTGTGAACAAAGTGTCAAGACTAGCTTAATGAAAATGTAAACCTTTGTGCATATATGGCACGCTATAGAAGACAGTAGTGCAGAATCTTAATGCTTGAAGAATAAAACAAAACTGCAAGGAAAACATTATGACATGTGTTTTATACCTAATCCTAAACTTAGCCTAAATACTTCATTTCCTCTAAGGCAAGTGGTAGATACCAAAGTGAAGGACTTTTGGCCCTCCAGGCCCCGCTGAACTACAATACCCAGAAACAACAGTCATCATGGTTAGTCATGACTGATGCTGAGAAATGCAATTAAGCAACAACCCTGATTTAAAAGAACCGAAACAAAAATACAGTAAATTAATTCAGTTGATTTCAAATCTTCCTTTGTTTCACAGTCAAATGTAACAATGAATCGTTGTTATAAGGATTTGTTTAAGGTATTTGCTTAAGTTGATTTTCAGATGTAAAGTTGATATTCCCAAGGAGCAAAAAAGAAACATGTTCGGTTGTCATTTTGATGAGAATCTAAAAAATTCTCACTTCCTTAATCTTTATGTGAAACAAATCTGATATATATCCATTCCTCTAATTTTACATAGCAGTTTCTGGTCTAACTGCCAAGAAAAATAGGACACGTGCATATATTAATGAAAACAATTAATGTATTTGTGTAATATAAGGAAAATTGCTTGACAAATGTATGTGAATTAGGAGAAGCATTCAGAAATGTTATATAGAGTCTATATTAAAATTATAAACTTAATTGGGAAAGCATAAAAATACAAATACGAAAAACTGAAAGTTATTATTATAAACATAGAAATCCTAAGCTAATAAGGATTTTATTAAAGCTACTGTATTACAATTTATGTTAGCTAACTCATGAAGCTATGGGCCATCATTTTAAGAATTTAAATGTAAAAAAAAGTTTGAAATGGTTTGAAGGAAGAACTGAGTTTAGTTTTCCTCAGCAGAGAATGTACAGAAAAACATAAATGATGATTTAGAAGTAGAGAGATCAGAAACCAATGCCTTTGAATGTTGGATGGAAGGCCTAGTAAAACCAGCAATTCTTGGAAAGATTCTGACCAATTCATGGCAACAAGATAGCCTGTATAAATGTATCATGATAGCACTGTGGTAGATATCAGCCAATGATATGGGCAAGATGACACAACCAGATGGAGAAATATAAACAAAAGTATGGGGGAAAAGGAGAATAAAATTCAACAAGTTGGCAGATTGCTGTTAAATTATCCTAGACAGTGCAAACACTAAATAATGACTGACCAGAATTTCTTTCCAAGTTTAAATGCATGTTTATTTATTTAAAAAAATACACAACTAATTTTTGTGAAAGCCAAGACTCCATTTGAACATGTCACATGTCAACATCAACCATTTGTTTCTATCCTGTTTCATCATCATTTTGAGCCAACTACCCAAAACATTGTGACACAAGGATGAATGAATGAATATATATTATATTATATATATTGTTTCTTTAAAATATATATCCTAAAACTTTAAAATAGTGTGGGTCCAATATTTCAATTGCTTCAATATTCATCTTTGGTGATAGTGAAGTGCAAATTCTGCTTTGCTTTGGGAATAAAATCTTTAAAGAAAAATGTAAATTTCTTCCATGGGAGCAGTAAAAAAAACCCTGAAAAGTACACTTTTATTTATCTCTAGTTACAATGAAGAGATTACAATATAGGTTGAGTTACCTGTTGTCCTTGACTTACAACAACTCTTTTAGTGACTGTTCAAAGTTAAAACAGCACTGAAAAAAGTAATTTATGACCATTTTTCACACTTGCAGCATCCTCATGGTCATGTGATTTATATTCAGATGTTTGACAACTAGTTCATATTTATGACAATTGCAGTTTTCCAGGGTCATGTGATCCCCTTTTGCAAATCTCTGACAACCAAAGTCAGTGGGGAAGCCAGATTCACTTAGCTCAACTGCAATGGTTCATTTAACAAATATAACAAGAAAAGTCATAAAATGGGGCAAAACTCACTTAACAAATTTCTCATTTAGCAACATAAATTTTGGGCTAAATTGTGGTCATAAGTTGAGGATTACCTATACTAGAAGACTATAACTTGTGGTTGACCTAAATTGTGTATGTATATGTATATGCATAGATAGAGGATCATTAAACCTTTTCCCTCACAACTTTTTTTCCCATTTTTAATTATGTGCCTTGTTAAGTGCTATTCAATAGAACTGAACTAGGAAAGCAGATTCAGATCACTAGTAGATACATATATTGCAGCTCTCAACATCTCCTTAAAACCAAACACATCTTTTCTTGGAATTGTATGGCTGCCACCCACAATTACAGAAACAGATGTAGCTTCTATCAATAGGTCAACATGAGTATTGCTGAAATCTCCAGATACCCTTTGAATCTGGACTGCTCCTCAGCATAGCCCTGCTCTTTAGAACTGCAAAATGTCCTTTCCAATACCTGAAGACATATTTAAACAGGCAACATATATTAGCAATTTTATCAAAAAGACTTAGCTTAGGGCATTTTTAAAGCAGTGGATTATATTATCGGTAGATTATACAGTCTGCCCTATGAATAGCAATCTACTGGAAGCACTTAACAAGTCAGATTAAACCTAAAATAAAGTGAATTTACTGAATTATTATTATAGATTTTTAATGTAAATGTTATTTCTGTAAAATAGCAACACAAAAACAATATCTTCTATCTAAATCCCACATAAGAGCAAATTTCTTTAAATGGAATCACCTAAAACCTATACTGTTAGACCTATTATATTTATCTAGAGAAATCAAAGTTAAAGAGCAATATTCTTTAATTCCATTCAGTTGCTAGGCAATAACATCCAGAACTGTTAATTAGTTCTGAACCCTGGGTAACCCTTCCACTTAAATCTTTAAATCCTTTCCATTGGTATTCAGACAACTGGACTCTTGTGATTTCATTGTTTGTTGTATTTAATTAGCTCTCATAAGATACATACTTTAATTGATGTACACTGCCCTTCAGTAAAACAAGATTAAAACACATTAAAAAACTAAAACAATTCAACATTAAAAGCAAGCCAGGCATGAAGGAATAAACAATGGCAACACTACTAAAAGTCATTTAACCACATGAAAAGCCACCTCAATCCACCTCCTACGAGCCAAGAGAAAAACTGCCAGAAAATGATATTCAAATATTAAAAGATGCTTCTAAATCTGACAAAAAAATTAAAAAACTTTCTCTACCCCAAAAACAACATCAGAGAAAGGGATCAGACAAGCTGTTCTAAAGAGAGGGTTCCACAAATATGGCAAATACACTCTAAAATATCAGATCTGGGCAGTGCTAAAATTCAAAAGCAAAAGAGTTGCAGACAGATGTTACTCTGACACTTCCATGCATCCAAGCCCTTTGTCTTTGAAACCAATTTTATCAAATACCCCAAATTTATTTATATCTTTGCAAAATACATCATGCCCATTTTCTCTAGCAACATAAGATGCATAGATAACCCTCTCTTTCCATTTTTCCCGCAACAACCATCCTATGAAATAGGCTGAAATGGGAAAAAGTGATTGATCTCAAGTCAGCCACTTCACGGAATGAGGTTAGACTTGAACCCAGGTTCCTTGGACCTAATTCCCTACCTTAACCTTTATCCTACAGCAGTACAGGGAAAGATATTCTGGAAGGATCTAATGATGGTCTAAAATAAAATAAAAGAAAGGGACTTATTTAATTATTGAGGTCCCTCATCATAAACACATTTATAGATGAAAATCATTACTACAATTTGTCATAAAATTCTACACATTGTTCAAAGATAAAGACAATACATTACAGGAATTAGAAATTCTTCTTTGAAAAATATCCAAGATGGAAAACCGAGAAATGGTAGACCTCAGATACAAATTCATGTGCTTTTTAGTGGCAGCAGTAGATACAACAACATCTCAAACAATATTATTTTGGAGAAAGAAGACTGAAAAATAAATTAAAAAGTATCCGCCAGGTCTTAACAGTTCTTCTCTATTGTATCAATTAAATCTTATATACTTCTAACACCTAATTAAGAATGACCCATAGCATGATAGCTGCATGTTAACTTCATTAGTCTTAAAACTTTTTGCATTTTTTATTAGTTGCATGGTAAATTAACATATTAAAAACTTTATTCATTAGTTTATACCTTTTATGAACTGAATTGTATTATTCAGTTATGAATCTTGTCCATTTACAAATTGTTCTGCTCCCTTTCTCCTTTCATAGTCCAATCTAAGTACCCAATAGATATAAATATTTGGACTCAAAAGTATGAAGGTCATCATACTCAGACTTCTGGACTTGAATATGATCTGCATATTGTGAAATTCACCCATCCAAAATAAAGTTATTCAATAATTAGCTCTCTCATTCAATAATGACTTATGTGAAACTCAAATTCTTTAGTGATAAATCTTTAATATTTTTCAAATGAATCATTGACCATTATACACAGCATGAATCTGGCCCTTTGTCTCAAATTCTGTCGTCCTGCTGCCATGCATTATGTTCACTAGTGCCTCAACAATGTTACAATGCTGTTCATTCATCCCAGTGGAATGTAGAGATTGATGAATCAGCATGAACGCTGCAGTTTATTTCCTAAGGCAACTTCTTCCAATGTCTCATCTATACTTGCCCAATGGAAGAGATGTGCAATGTCTTGTGTTGTTATTGTGTAGCATTCCTATCACATAACAGTTTTGGAAAGATCAAAGTGATTTTATTTTTTTTAAATCATAGATTATTATAAATTTCACTTTAAGGTTTGCTTCTCTTAGAAAAACATTTGAAATAATTTTGCACTGTAATCAAATCAATATTTACATCGTGAGGAAAATATTTGTAATGCTACAGTGGTACTTTCCAAATACTTTTAAGGCTAAAACACCTAGATGTAAATAAGACATAGGCTATCTGCAATCTCAGGCTAATCTGTGAGAGCCCCAACCTCTTTATGAGGAAAGTCAGTTTCCTCTGACTTTTATTGCTGAGAATCATTACCCTAGTTTCACATCATTTTAAATCAGGAAATGCACAAAAACATTAAGATAAACCTTACACTAAAATTAAAATAGTTTTAAAAACAAAAAACCCCAATAAACATTCTCTAAAACCCAGGAAATAGGAATCTCATCCCATTCTCCTACAAGTGGACACAGCCCAACTCACACTGTATTAGTGTCCTACCCATTGTACTTCTTGTTACCAAAAGATACTGAGCAGAGCCCATGGCCATCAAGACAATGCCACTATTATGTTCAAAGTGCATAGATATTGGCTGTATTGACACATTATGTTGAACTATAGCTTGCTTAACCATGATTTAACAAGTCACAAGTATGTGCATCCACACATTATCTATTGAAACCAAACAAGCTATATTTTGGTTTAGAAGCGGAGGCATTCGGGACCAAAGAAAGCCCATCCAGCGGTGGATGCGGCTATTGTGCAGCGGCAGTGGAGGTCTTTTGCCATCACTCCCCTGGCAGAGGGGGACTGGGTAAGGCAACTGAGTTTCCCTCACTCATCCTCCATAGCATGGCAGTCTGGCTTGGGAGGGGATTGAAAGGGAAGTGGTGGGCAGGCAACTGGATCATTGAATGGGTGGGGGAGTTTGCCGAGTGGGGAGTAGGGTCCTGAGTTAAGCAGGTGCAGGGCACAGCTCCACTCCCCCACCTGCCTCGCCTCACCTCATGGCGGCAGCACTGGTGCAATGTGCTCCTGCCCTGTTGTGGCCACAAGCAACCAGACTGTGGGATGGAGTGGGCAGCCAGCCACAAAGTCAGACATCCTCCCAAAATAAGCCCTAGTGGGTCTTTTGGTCCAAAATAAATATAAGACCGGGTCTTATTTTGGGGAAAATATGGTAGGGAAGGAAAGTCAGTAGAGCTTACTCTATAAAAGGGTGTCTAGGCTTTTAGCCTAAAGCTATCTTTTAAAAAGGACTGCTCAGCAGCCTCCAATAGAAGGCCCTGCACTACAACAGATGTTTTTCCATGTTTAATGAAATTTCAGATGTTTATGGCTAACGTAGTATGCCATATTCAGGCATCACCAAATGCTTCTGTGAATATAAGGTGGGAAGATGGGAGAACCCTTGAAATAACAAAACCCCCATACTTGGTATCAGACTGAGTGTCAATTTGCAAAACAGAATGCCAATATTAGCTTTAAAAAAACTTTCAAAATGTCAATAACCATAAATGTCTATGTGCCAATATATGTGAGTCTATCCATCTTTCTCTCTAAACATTTCAGACAGGAGTTGTGTATTTACAAAAAAGAAAAGACAGAAACCTGATAAGTTCTTTTGAAGTTATTGTACAAATAATGATAAATCAATTCCTCTGGGCCAAGAATATCTTTCTCCCTTAAAAAGAAGGATCTTCTTGCTTGAATTACTTCCTAGAAATTCATTCCAAACTACTTTTTTATTATTATTGAATGGCACTATTCTATGACAGGTAAGAGTGGGTTCACAATTTACTTTGTTACATATTTTTATTGCTTATGTATTAGAATTATTTATATACTGTCTACTCAAAGGCTCTGAAAGGCTTACAACAGTCATATTAAAAACATCCATAAAATCCATAAACATTGAAATAATTAAAAGGTTTGCTTCTATCTTCCTTTAAAATTTACTCCCCCAAATGATTGTGGAAGAGGATAGTTTTTGCCTGTTACCTGAAAGCTAAAAGAGTGGGGACTAGCCTCATTTTAAGAGTAAACTGTTCCAAAATCAATAGGTTGATACAGATAACATTCATGTAGAGTACAATATAGCCTGCTTACAAACTATTGAAGATGCCTAATATGGCAGAAAACCAAAATTTTGCAGCAAGTAGAAGTGAAGTATGCTCTTATTTACCGAATAATATATTGTGTTTGAAAGTTTGGTTGCTTTTTGAAGCAACCTTACATGAACTTGTGATGGTGCAGAAACCAGCATCACCATTGTTATAAGAGAAAGATCAGATGTAAACTTCTACATTAGTTTTGCCTAGCATGAGACTTTTCAGGTAAGTTAGAAACTCCAGTTTCCAGATTGGCCAGAAATTAGTTGCAGAAAGCAAGAGTTTTCCAAAGGAAGTTTCAAGGAAACTAAACAATAGACATTTTCAGAAGATCATTTTGATATTTTCTATAACACTTTTCTAAACACTTAATGTTTGATTTGGTTGGCTATACAAGAGTTTAACCACAGAATCCTAAATGTTTAGCATTAACATCCAAACTTCAATGAAAAAAATTATATATGCTCACTCCTATGTAGATTTTTTAAAAATAAAATAAAACAAATTATCAGATTCTTTCTGTATTGTGAATGAAGGCAAGAATATGTGTCCCAGGATAACGTTGCAGAATCCAATCTGAGTTGGTCTCCAGAACCAAAGATTTATTTTTCCAAGCTTTCAGGCTCATGCTGGACCCCATTCTCAGGGAACTTCTCTCTTTGCAGAATATGTGTACTGGACTGTTCTACCTGTGTATTTATATGGTTGTGTATAGATTTTAATTGTTAATTAGGCTGTTGATTACTAGCTATTAAGTCATTAATTGTTTCTTTGTGCTACTGCACCCTTGGCTCCTAAGTACCAGATAAGCTGGTGGTAAATCAGCACTCCAGTTGACTGATAAGGCTTCTGTTTCTCAGATTTCATTCATTTCTCTTGCTATTTTTTTGTCCCTCTAAGACCAACAGTCTTAGTAGCTGTGAAATTGAATGTGTGTACATATTTCTGTATTGATGAAAAAAATGAATATTGATAAGTTCCTTTAAAGTACACATTACAAAAACACATACACAGTACTGTACTAGTAAATAGATAAGAGCGTAGGTAGTTAATGCTTCTGGAAGTTGGCAGTTTGGACAAATATGCTGGATAAAAAATTTTGAAAAGGAAATTTGTTCCACAAAGAGTTGTTTAAAGATCTGGAAAGAACATTACACGATCTCTTAGAAGTGGGAAGGAGCTATCTTCTTTTTGAGTTAAAATTCCATTTCTGATTAAAACCCTGGAAGCTACAATCAATAGTATGGCTAACAGCATGGAAATGTATCCAGATAAAATTTAAAACTATTGCCCAGAACCTCTCCTTGAGAAAGATAAACAGCCTACAAACATGAAATATAAATAAACATGAAATAAAACCATAATAATTATTTCCTTTTCTAGAGTAAAATGTATACTTAAAAAGCTACAATATGCTGACAACAATTTATTGTGCTCTTAAAAAGAATGTGATGCTAGACCTTTTCAATTATTGTGATTAGAATGAAACTATAGGTTATGTTGTGCAAGATATTATCAGTCCTCTGAAGTTAACACTTTGCATTTCTTTATTTTTCCTTCTTTCTTAAATGGAACTGAAGAAATGTTTACATAACAGTTCCAAGTTTCAGAGCAATGTAAGAAAGCCAATACTTTTCAAAAAAAAAAAGTGCCTGGACACCAAAGGCAATGTCCAGCAAATAAGTCTGGTTACAATCCCTTGACTGTTATAAAGGTGATGATCTGACTCTTTGTCTATAAGCAGCAAAACCTCTATAGTCCACCAGATGAAAGTGTTGGTCAGGCCTTAGAGAGCAGATATTCCCACATGAAACATGATACACCACGAATTGAGCAGAAGAGAGATTTTGAGCTTTTAAACAGCTATTCTGTGACAACAGGGCTGAGTGTAAGCAGATGTTGCTGCTGTCTAAACAACTAAGGCTTTTGTCCACATCAGCAGTAACAGTTTAGGTTGTAATGGACTGGTGGATAGTTTTGATTTACACAGTAAAGTCAGGGTGCTACAAATATCCCTTTTAAAGGGCATAGAGATAGCAATCTACTCATTTCTCTGCAACTTGTGACCTACAAGGACAGTCATCGAATTTACCTAAGAGCAAAGCAAACACTTAAGGATCCTACAAACTAGAGGCCTGGACTGTTATCAAAAAGGTAATGGCTTACAAGTTGGATTCTTGCCCTTTCAAGCTTGAAGATTTTATATTTGGAGCCAATGTTCTCACAAGAGCCTCATAAGGCTGTCCTTTGTACTTCTCACTCAGCTTTCAATGCCCTTGTCTCCTTTGTAATGTATATACTATAGCTCTTCCCACTTGCTGAGTACGGCTGCCTGCATTTTTAGCAAATGCTTGTTTCTATGTGTATTAATTACTGTGTTGACACTTTTGGTGAATACAATATCTGAATATTATTTTGAAGTTTTCCAATTAAATTTACTAAGACTATATAGTAAAAGTTCTGTAAATTTTACTACTATGAACAGATTTAAATGTATTGTTTTTCCCCATATGAGATAGCAGGTAGACAGAATAGGACACTCCCTCTCAACTGGAGGTATGCTACTTACAGTAGTAAAAACTGTTGGACAGAAAGATTAGCAAGTTAGTTAAGTGTTGGCTGGATGTCACGATGATTTAATGTATACATAGCTGGCTTAAAGATCATACCCAGGGAATGCCGATCAATAGTTCCTCTAAAAATATAGGTAAAATTTTGAATGGGATGCCATGAGGATCAGTGCTGGCCCCTATAACCATCAGCATTTTCATTATTTCACTTGAACAAAGAAGGGAATAAAAGCTTATCAATTTGCCAATCAAAATGGGGGGGTCACAAAGAACCCAAAGATGAGCTGGCAATGAATGAATAAAATAAGACAAATACAAAGTTATTCACTTAGAGAAGAAAAAAGAATCATATGCAGAGAATGGAAATAACTGGCTTGTGAAACCTGTGAAAGAAATCTTAGAATAGTAGTTGATTTCAAATCAAATGAATCAGTAACTGATGCCACCACAACATAAGAATATGAAATGTTAGGCTGTATCAACAGACAAAAAGATTCAAAAATCATATGAAGTTAACAGTTCCATGTGCTCTGCTTTGGGCAGAAACTGGGAATCACAGAATCAGATCAAGTCATCAGGTGTCTAAAACCAAGTCTTATGAAGATTGAAGGAGTTAGGCATGTATAATCTTGAGAAGAGACTGAAAGATATGAGAGCACTCTTCAAAAATCTTAAAGGATGTCACAAAGAGAACCAACTTGTTCTCTGTCACCTCAGAATGCAGGTCTTGAAACACAATTCAATTATGTTACAAAATAATTCATATAGTGCAAGCAGTTTGATAGCGCAACCAATTACCCAGTGAAATTGTAAATTTCTTTTCAACATATATGAAGAAATATTCATTGATCATACATATTTAAATTTAGATTCCTACACCAAGTTTCAATTGATTAAATGATCCCTTCCATCTTTCAGGCAGGCATTGTGATATGGGGCAACCTCTTAGATGTAGTCTTTGCTCCAGCTGTAAACATATACTGTGGATGTTTTGGTCAAAACAACCAAACAAACAAAACAAAATTGGAGTGTTTTGTTTTAGGCAAAAATTATTTGGAAAAAACAAGGCTAGACAGGTTTGTGGGATACGCTTTATGGGGAGGTCAGCTATGCTAAGCAAAAGGAGGGTAGGAAACAGGCAGATGGGGACATCTTCACCAGTAGAATATGCCACATGGGAAATTGCTATTGGTAAGAGAAGAAAGTGAGTTTTTCCACAGACTTCAGGGTTGGGTTTCAGCATTATGGAATCTGTGATTTAATTTCTGATTCAAAACATGTTTTCTATTTCCTGTGTACAGTATAATGCCCTTCTATTCCATAGCATATATTTGCAAATACTGAAGACTTGGCAATCATATTACCTTTTCTAACTTATTTGTGGTTGGTTTTTCATGGGTTTGGACACAAATGCCCAAAGCAAGCATTAACTTGAAAATAAATACCAACTTCAGATGTAAAATCTATTTCCAGGTGAAGATGGAATTACTAGAGAAGAACATGGCATTCACTCAATAATTTGAGTACTATGTGTAAAAAATATCACAACCTAGTAATGAATTCTGTAGTCTCTTATATTTCATTTGCTACTATCTTCTTTACTTAATGGGAGATATTTCTGCGCTGTTAATAGGTTCATGTATCTATGCATTGAAAAATGAGTTATTTTGATTTCATTGTATTAAATACAACTGCACTAGCAAAGGATATTTTCTTGGCATGATATATAATATAGCCTCTTAACAACATATCTGTATCTGAGGGTATTCCTTATGTGCAAATTTTATGACTCATTTACAATATACATGAAGAGAAAAATGATTGCATAATTTCCCAGCAAAACAATAATGTCGTCATGATTAATCATTAAAATTACCATGATTGATTTAAAAAAATCCCTTTCCCATATGTCTATTTAAATTTCTGATGATATCAGGACAGTTTCAGATTTGCTGTTTGAACAGTAAAACATGAGCTAAACATTTCATATAAAAATGTCAGTGATACATTCCATTTAAATTTAATTCTAGAATCTTATAATATGAATTTCCTATTAATAATTATGGTAGACAAGTTAGAATAATTTACACATATAGTCACATAGGCACAAAGAAGAGTAAATTCCCCAAAGGAGAGGGTTATGCTTATCTATACTTGGAATTAATTGTCCCTTAAACTGACAGCTTCAAATTATTTACTCTTGTGTAATCTTACAAACCAAGAGACTTTCATTAGATATTTGTATAACTATTGGAGGACAAGATCTTACAGATGAAAGTTTAAGGACCAAGTAACATAAGAAACATCTCAAGCAACTCAATCATATTTCCAACTCCAAAGACACAAGTTGAAGGCGTCAACTGACTATTGTCAGCATGAATTCACTTCTGCATGTCTTATTTTCAGCACATGACTGAAGCATACAGGGTAATATTGTACTAACAATTCTATGCTCATGTGCATCTAGATCATCTGTTTCCTAAGAAGCCAATAGCATACATTGCTGAATGTTTTCCTGGAAAAGCCACAACCAGAAAGGATATGATTCAACCCTAACTGAGAAACAAATGAGCTGTGAACTACAGTCTTTTGATCATCTGGCCACAATCACAGTTCTTTACTAGGAACTATGAGTGCATGCCTTTCAGAATGAGGTTGGCTTCAATCCTCCTGACTTTCTATAACAGCCTAAAGACCTGGCTTTGCCAGTTGGCGTGGGGCTCCAATGGAGGAGCATTACAGTGGAGGTGGTTGATCAATTAACAATAGATCCCACTTCCTTCCATCCTGCTCCCACTCTGGCCAACTTTTAATTGGGCTGCTGTTTTTGACTATGTGTAACATTTAATTTATAATTTTATCTTTCTACAGTTTTTATTTTTTATGATTGTAAGCTGCCCAGAGTTACCCTGAGATGAGTGATCAATACATTTTATAAATAAATAAATTTGAGTAAAAATAGAAATAGACTTTGCTTCTTAATTTGACCAAAAAAAACCCCCACCAAATTGATAGGACAGGCAAACAGAAATAGGGAGACCGACTGTCTGCTCTCCCTAGTTTAGCCCTTAAGAGAAGTTGCAAAGAATCCACAAGAGAGTTATGCAGTAAAATGAATCTTCATAATGTCATATTTGATTAGAGGATACTATCTATGGTTCAAAACCTAATGCTGATTAAGATTCCTCATATAAAGCTTGCTGTCACCATTTTTTTTTCTCCTACCTGAGGCTGGATAAAATTTAGAACCTAGCAGCCCTTTCTGCTGTAGCTAGTAAGGAAATCACCAGGAGAGAAATCCAAGCCATGATAAGTGTTATGATCATTCAAAAATGGTTTGAATGAGTAAAAGTGAAGAGATGGTTAGATAGTGTTATCAATGCAGTTGGCACTACTTTGTGCTGATTCAGGGAGATAGTGGAGGACAGGGGTGTCTGGCATGCTATAGTCCAGGGCTTTTCAACCTTTTCACCCATTGTACCACTTTTAGGATATAGCAACATCCAAGTACCACCAGTTGCCTAGCAGGGTGTCAAAAACTTGGTGATCCCCCCCAAAAAAGTAAAAAAGTGATAACGTACAGGTAGTCCTCGACTTACAACAGTTTGCTTAGTGACTGTTCAAAGTTACAATGGCACTGAAAAAAGTGCCCGCCAAGCCACAGCCGAGCAAGACACCTGCCTGCCCGCCCGCACTCTTCCTCCTGTCCGAGGTTTTCATTGTTGTGAGCATTTCTGTTGAGGATTGGCAGCAGGGGTGGGGTGGGGGTGTTTGGTTTGTATTCCCCCCCCCCCCGTCTGCTGGGTGGTTGCAGCAAGTTTTAGTCACTTCACAAGACCCTGGGACACTGTGACCATCATAAATATGAATCAGTTGTATGTAATGTAATGTAAATCACAAGACCCTGAAGATGCTGCAACATTCCAGCTGATCGGTGCTTCTTCTGGGCTCAGCAGAAGCGCCAGGATCTGTGCCGAGCTCCAGTTGGAGCCTGGCACTGATCCTGGCAGTTCCGCTGAACCCTGACAGCCTGCAGCTCCAGCCATCTCTCGCTCAGGCTTGTGCGGTGCTGCCACCGGTTCAGCTCATTCCCCTCCCCCGCCCACTACTTTTCTAGGATGGTCGCGTACCACCTGCCAGGTGCTAATGTACCACAGGTGGTACTCGTACCACTGGTTGAAAAGCCCTGCTATAGTCCATGGGGTCACAAAGAATCAGATATAATTTAGAAACTGAAAACAACAAGAAGTTGTTGCTCAAGGAAGCAAGAACCACACAAACTTAATACTAGTCTTGGAGAAAATAGAGTTTGGAAAACTGCAATAGGAAAAACCTATCCTCATGTATAAAGATTTCATTAATGCAGTGTCTCTGAGTGATTTTAAATGTTTCTTTTCATGTTCCTTGTCATTCATGAGATAAGCTGCCAATGAACTTGCCCTCTAACTTTTGATTAAGTCATTTCTCCCTTCTATTACTTTGCCAGCCTCCCCACATTCTCTCAGAATGACCAAAAGTACAATTATAGAGATAGTTTCATAGCTTTTCTCCAATGTGATGATGGCAATCAATTTTCCTGTGTGCTGAAACCTGGCAATTGAACTGGACCAGGTAATCTAGAGGCAGTTCACCCTAACTCCGAGCAACAAAAGTGAAAGAAAATTGTGGAAAAGTTTGTTCCCCAAAAAGTTTTTTTTTTAAAAAAAAAAAAAAAAGAAAGAAAGAACATTACCTTGTATTGTGATAATAGATATGAACTATATTTTCTTGAAATTGAACTCCATCTCTGAATAAAACCCTGAAAATGATGACATAAACCACAATCACCAATGTAGATGAGAAAAGGGAACCTAATCTGGCTAAAATTTAAAGCTATAAAAATTATTTCTTTTTTTTTCTGAGTTTGTGTGAAAGAAGTCTAGGCTTGGTTCTTTGCTTGCAGATGTTTAATTACCCAACCAGCTAACATCATCAATGCTACATTATGATAACAAGTAGTGTATCTTGCTGTACTATAAAAAGGGAAATGATATTATACTTTTTCAATTATTGTAGCTAGATTGAAGCTAATAAGGTTTGTTGTAAGATAAGATGTTATTGACACACCAAAGCTGATATTTTCCTTTTGCTGGTTCTGCCATCATTCCAGTTGCATCTGTGGCATCCAACTTTGACTAGTGCTGGGTGAGAATGGCAGTGCTAGAAAAAGATCAATTCTGCCCTAACTCTAACCGTACCCAGAAGCAGCCACAAAATCAGAATGGAGAGGACAAAATGGTTAGCTCTCACTAAAGCAATAAAACGTACAGTACGGCTATATGAAATCCCTCATTATTATAAATAAGGGGGAAATATAATGTAGCCAGTGATAATAGAATCACTTTGCAGAGCCTATCTCTCCTCCCTACTTCTTTCTTTGTTTAGCTCTGTTATGATATATCTTTCCAAATATGAATTATAATTCATATTCAAGAGCCCTTATCTAAACCTAAGCTTTGGAAAGTTCCAGACAGTCTTTACATGGACAGAGGCATCTTCAAGAGCCTGGAATTTGATGTTTCTTGCAAACCAAGTTAAAATGTCTGTGGAATGCAGGTCCATAGATTCAACTGCAACAGCCTACAAATCCCAGCCTGTGACCATGTTGGCAATCACTGTCTTGAAGAAGAATCATGCCATATCATGACAGAAATTGTGTCAGGAGAAGGCGCGAAACATTAGTTTAAAATTGGGTCAGCTAAAGATGACATAAAGATGACTTTAAACTGGGGATGATATGAAGGTGTCAAAAATATATGGCAATTATTGGGGTATATTTATGTCATGTGATACAACTTTCTAGCCAACACATGACACATTCAGAATCTTCTATTTTCAGGCTTAATCTCAATTCTTCACATCAAGAATTTGGAATGAGATATTCCTTTTTAACAAAATAATACAGAACTTTTTTAAAAAATTAAATATGTTAAAAGCCCATCACAATTACATTCTCAATGAGCAAATATGAAACTATTTATTCTATTTACAGATTCAAAGGTAGACTATTTATATCAGTGTTTCTCAACCTTGACAATTTTAAGGCATGTGGACTTCAACTCCCAGAATTCCACAGCCAGCAATGCTTCCACATGCCTTAAAATTGTCAAGGTTGAGAAACACTGATTTATATAGTCAATGCATGATGGAGTTGCATACAGAAAGTCTCTGGTGTTTTGAAATAAAGATAAAGGAAAGCTTGATCATTTGCTTAATCTACCAATCTAGTCATAAGTAAGAGAAACCTCTACCTCTACCACTATCCAAAACAGCCATTTCAAGGAATAGAGCGTAATAAGAGGTGAATTAGGGCCAAGCTCCCTCCCAATCTGCCATGCAAAACACCTGTCTCAGTGTGTCTTAGGTGCACATGTCTTCAGGGTTGCTTGTCACTCTACAAGTTATCTGTAAAATGTTGCTCTGAAAAGGCCCTCAGAACAGTGCAAAGTGAAATGTGAATGTGACTGCCTCTCTAGGTGTCCACCAAAGCCACCTTACAATATGACAGTTTGAAGATCCCCTTAGAATAACATTTACAGTTGACAGCTAATGACCAGCCAGTACTTCTGTTGCCAAGAATTGGGAAGGACTGGTGGTAATGGTAATGGTCAATCTTTCTCATGCTTCAAAGTTTTAAGACATTGGTAAAATAATAATTTCATAAAAGCTACCTCCTCCCAAAAAAATTGCAGGACAAAAAAAGCATGAACAGTAAAAGTTTTTTCAGGAATGTTTTAAATCGCCGATATGGAATGATTTCAGGAAATAGAAAATGTGATCTCAGAATTCAAACAAACTTTTCATTTAGGATTCATGAAATTATATTACATACAGTTGTGCATGTTTGTTCTAGGACCAAAAAACAAGTTTGGCCTCTCTTCTATGCATTATCTTATTTCAAAATCTAAACACTGTCAAATTCTTCTTTTCTACAAATCTGGGATTGCCTAAGTCACAGGTCATCTGAAATTTTTATAATAAATAGATAGGGTATTGGCTTGAAATTGCCTTACTTGTTTTTCAGATAAAACAAAGTCAAAGCCCAAATAATGCCCAAATAAACTAAGAGCAAAGGGTAATGCATTTTAACGTTAAGTGATAAAGATGCAAAAGCTTTCTGATTTTGTTGACGTGCAGGAAAAAACATAACAGTTAATATTCAGAATATTTCCAAAGGGACTTTGCTTTAAACAATTTCTTTTAATATATGAAAACCTCCCCTAACAAAAACCTTGAAGTCTGTTACACCAGAGACATGCAAAAGTCATTTAGGTTTATCCCAAGAGACCTTCTAGAGTTGCTTCACATTGGAGTGGGTGTAAGTCTGCTTAAAATTAAATTACTTTAAAATAAAGTTAGAGCACTCGGCAATATCCTGCCTTCAACTCAGCAGGGATTCCCGTGAGAAAAGAGAGAAGGCAAAGAGAGCTTAGACAGACAGACAAACATATTTACCCCTAGGTGGAAGGTACAAATTAAATTAGCCTGCCACAAAATGGGGATGTTTTCTCCTTCTGTTCAGATGTCATGGTAGTGCGGAAACATAGTCTTGGGGCCAAAAAAATGGCACAAATGCATTCATTTAAACCCTCATTCATCCTGTTCCAAGGTCCAGACACACATAAAAGAACAGCACTGTAAAACCACTTCTTTTCCTTAGTTACCAAGCAGGGGCATGCAAAAGAATATGGAAACAGGGGCTGGCAATTTTTTCCCAGAAAATTTCAGGATTGGAATGAAGAATGCATGGAAAACGTTATTAGCCTGATGAGATCTACACTGAGAGTATTGCAACTGACCCTTGATTTCATACTTCACAGCAAGCAATTTTTGCCTTCTATTTTGCCTTTTCCTTTTCCCCACTCCCTTTTTCTGTGACTACTTTTCAATGCATACTGAAACTTCTCTCTCTCTCTCTTTCTCTTTCTATCTCTCTCCCCCTCTCTTTCCCCAGCTGAAAAACAATCCAGGCATTTCCTGAGTCAAGTATATCTTTTATTGTGCCTCATTAATATGCATGTTTTGGCACTCAGTCGGGTTCAGCTGGTATACTTTCCAATATCTCATTCTTTATTTATATGAGACTGGGAGGTGTGACCTATGGAGCCAGTTGGCTGTCATGAATTGGAATATTCATTAAACCTTGTGAATTATGCATCCAACTGCTTATAATACTGCGATCAACACCGGATGCTGCCAGAACTCTCAGCTACTTCCTGCTAGAGGGAATGCAATATTGTTGGTCCAGAAAATTCATGTGCTCCATGCACCAAAGAAAAACAGCTGATTGGTTGTGTATCTCCACCAGTGAAATGCCTGGAGGATTCTGGGCCTTGAGTAAGAGAAAGTATTCCTGAGAACACAGTAAAATGGTAATGTGATGTCCCAAATTCATTGAGTTTTAAAATAAAACATATTTGCTTAGCATTGGAAACAGAGATAGAATGCTCCTTATTGATATCTAGTTTTTTATTTTATGGGAACTCTATTATGGGCTACATCAGTATAAGAGTGTTAATAGCCACATAACTAAACAATGGTAGAATTATTTTCAATGGTAGAAGTGAAAAACTGTTAATATGTTGTACAAATTTCTACTTCTGCTAAGAGACATCATTTTAGAAAAGTATTATTTCAGCTTAGTGGTGCTTATTTAAAGAAAATGAAATGGAACTGCACATTTCATTTTCGGTTCACCCTATCCATTAAAGTGAGAAAAGAAGTTGAGAATGAGGTGGGAGAAGACTATGGAAGAGGCAGAAGCTATTGTGGCAACATGTACTTGTTATGGCAGCAATAAAGAAGAAATGGTACTCTTTTTAAGGCACCATTATCTCCATTCCAGGGGTAAACTGGAAAGAACATCAGTAAGGGATAACTCTTTTACATCCTTACAGAAGCAAAAAAAGTATTATCAATTTTTTTAAAAAAAATCACACTCCATTTCTATAAAACTCATGACTATAATTTTCCACTCAGTATTTGCATAGTGAGCTACAGTAGTCTCTTGCTAATCACATTGTGAGCCAAGATTGTAAACTTCCATCACTAGAAAGTTACTTATCAATTTGCTGACTTTTGAATATATTAAATAATTTTCTTCTATTTTAATAAAAATGTTTGTGGAATGAACATCAGAATTTAGGATAAACCTCTAGCAAAGAATTCAGAATAAACTTGTAGCTTTCACTTGTCCTTTGTTGCACAGTCACTGTTGGGTAGAGAGAAATTATTCAGTTTCCTACTAATACTATCAAATGCTGATCCACAAACTTCAGTGATTTTTAAAAGCATTTTGTTTGCACTGTTGAACACAGAGTGCAACATAGGAAAAGGACAGCCTAGGGCATACATAGGAAAAAAAACCTGTAATTTAATAGAGTGTGTGCTTTATAATTAAGTGGCTCAACATTGATCACTTAGCATTTCCATATCAAAGAATGAGATCCCTTCCTCCAACCAATAAGAATTGTTACTGTTCAAGAAAAGCAAAGCTAAAAAGTACTTGAAGTTGAGATGAACTCCTGGAAACTTCAGATATTTCCAGTTATATTTTTTTGTTATATACAGAAAAACATTGCTACCTCCTCGGTCTGATTCTCCTAATTTTTTTCAGGATCAGTCATGGAGAAGGTGAATAGTCTGACTTAATGTAAGGCATGTTCTATGATTCTATGTTCTATAAGTGGGAAGAGCAGAATGAGTATTTTCAAACTAAATTATTACATCATCTATTTTCATATTCATTTTATAGATGTAAGTTTTTCCTTTTTTTAGCTCACATAGTTGCTAATGATTGAATGAGATGTAAAGCAGAGCAGAGAGCTTGTCCTAAGCCATATATGAATCTACTCATCAAACTTTTAAGGGAAGTTTAGAGATCAGAATCAGACGTCAATGGAAAATATCTCCTTTCATGTTTGTTGCCCTTTCCCTCCATGCAAACATACAATGTACATGTAAACATCATTTTTCACAAGTTGCTTGAGAAAATTCCACTTTGTCATTGAAAGCCAGTAGCTAACTATTTCTTTTATTTTTTTAAAGTAGATTAAATAAATAAATAAACTTACAACTGATATATTCTAAAAAGCTTCATTGTTTAAAACAGCTTATTTAAAAAATTTAAACCAGGATGGGGGGAATAATATAAGAGGGATTATTATCTTTAATCATCTCAATAGCTATATAAGTCTTAAACCACAGATCTATCTGACCACTTTATGAACTATAGCTTGGAGTATTATACTCTCAGAATAACTCCAAGAAAGATAAAAATGTAACATCTTTGTTTTGACAAAGTACATGAAAAAATTTTTTTTAAATCCTTAACAGCCTACCTTATTTCCAGTACTAATATGTACCAGTCTGTCCTTCTAAACTACTACTAAAAGAACAAAACAGGACTGTGGAACAAAATTATGAAAACTAATCTTACAGCATGATCTATATTCACATTATTGCATCTAATAGGTTCTGTGGCCAAACTAAAAGTGGATAGGCTGCTCTATCTAAAGGTCATAGGTGAACTGGGTGTAAAATGGCATTGTTATAGGGTTTTTAGTAGAGAGATTAGCTGTCACTTATTTTCACATACCTTACTGAAGAGCTTTAAAGGTTCCCAGTGAGAGCATGCTCTCTTCTCTTTCTCAGCCTGTCACATCCTTGTCAGTTTCAATAAAATTACTTACCTGAATTATGCAGATGAACTTTTGTTGTGTCCAGTCCTCACCATTGTTCCTCTCCACTACAGCTGAAATTTCTAGCAGGCTCCTTGCTTTTACGTTCTGATTCTAGCACTCCTTAGGTCAAGACCTTTCAACCTCAGGGCTTGACTTATGCCACAGCTATTTGACAAATCGCCCAGACCCTTACAAAAGATGGTTGAGCTCTGGAGTGAGTGCTCTCTATGCACCACTGTTTCACAGTTTTGACATTTGCTTCTCACTTTGCCCTTCGGTAATTAGACAAAGAAGAAAAAGACATTTGTGTCTAAGGAATGCTTTCATTTGAGATGTGATAAATGGCCATCCTTTCCAAGAAGTCATGGTCTCCTATATGACAGACAGCTCCTTCACAAGATTTTGCATAGTTTAACTTTACCCCATAATACATACTTTCTTCCTCTGCTTCTTGCTGCATGTTGAAAACCTGAACGGATTGTTAACTGGATCACTTCTTTTTCACCTACACTGAGCACCAGCATCAGATAACTATCCAAATCTGATATCATACATTAGAGAAATCGGGCATTTTGGCAAAAATTCTTGAAAATATGTTTCAGGCCCTATAAAAGAAATCATATCTCCAGTCCAATCACAGAAAAAGGGTCATTATCAAGATATGAAATCACCACCAAACTTGTCACCACCAAACTTCTGTGACCCTTTCCTCACCAAATTGGAAGTTCAAAAAGAATCAAAATCAGAGCAGTAATACATTGTGTGTCTTAGTCAATGTGAAGTAGGTTTGAAACTGGTGCACATAATTTATCTTCTTTTGAGTTCAGAGAGACGATAATGTTTTAATTGTAATATTTTCTATTTTTAAAAAGAAAATATGAAAGAGCAAGATGGGGTTAGAATTCTATGGGGTATGAAGTATTATCAGGTATAACTGCTTTGTTAAGACAGTAAAAAAAAGAAGCCTGTTGGATAAGGATAAGCCCATACAGTATTGTTTCTGGTTTACAGCAGTGGCTAACCACATAGTTCAGGAGAGGGCATAGTAAATGCTTTATAACAGTAAATATCCACAAATATAATGCATCTAAAGACACAGGGGTTTACAAGGATTTGTGCAGCTATCATTGATAATCATCATTCATAAATCCAACCTCCAAATGCAACAACAAATTAATAGAAATATGCAAGTATACTCAGGCAATGCAAAAGCTTCTTCTTCTTTTTTTTTTTACAAAAAATAAGAATAAACAAATAAACTTTTCACATAATTAGAATTGGAAGAACTACAAAGAACTACCCAGGGCAAAGAAATCAAAGCCTTGCTATAAATAATTGACTGACATCTGGCTGACTGTTCAATCAATCAAAATAATAATAAAGAAGAAAGTGTGGATAATGTAGAAGACAAAGTACCACAAAGTATCAAGATCTGAAAATCGAAATGGAAAATTATGGAAGTAATTATTGGTATACTAGGTACCGTACCAAAAATTCTTGGACAGCAAATTTCCATCTATTTCCATCTAAAAGGGCAATCTGCTTGGATCTTCATGTATACTAGGTTGATACTTTATGACATCCCAGGTGCTTGGGAAGAACTTGATGTGTATAAAAGCAGCAATAGTTAACAAATTGGCAGTTGTGATTTCACGTTGTTGTGAACAGATAATATGCATATGAACAAAAAGAGAACATGGAAACCAAGATTGGACAGTAAAAATAAAACTTGGGGCTTAGGAAGTTTTGGCAGCTCAGCTGCACTCTTCAATTCAGCCCAGCTTTTCTTATTACAGACAGGACTGAAAAGCAGATCTAGGTACTTAGATAGAAAGGACATACAGCTGCTTTTCAGTGACTTACACTCCTGCCATGCTAATCTCTCTCTTCTGTTTGTGAAACTGAATTAATCGAAGTGTTGCCAAATCACATTACCAATAATTCACATTACATTTTGAGCCAAGAACACTTCATAAAGAAAAAAACTATCACACTACTCAAGGATCAATTGTTATATGCATAAATCCCTTCAACACTATAAACCTGAACTGAATCCAAAACCAGAAATAAAATCTCATCCTTGTAGCTAAAGCATTTATTATGGGTATCAGATTATACTCTTTCTAAACCCAATTCCCAGATATCTTTCTAGTCATCGTCTTCCATTACATGAAAAAACAGTTACATTAAACTGTTACATACAGAAAGTTGACTCCCATCCCATTCTCTCCATCCCTGCTTTTCCTCTAAAATTGTGCATACAGAACTAGACCAAAAAATCACAGTTGTTTTAAATTATTCCTAAAACAACAAATTAATGTTTTCAATTTGTCGTGGTTTAAAAACTTTCGAAGACTTTTTTTTAGAAATTTTGCATAAGTATGCACTAGCCCAACATCCTGATGCCTGCCATAAGGCACCCGGGAGGCCAAAGATTCTGGCATTCTACTTCACATTTCCTTTCCATTGCACACAAATGCATTCAGTAGGGAGAAAGAAATGATAGGAACTGGTCAGCCTTTAACTAATACACTATATAGTTAGATTATTGTTTCCCATACATGTCTGGACATGCAGGAAATAAACAGAGTGCACAGTATATTTACAACCTGAAGCTAACATCCTGACTTCTTTTTCCCAGGCCAATTTAGCACTAATGCCTGAGGAAAATCTGTTAAAGAAATACTAAAAGCAGTATTCCCCAACTTGGATGATGGTGATGGAAACTGTAATCTAACACATCTGTTGGGGATGCTGATAGAAAGATTGTTCATATTATCCAAATCAACTGGTAGTAAGGCAAACCTTAAAAGTATGCAGTACTTAACTAGTTCAAATAGGGCCAGTGGGTGTAATACTTAAAATGTCGCAAGCTTCTATTACATACAGGTCAGTGATGAATTTACCATATTTGATACTGTATCACCATGTTCACATTTTATGAACAAAAGTTTGGAAGCCTCAAGTGGTTTAAATTTTGTCAAACTGATTTAATTCACTTAGATGACACTGTAGCAACAGATTTAGTATCTGAGTTTGAAACAGGTAGTCCATAGCTTATAACCATTCATTTAGTGACTGTTTGAAATTGCAGTGGCACTGAAAAAAAACAACTAATCTAAAACTTGTTCCCACACTCACAACTGTCACAGCATTCCTATGATTACATGTTTTGAGCAGTTGGCAACCAACCTGTATTTACGACAGTTGCAGTATCCCAGGGCCATGTAATCAACTTTTGTGACCTTCTCAGTTGGCATCCAAAAAGCAAAGGCAATGGGAACAGCTAAATTTACTTAGCCCTTAACAACTGCAGTGATTCTTTTAATGGCCATGGCAAGAAAGGTCATAAACTCAAGTGTGACTCACTTAATAACCACCTTGCTTAGCAACAGAAATTCTGGTCTCAATTGTGGTTGTAAGTCAAAGACTACCTGTAATAAATTTGAAACAAATCCAGTTAATCAGGCTGTGACTCGTTAGCAATTAGAGCACCCATCCTGAAAAAGATTTAGAATTGCTATTCATATTTAGCAGAAATTGTGAAGTAGGTTTTACTCTCTACAAGAAAATGCCCCTTTTCTGGTAATTTTCTGTAGTTCTTGATACAAAGATGTTAGCTTTCCATAATGAAGTTAAGTGTGAGAGGACAACTTGGATTTAGTATCCAGTAAAACTGCATTGTAAAGATAGCTTGCAGGTGGGAAATACTTCCAATGTAAATACTAAATCATCTGCATGGATTGCTCCTGTGACTATGTAGGACAGATAGGGAGGAAGCTAACAACCAGATTGCAAGAACACAAGCGAGCAGTCAGACAAGGAGACCTGAACTCATTGGTAGCTTCACACTGCAATGAACAAGGACACACATTCAATTTTGCAGCTACCAAGATTGTTGGACAAACAAGCACAAAAATAGCCATGGAAGTGATTGAAGCCTGGGAAACAGCCCCCCTCCCTCCCGTCAGTCAATGGGAGCCTATCAAGTACTTAGAAGGCCAGGATTGGGTGGTACAAGCAAATGACAGCTAATAACTTAAAAGCCATCCATCAACACACCCCGATCAACATCTAAAAAGTCACATACAACAGGCACTATAAATACCACATAGAGAATAGCACACACTCTGCTAGAGAGAAGTTTGTTGAAGATGGGCTCCAGCATGAGTCCAAAGGTTTGGAAGACAAAACCTTTGGTTCCGCTGATCAACCCAGATTGGATCCTGCAAAACCCATTTAGTGTTGAGAATAACAGCCCATAAAACATGTGGCAATGGTTTATTACAATCATATAACTCCAAAAATCTAAGATTTTTGGAAGCAGTTGTACAGGGTACAATTTCAAAAGTGTGGGGGGGGGAGGAGGGAGAGAGAGAGGGGGGGAGAGATGAAAGAGAGACAATAAAGTGATGGTTCATTGAAGTACAATTATTGGTTCCTCACTACTACACTGATTCTTCAGCAAAGTAAGTGAAAATACCATATAGAGCAGACATGTCAAACTCGCGACGTCACGTGATGTTGCGCAGTGTATCGGAGCTTTTTTGACATTGCCGGCAATGGGGTGGGCGCAGCTCCGGTATGATGAAACTGGCCCACGGGCCGGCAGTTTGACACCCCTGATATAGAGTATGATTTTATTTCTAAGAGTATTCCTGAAATCAAAATGTCTATAGTTTGCATTCGACAAAAGATGTTATACATTTACATGGAAAAAATAGTATAATATATAATATAAAAATATTATATTGGCTTATTCAAGTCATCCCTAATGCTGTCTCTGTACAAGACAATATCATATTTTCACTTTTTAATGTATGTGGTGTGCTATAGCCTTTCCATAATTACTTTAAAAATTGAAAAGGATTTGAGTATTTCTAAATGCCTTACAAAGTTTCCATATAATGAAACAGATTATTATTCTCTTAATCCTGAGTACAAATTTCTATCATTTTTAAATCAAAGTGGTGCCTCAGTATTCATCATTAATTGTTTCCGGGAGATGCGATGATTGCAAAAAATGATGAGTGCCAAATAAGCCATACGGTTAGCACATGACCCATTGTTTTGGCTTGGAATGACTTCCTATGTGTCCCTTTTTTATGCCAGTGACCTTCCCAGCATGGCCAACTTCCTGTCTACCCTCTGCAGCTGTCCCCCTCTTCCTTTTGCAGTGACCTTTCCAGCATGGCCGACTTCCTGTCTGCCCTCTGCAGCTGTCTCCCTCTTCCTTTTGCAGTGACCTTCCCAGCATAGCTAACTTCCTGTCTGTTCTCCATGGTCCCCTCCCCTCCCCTTTTCCTATCACAGTATGTTGGGTACCAAACAATCAATGAGTACCGGGACAATATTTTCACATCAAAATGCATCAGGTACCAGATTTGATGAGTTTTGAAGCAGTCAAATACCGAGGTACCACTCCAGTCCTATTGCCAGAGATTCTTTAAATTGACTCAGCAGGGACTGGTTCCTATTGGCCCTCTCCAGAATAAATGCATTCAGGTGCAGTGGACTATATTGAACTATATTTCCCATCATGGCTATCTAGCCCAACCTTTCTTACACTTTCTTTTAATGAATTATTTATCACGATGCTTTTTTTTTTTTACAAAATCTACTACATCACAATACATCTGTTAAATGAACTCCAAACTTCGTCCCAGTAGGAAGCATCACTAAAAATACATTTTCAGGAAACTTCATATAATTAATATTGAAATGGTAGAAGTACATTTAATTAAACTCAACTAATGTTCCCAAACCTAGTTACCAAGTATAAAGTATAGACTTCACTGAAGTAGAATATATACTTTCCAGCAGCAGGGATAAATGCATCTCGACTATGAATACCAACTCATTTAATCAAACAACAAGTTACTCCTTCTTGATCACACCAGGACATCAGGGTCAATCAGTCTCTGTACAAAAGTGCTGATCCTTTTTTCTGTTTTCTGTTTTAGGCTGAGATTCAAATAGTTGGACGTAATAATATGCAGCAATTGTGCTGGAATTGTATATATAAATGAAACACTGGAAATGACTTTTGGTTCAAAGCTGGGTCATTGTAACACTGGGTGGTTGTTAACATTTGAAGAACAGCCAATCTGTATCCAATGTATCCAGTCTGTTTTCCAAAATTGGTAAGAAGCCTAGCAGAATGGCAGTTGGAAAAAATAGCCTTTCTACAGTCAGATTGCATCACCCCTCAAAAATGCAGGGAATTTTTCCTGGAGTTTATAGAGCTTCAGCTAATTTAGAAATACATAGTGGAAGGGTTAATATTTAGTTTATAATAGATTGGGGGGGAGGGAACATGATAAAAATATTTCAGATGGAAAGTTTTCTATAACTGCAGTGAGTTGCTCCAGATTTTTATTCATACATTTTTCACATAAATTTAACTATTTGTAGATATTTAGATAGCTTCAGGGATAGTTCACTATTAAAAAAAAAAAGACAGAGATAGAACTTTGTACTTAAATGAGTCTCAGGAGCAGAGTCAAGAATGTAGTGGTAAAAGGCTGCTGAACTTTAACAAAGGAAGACAAAAGGGAAGAAAATTAAGGCAGACATCAACCAGATTGAGAAAGGGTTGCCACTAAGCAGTATATCCAGCCAGACATGAAATGCAAAATAGAGAACAATATCAAAGCTAAAGCTGATTGTATTGCATTGTAAGCCATCACTTTGGATAGTGAGATAGGCAGCATATTAGATAGATGATAGGATAGATAGATAGATAGATAGATAGATAGATAGATAGATAGATAGAGAGAGAGAGAGAGAGAGAGAGAGAGAGAGAGAGAGAGAGAGAGAGAGAGAGAGAGAGAGAGAGAGAGAGAGAGAGAGAGAGACAGAGACAGAGACAGAGACAGAGACAGAGACAGAGACAGAGACAGAGACAGAGACAGAGAGATCCTTTAAGGGAACAGGTTGTATTGGCAATATGGACACAAATAAGAAAAGAAATAGGTAGAATTTTTTACATTTTAGGTGTCACTCAGCCACCTAATATACTGTAAGCATCAGTCCTATGTATCCATGAGATTGAAAGTTGAAATGGAAGACACACTGCCAAGGTTGTGGCTAGGTCACGATAGTCACAGTCAAAGAGAAGAAGATAACCCTCATACCATGCAGAGTACAGGAAGAAGAATATAAACCACTTCAGGCCAGCAGCCTTCCATATTGGCAGGCAGGTCATGGCAGACAGGGCTCAACCAGTCCTCCTCCCCCCCCCCCCTTTTCTTTTGTCCAGGCCGCAGACTGTATCAGTCAGACAATCCATGTATCAAGCATGGGTTGATCAGTGTACTTATACAATGCAATGCAGCAGGGTCAGTGTTTGAGGCCCTGGCAGCACTGTTGTAAAGAGTCACTTTTTGTGTGTGGCTTTTCATTTGCAAATAACTGGTTATCTTTGGAATATCCACTTTTCTAGCAACTTATTTTCAGTTGCAGAAGAACCTCCCCGAAGCTATCTTTTCCAAGCTATGGTTTTAAAAAAGATATATCATGCAGTGCAGGCTTTGGTAAAATTTCATGTAGGCAAATAGGCATCTAAGACTTCGTAATGCTTTGTAATAAAAATAAAAATAAAATCAGCTACAAGTATCAGTCACCCAACCACTATGCTCTCCTGGATTGAAAAAAACTTAGATGCCCAACAATAGTTTTGGTTTAAGTTGGAAAACAGAAGAACATTTGCTTTGTTTGTACATCAGCTTTGCTGATGGCTGTGCAAAAAGGTCTGTTTCACTGAAGAGTGACCAGTTGTCTGATATTGTCCATTCAAAACAATGAAACACTTTATCATGAGGCAGGGGTTTACTAAAGTTAGGTAAGTCTGTGGGAAATACCTGAGAGGGCAAGGGGGCATGTGAGCTACATTTTCTTGCTCTGCTCAGTTTTCTCTGAGTGAGCCATACAATCTATTTCAGTCAATAATACTCTCTGCACCTTTGATGGTGTCCTCTGACTCAAAGGATTCCATTGATCCATAAAAAAATCTGGAGAGGTCAAGGAACATGTATTAAAATTGTGGTTCATTTTGGTTTTTATCACTACTATTATTTCCTTCTCTTCTTGGATCTTATTTCTCCTCACTGTGTCTTTTTTTTTAAATTACATCATTTTTGCATATTATTGTTTTCTTGTAGTTTTCTCAAGTTCCATTTCTGTATCGATTTTTTTTCTCTTCTCAACTTTGTGCTACTTTGGTCTGGCATGTTCTCCTTGGTTCTGCCATTTTTTTAAAATTATTTTTTTCAGAATAGGAGCCTTATTCAAGCCTCAAGTCCTTGAAGAAGGCTCAGGTATGTGATGGTTTTGCACCAGCATTTATTAAACCAAAGAAAAAGCCAATTTCTACTCAAGGTGAGCCAGTGGAGATTGGATCTGGTAGGTATGCTGGTTCCTACTGCCTGGCTGGCCTGCATGCACATGAGTGGTGTCTCAAGTAGAGCACCATCCTGCTATACTCATGGCAGTGCTCTCTGTTGCTCTCCTGTTGCTCTTCTATGCTGTCTCAATATGCAGTACTCCAAGAGCCCAGAAAGTCCCCATTCTGCCTGGATCCCTACATCCAAGTCAATGACCAAAGAAAAATCCCGACCCACTAGGAATCCAGACAGGGAGCATATGAAGTTACTTGCCCACAAATCAGTGGGTGGTATAGAAGCCTCATCTACAGGAAAGCCTCTGGCAAAATGCCAATACAAAGAAAGTTTCTTGTTCTCACAGCATATAAGTGGAATAGGATATGGCTGATGAAGTCATCCAGAAAAAAATAACATGGGGGAGGGGATGTTAAGGGTCTTGAAAAGCCAGGTGAACTGAAAACTGAAGCGTTTTCTCCAGCATATGGAGATGTGACTATGTTGCAAGAAACAATAATCAATAACTCAAGCCATAAAAATCATCAGGACAAAATTGAAACCTAACAACTTTAAAAAAACAAATAAAGTTCAATTTACATAATGATGTGAATGATATACATTGATGCAAATGATTTAAATTACATTCTGTAAATTGTCCAGATTGTTAAGAAGTAATAGACTTTGTCCTTTGTTTGGGAGGTGGAATCTGAAATAAAATGTTCATTTTATGTCTCCAAAGTCCTATGAATCATGGGCCAGAAAATCAAGATTCCACTGTATTCCTTGAAGGAGAGAGGTTGATGAGGAAATTTGCTAAAGTGATTAACATCTGTGAGAACTCACTGTGGTTACCTAGTGAGTGATTATGTGTTATCGAGTATGCTTTACTTGAACCTTTGTTTTTTCTTTCTATTATGAAAGCAAGTAAACTCTTGGAAATAGCACACAAGTACATCTATTTTAAATGATTATGCCCCATTTTGGGATGATCAGGATGATACTATACAATACATATGCTCAGAAACGTATATAACAACTTGCATAACAAACAATAACAAATTAAAATTGAAATGTTACATTTTGCATTAAGACTATCATGAAAAAAACAGCATGTACAAGAATACATGGTATGTGCTGAACAGCAATCTAGCAAAAAAAAAAATCCACACTAATTGCTATACCCGCTATGCACACTTAAGCTGTTATTCTCCTTATTCAAGTAATAGAAGCTGAAGATTGCCATCCATTAAGTGCTGTTAGCAACTGTGGCTAATGCAAAAGCATTTTTATTAGTTACACTCAAGCCCCATCAAATCTTTAATTTGTATTGCTAGGTTTTCCCTCTTTGATCTCACGCTGAATTTTTGAGTAAAGAAGTAAAAGAAATAGGAAGTAGAAAGAGTAAAAGTAAATTGAAGGGTAGGTGGGACGAAATTAGTGAAGATGAAGCAACATGAGGAAAAAAGTCAAATCAATAAAAAGTTTATGTGGAGACTCCAAAAGAGGTTATGATAACAGCAAAAAAGTACAATTAATGAGGACGAAAAGAAGCTAAAGCAGAAAATAATAGTACAATGTGGCTGACTCAGATCATTACATGCACATCAGGGGATACTCCCAGTCTTTTTAGCAGGGAGGACCAGAAGAAATCTGACTGCTTTTAATGTTATTGTGAATACTCTGAAAATATGGTTATAGCAAGTCTTAATAAAATGGATGTTACTCTCTTACTCAGAAATATATGTACATATGTGGGTGAGTGGATATACGGACATGCATTTGTGTGTGTGTGTGTGTGTGTGTGTGTGTGTGTGTGTGTGTGTGTGTGTGTGAGAGAGAGAGAGAGAGAGAGAGAGAGAGAGAGAGAGAGAGAGAGAGAGAGAGAGAGAGCACACGCATGCACACACTTGTATGCTTGTGGGGGGGTAGGTGTGTTTCCTTTGTGGAAAATATGATATTCATCCTAGGGGAGCTTGTTGTATATTCCTGACCAACAGACAAAGTTTCCAGAAAGGATGATGTCAGTGTGCAGCTTAACTTGGCCCCTGTACAGCCAAGACTTCTGCCAGTACAACCTGGCTACAAGATGGACTTTGCCAAGTAGGGCAGTTTGGCTCAAAAATCAAGTCCCATTGATTTCAGGTGATTGTACTTTCTCTGGTTAGGATAGGGCTAAATGAACAGTCTCCAATGTTTTGACTGTCTATGCTGAAGGACATAGTTGAAACTATGAATGACACTAAGGACTTTTCCAGAATTTCTTTCCTTATGTTCTTACACTTTTCTCACCTTTTTCTCCTGAGAAATTTCTTGAAGCAATAGCATTTAAATGACCTGTTTTAGGATTTGAAAGTCACTGTTTGAAGAAAGCTAAGATATTGCTTTATATAGGTAGATGTTCATTTCTGTAGCTTTCTCTTCTAATGGCTATGGTGAAACTCCACTTCATAATAACCAAGAGTACATTTTATATTCTATTCGTTATTTCTTTTAATTTTTCCATCATTGAAAGTAAGTGCAACTGTGGATAAGAGCTGTATTCAAACAATCAATGCAATTTACAGCAAAGCGATGTGCAGTTTGAACTGCTACCAGATATACAGTAGTATCCTGTGGTATGTAGACAAGCAAAGTGAGTTTCATTTCTGCTATGCTGCAATAAATCTAACAGCCTGTTGGTGACTCTTGAGGGAAGGGGTTGCTTACCAGGACTTTTGCTTCTCCAAAGGCAGTCTTGATAGTCCTCAATGACGCAAGACCTTTCAGTAGCTAGTTTTCCGACTGGGCTTAGGGATTCAGGCCTAAGGCCCCAAAGCCTTGGAAAAACTGGAATCAGTTAAATAAAGTTGGTTTAAAAAAAAGTACAGAGAGTTACACAATGACTTTTGCCTATTTTCAATTCCCCTTGGATAGTGCTATATCTCCTCCCGTTCTATCCATCTATCCATCACATAGTTTACTGGAGCTGTTTACAAGTTAAGGACTATTAGCACTGAAATGCAGATCTAACTTTCAAATTAATACAATACAAATTAAGAAAATGTGTTTCATAAATATACTTTGGTATTCCTTTCCTCTTAATTATTTCATTTCACATGCATAAAGTCTTAAAAGTTTAAACAAAAAATCTTCATGCATGTTATCATCCTCTTATCACACTTAGAATTTTTTCATGAATTCTCTATGTTCAGTTATTAAAAAACGGACAGCCATGCTTTTAACAAGTGTAACTTTGTTTTAACACAAATGTTGTTTAGCAATGAATGAATTTGCAGCACTTGAATATGAGTTAAAAATATTTCCCTGAAGCAGATTTTTTTTTTACTTCTATTTTTCTCCTTAGTCAATTTTTAATCTGTGTTTTCTCTTATGTCTGCTATCCAGGCCAAAAATACTTGTTTCTCCTTCATTCACAGAAGCAAGGTTGTAAAATGAGGCAGAGTGCAGAGTTGAAATGCTCTGAAATGTGAAGTGAAACAGCTGCCCATAATCATTTGCACAAGTGAGGACTTCAGGGCTTTGGTTTCAGCTCTCATCTGCCTGGAATCTTGCATTTCCTGTGTGCAGATCAAATGACAGACAATGCCTTTGATATATGGACACCATTCTCTTGGGTTCATTGCATCAGGCTTTTCTTTAATAACTTCTGTGCACTTTTCTTCATTCGATATGTATCATTCCCTTATAAAAATGCGCACAATGGAAGCTTCAGAATACTTCTCAAGCTAAAGGTAAGTTGATTAATGAAGGACTTATTGCTCACCAATAAGAGCAATGTCTTGGAATGTCAAGTATACAGCTGCTTGCAGCAAACAAAATTTCATTCACCTCATTTCCTTAATGCACCTTGACCGGTACCTAATGAGAACATCCGTCTCTCACGATTCTATTGCATACTTCACTTGGCCAGGCTTGCTTTATTGAACTGTCAATGAACTGAACAGTCAGTCCTTTGCAGAAACAGACACCTTGGTCCACTAGGAAGCCCAAAAAGACAACAAATTCGAGATATTATGTCCTCAGGCTGTTTCCCTTGCAGGACAAGAATTAGCTACATAGATGACACAGAAACTTTACTTCCTTTCAAGCTCTATACAAAAATCTACAAACTCTTGAACAGAACTATTTTATGCTCCTGAAATATGTGAAATAGCAAGAAAGAAAAGGCCAATTAATTATGATTTTTCATTTTCTTTTAATATATGATTTGCTTGCAACAACAGAAGCTGAGTCCTACTTTGTACAATTATGAGCCATATTATTCATTTGATTGTTCATGCTATCAGTAATGAATCTGGTCTTTTTAGAATGACTTAGCATAATGCTGATCTCAGTTAATAATATAGACATGCTCCCTTTCTTTATAGTGGATGGCGTATAAAGCTCCTGACAAGCAAAGAGAGATGTTCTGGATGAAATAATTTATTCTGCATCTGCCCAGTAGAATCCACTAAAGAACATTGTGAATATAAAAAGATATGACTGTGGATCCTAGAGTTTACTGTGGCATTTCTACTGCAGAGAGAGAAAGATCTATTTAATCAGTCCTCACCATGAACCTGAAAAAAAAACCTAATTAGGTTTCATAGAGAATTGGGTTATCCATGAGTCATCCATGCACAATTTGGCTTAAAGCCTTAATTGCTGCTTGGAATAAGAGGGTGACAATGGCCTTGGACCATATTGCACCTGTGCAGACTCTCTCTGCACACAGTTCAAGTGGGCTCTCTAGTTTATGGAGAGCCTCTAGAGGAGGAATTAGCAAAAAAAAAATAAATCCCTGCAGCATCACTGGAGAAAATGAAAAGTGACTTTAACCAAGGTCAGGGAAGAGACTTTCTTAAGGCCTAACTTGTGGCTATAAGAGCTATAAGTTATTTACATGCTTTTTTTTTGCATCAGTATTATGCCCTCCAAGTATCAGTCAGCAGCCCTGTGATCTGGTCCATCCTGGATTAGGAAGACCAAAGGAAGTACACATGGTGTTGCTATGAGAATTATTTGTGGCACTTCATAAATAAAGTTGTTTAGTTTCACTACAACTATTCAGGTCTTATGGAGTTGATTGAAACATGCTCTTATGCAACTAGCAGTGTTCCAATATCTCAGGGGCTGCCACAAAGAAGAGGGAGTCAAGCTATTTTCCAAAGCGCCTGAAGGCAGGACAAGAAGCAACGGATGGAAAATAGTCAAGGAGAGAAGCAATCTAGAACTAAGGAGAAATTTCCTGACAGTTAGAACAATTAACCACTGGAACAACCTGCCTCCAGAAGCAGTGAATGCTCCAACACTGGAAGTCTTTAAGAGACGACTGGACAGCCATTTGTCCAAAATGGTATAGGGTTTCCTGCCTGAGCAGGGGGTTGAACTAGATGACCTCCAAGGTCCCTTCCAACTTTTTATTATTATTATTATTATTATTATTATTATTATTATTATTATTATTATTATTATTATTATAACTGTCTGAGAGCAGCTTGATCCTGTTAATACTAAGAAAGTGGGCAATGTTTTTGGAAGCATTGGTGAGACTACTTATGTATAGATCAATATCTCTCATGGTTAGTCAACTTTCAGATAGGTAATGTGTAGTTGTATCCTTGAGATAGTAAGTGCATTCGTCAGAGAGCAGGTGGTCTGCTGCCTCCACAGAAACATTGCTGGATCCAACAGAATTGTACAATGTTCTTCCTGCCCCCAACTTTCTCATTTTATGGAAGATTGTTGAGACAATGGCCAGCCTGCAATTTCAAAGGATCCTGGAGAAAATGGATTGTTTGGACCCTTTTCTATCTAGATTCAGGCCAGAATATAATACTAAGACAGCATTGGTCATTTTTAAAGGACTTTTTCTGAGCTCAGAATGGGAGCAGTTCATGTGTCTCTGTTCTTGTCAAATTCTCATTGACTATGTTATCCTTCTGGACCATTTCAGATGGTAAGAAGTAGATGTTGCAGTGATTCTCCTCCTTCTTCTGTGGTCAGTTCTAGTTGATGTTAGGGAAGTGGTCGAACCTTATTCCACTTCTCTATCCATTTACTGCTTTAATACCTATAGGAATCTGATGGAGGAGGTCATCCCTCAGCATGGTATGCAAAGTAATAGAATAATAGAATAACACAGTTGGAAGGGATCTTGGAGGTTTTCTACTCTAACCCCTGCCCAAGCAGGGGACTCTATACCATTTCAGACAAATGCTTGCCCAATATTTTCTTAAAAACCTCCAGTGTTGGAGGACTCACAACTTCTGGAGGCAAGTCATTCCACTGATTGTCAGGAAATTTCTTCTTAGTTCTAGGTTGCTTCTTTCCTTGATTAGTTTACATCCATTGCTTCTTGTTCTGCCTTCAGGTGCTTTGGAGAATAAGTTGACTCCCTCTTCTTTGTGATAGCCCCTTGGATATTGAAAAACTGCTATCATGTCACCCTAGTAGTCCTTCTTTTCATTAAACTAGACATACCCACTTCCTGCAACTGTTCTTTGTATGTTTTAGCCTCCAATCCCTTGATCATCTTTGTTGCTCTTCTCTGCATTCTTTCTAGCGTCTCAACATCTTTTTTATATCATGGCAACCAAAACTGGATGCAATATTACAAGTGCGATATTACCAAGGCATTATAAAGTGGTATTACATTTCATGTGATCTTGATTCCATCCCTCTGTTAAATCTTTGGGATTTTTCCTGAACTCACCATGCCTGCTGAAGGAATAGGTGGCATCTGGGTCCAGGAGGGCCTTTGCAAAACTTTGCCCTATGCATCAAAAATGCCTATTTCTGGATTGGGATGCTCTGCCTATAGTCACTCATACTTTCATCATCTCTCAGCAATGCACTCAACGTAGGCTACCTTTGAAAACCAACCAGAAGGTGCATCTCAGCACAAGCATAACCATGTAACTCCATGACTTTGCAAGTTTCATTGCCTTCCAATAGTCTTCTGTCTGCAATCATGTATAAAACCACACTTGGGACAGGACTGTGTAGTCCTCAAGACTTAATTTCTCTTATAGTTTCTATCTATCGCACATGTTATAATAGGATAGATAATGCTTCAAATTATTTATTTGAATCAATATCATCTGGTGGGACCTAGGCTGAGTGCCTTTTCCATTAGAATGCCTGCCGTCTGGAATGATCTTCTTCCCCTTCCCCCCAACATATGATTGCCCCAAGCCTGATCACTTCTAGAAAGGTGAAAAAATTTATTCTTCCCCTGAGTATTGGGACCAGGACAATAAGAGATCCTGCCTTGTGAAGCATAGTATATCAAAAGTTCTTGATCATCTATTAATTGTTGACTTTTGTTTACACTGATGTATGTCCCCCTGAGTTGCATGTGGCAATCCTCAGTTTAGCAGCCATATAAATTTTGTAAATAAAAATAAATAAAATAATCCTACCTTTGGAAATGTAGAAGCAGTAATTTCCCAAGTGGCAGACGATAAGTAGAGGTGCCACAGAAGAAAGACTTGGAATTGTTAGCACTAATCAGGCTGCCAATCATCTTTCCATTTTTTTTTTCTTGCTATGGTAGATTGCTGAAATACCTGTTGCAGCTACACACACACCAATTTCAAAATGTTCTGTCTCTTTCTAAAAGCCTCTAGCAAAGTCAAAGAAGAAGACTTATCAAACTATCCTCTGGTCTGTTTGCGATAAATAGCAGGGAGGTGAGTGATCTCTGTGCCTCACATAGTGCTCCTAGCCAAAGGAAAAGCAGCAAGACTGCTGATTCTCTCAGGTGTTTGTATTAAATAAAAAAAAACTATATGTTTCGTCTACTTGTATGCCTTATTAAAACTCCCTAGTAAGAGCAAGAAATCACAGGAGTATAAGCAAGTTGCAAGAGCAGTAGTGGCCTTTTACATCTTAAGCAATTCAAAATAGCTTGAAAACATAAAACTGACATCTATTTCCAGCTGTGCCTCTTTGTTTCCTTCCAATAGACTAACAAATGGAATAGAAACATTTGAACTAAATAAAATTGATCAACAGTACCCAACAAATGGTAGCATAATACAACTTCTCTTTTGCTATCTTCTCTGTTATGATTTCATGGGAGACTGTGTGAAATGCCTTGCTAAAACCAAGATAAATTAAGTCTACTGCATTCCCAAGATCAACTAAATTGATAACTCAAACAGAAGAGGAGGACTGTGGTTTTGCATGACTTGTTCTTGATAAATTAATGCTGGCTCATATCAAACAATACATTATTTCCTAAATATTTCCAGAATGACTATTTAACCATCTATACAGGAATGTTCGTCTCTATTTACCCAGATCCTGGGCATGACTTTGGTGACTTAAGGCTCAGATTTGATTATATTAAACAAGGCACAGTCCAAGAAATATTCACAAATTTTGAAATTGGGTTGTTTTAGGAAAGCCACTGCTTTAGTTCAGACATAAGAAAATGCCATGTTTGATTGAAAATGCAATAAAAATTCTCTTTGATTTGAAGAGATAAGAGTAAAAAGAAGGAAAGCAGACAAACCCAAAAGTTAATTGAGCCTCTGCTATATTTACAGAATGAGATTGAAAGCCTGGACAGTTTCCCTTTAGAAAGAGTATTTTAAAAAAAGACCAGGGATGTTTTGAAAATTGTAAGTGAGATGCCTTTTTGAGTCAGAGTTCAATGAAGAAGAAATTATCTTACTAAACCATGAAGAACCATTATTAATTATAGAATAGAATAATAAAATAATAATATAATAATATAACAGAGTTGGAAGGGACCTTGGAGATTTTCTAGGCAGGAAATCCTATACCATTTCAGACAAATGGTTGTCCAATCTCTTCTTAAAAACTTCCAGTAATGGAGCATTCACAACTTCTGGAGGCAAGGTGTCCCACTGATTAATTGTTCTAACTGTCAGGAATTTTTTTCTTAGATTTAGGTTTCTTCTTTCCTTGATTAGTTTCCATCCTTTGCTTCTTATCCTGCTCTCAGGCACTTTGAAGAATAGCTTTTCACCCTCTTCTACCTCTTTCTTAATTTTGAAAAGAATCCACCATACTTGTTATAAGCTAGTGTTCTAACTTGAGGCAGTTGCTTTTCTCTTTGATCAGTTTCCAACCATTGTTTCTTGTCCTGCCCTCTGGTGCTTTGGAGAATAATTTGACCCCCTCTTCTTTGTGGCAGCCTCTCAAATACTGGAATACTGCTATCATGTCACCCCTGCAGCCGTTCTTCAGATGTTTTAGTCTCCAAGCCTTTACTCATCTTAATTGCTCTTCTCTGAACTTTTTCCAAGGTCTCAACATCTTTTTTGTAGTATGGTGACCAAAATTGGTTGCAGTATTCCAGATGTGGTCTCACTAGGGTTTTATAAAGCGGTATTCATACTTCGTGTGATCTTGATTCTATGCCTCTGTTTATACAATCCAGGATTGTATTAGCTTTTGGGGCTGCTGCTGCACACTGCTAGGATTCCAAGGTGCCTCTCACAGTTACTGTTTTTGAGCCAGGTCTCACCTAATCTGTACTTATATCTTTTTTTCCTGCCTAAATGTAAAACTTTGCTTTTCTCCACATTAAAACTCATTTTGTGGGATAGGGCCCATGGAAGCATTATTTTGCTGAAGCAGGGCTTGTCCTTTGGAATGGTTTTCAGTTTTAGTCATCTTCTGTAAGCAACTGAAGAAAGAGCTCTTCCAGAGGGTACTTGGGATCTTTTTATAACTGTACTGCTTGAATATTTTTCTTGGTTTATGGAATAAATAAATAAAACACCCTTCTTACTTAAGTTTGCCAAAAAAAAAAGGATTACATCTATTTCAGCCTTCAACTTCTGATATACGGTAAGTTCTCTATAAACTCAGTAGGTCTTATAGCTTAGTCACTATACCTTTGAACTGTCATTCAGTGAAGAAGCTTTTCATAATATTTAAGTATCCCTGGGGATTGCATGAGAAATAACAGAAGAAATGCTTCCAGGAAATGATATTATTACTAATAATCCATAGGGATAACACTGGGGTATACTGCACTGGGGAATACATAGTCAGCATATGAATGACCCCAGGGAGGAATAGATACCAAAACAGGGAGAACTCTATAATAATCTGATTATTATAAAGAAGAGATTTTGGGAAAACATGAGAATTTAAGTCTTATCTTATTCAAATGTGATGATCTACATAGATTTAGTGAAATTTACTAATTTTGGGAATGTGCTGCTAAGATGCAAAGTAATCTTATCCTTGTCTATTTGGATATAAATTGTTAAGAACAACAGCATTTATTTCCAGGTGCATACCTATAGGATTGTAGTAATGTGTATATTATGATAATACTGATTACACATTCATCACTTTCAAATCTGTCTCTGTTTACTAAGCATAAAAATAAGCATTACCTGAAGTATTTTCAATTGTACACTTCTCCCATTCCAATGCAGGGACTATTACCTCCTTCCATTTTTTAATGGTCTAGCCCTAAACAGACAGTGCTACAAGTACAGGCAATAGTCCCATTAATGTGCTGTTAATTTTCATGCTTACAGGCTAAAAAGGACTGTAGAGTTACAGAAAATGAGCAGAAGCACATTTCCCTAAGGTAAAATGCACTCAGCAGTCTCTGAATAATGGGATTAAATTTTTTTCCATAGTTCTGTTTAATGGGTTAAATCGATTCACTCCTTCATGTTCAGCTGGTAAATATATCTTCTCTGAATTACATGATATTAAGTGTGACAAATCTCAGACTCAGCTGAATCAAACTGGGTGCAGTTCTCCCAAATGTCCACTTTTGTTTTCTTCCTTATTCAGTTGGCATCTGAAATAATGCTTCCCAACAACATTTTGTTTCCAATATCAAGGTATCTTTCTCCACTCCTACTATCATTTATGCACTGTGGTAGTCTTGGGACTGAAAACTGCTTTCAGGTGAAACATATGGTTTTTTCTNGGACGGACGGACGGACAATCTTCCCTTTCTCATAGTTACAATTTGCAATACTTTCACCTATTACTTTTCAGTTTAAAAAACTGCAGAAAAGCACAATGAGAAAAGTTCAGAAACAAAAGTGAGGAAACAAAATCTATCAAGTGTCTTGACTCAGTCTCCAACTGAATTGAAACTGCCTCTATATAATTAATTCAAATGATGCCCAAACCAACAGAAGTATTAATATCCTTGCTGAAAAATCTCATATAGCGTTCAGGAATCCTCATCTTCCAACTACACTGGTGTCAACAAAGCCTTACTACACGTTCGATTGAAAAATAGCTTGCCAAAGGTCAACCTACAAACTTAATAGAAATCTGAGCCTGGATAACTTTATTCCTTGGATCTTTTGAACATTGCTGTATAAATCTGGAAAGTTGTAAGGACCTGGCAAGGTCATGTAGGTGTAACTAGTGCTGTCAACTTGGTTGTAGCAACAATACATGCAGTAAACACTTGACAAGTCAAGCAATACGTGCATTTATTTTCTGCTACAGGGTTTTGTGTATACCTTACAGTGTCACTAAAGACTCTGACATCAGCTCATACATCTTCTTCCCCAGTAGCATAAACTAACATGCTTTCAAAGTAATACAAGACTTGAGTTTATTACTTTGAATATTATTTTGTATTATATCCTTCTCACTTACTTGTGATCAACAAATCCGCCTCTGTTTACTAAGCATAAATCAACAACCATCAAGAGGTGGAGTTCTTCAAGGTAATTAAGGCAGGCATGTCCAACCCGTGCGCTGCGGGCTGCATGTAGCCTAGGACAGCTAGTAATGCAGCCCTGCAAAATAATAAAAAAAATATAAAAGAGTAAAGGAGCTTTGTTATTTATAACAAACAATAATATACATTAACAATAATATATATATTATATATGACCCCAAACCATTCCTCTTTACTCTATGTGGCCTAGGCAAGCCTAAAAGTTGGACAATCACAGTCTAAGGTGAGGTGACAATATTTTAATGCCATGTTCATGTAAATGTTCTTTGCAAGCAACAAACTAGAATCATGCAGGGAAAGTTTCTAGCATAATCAATTCCTTAATGTGATAAATGCCTATGTTAAAAAGGTTCTTAAAAACACAAGTAATAAAGATTAAATACTGAGGATGGTTTACTTACAAGGATTCAGAAATTAATCCTTCCACCTATAGTCTTAAAATCAGAAGAGATTAAGATTAATTTCTGGCTTTAGAATTCTTTGTACATTAAATACAAGTCTGAATGCTCAGTCTCATCAGTTCACAACCCTCAATCTGACACTTTAAAGATGTATTTCTCATATGTGCTTATTTTTCTCCTTGTTTTTAACAACTTAATAAGATCGGTATAATCCAGTAAATGTGATTTATATACATATGTTAACTCTTAGATTTATTAATATAAACCCAAGTGTTCGTTCCACTTAATTTTGTGATTGACAATGCTGCTAATCTACAGCTACCAGATTTTGGCTCCAAAAACATTAGCTTCCATTAGATAGCAGAAAAGAGATGGGATTTTCTGTATAATTTTGCTGCTATACACAGTGCTGCTATACATACACACTGTCCAGCTCTTATAGTGTTAGTATAATCCATTAATAACAGAAAATACTATGGGTCTGAAATTTTAGAAGAGTTGAATTGCAACTGAAGAAGCCAACACTGAATTTGAAGAAGATGACAGAGGGATAAAAAACTATCCTCACATTAAAATGCAAAGCTAGGCCATAAATCTAATTATATAAAGCCTTATTTTATATGTGGTATTAATGTATATGCCCCATATTGCCAGATGTTTAAGGTTGCTTTGTATTCTTCATTAATCTCTTGAAGTTAAGCTGTAGATCTTGAAAAGCTAATTAAATATTAAAGATAAAGCTAATGGAAAAAGAATAAAGCATTATGAACATCTTTTACTTTATTAGGAAGGATAATGAAGACCAATGTATCTATTCCATAGTATTGCAACTGATAAGCTATGGGTAGTTAGGTCTATGTGACTCTACTTTGTTTTTTGTATCAGGTGCTATTACTTTTCTCTTCATACCTTTTAAACTTGTTTAAAATGAATGTTGTAAAAAGTCAGATCATGAAAGTAGGAAGAAAATGACCAAAGAGTTTAATGTGTGTCTAATACAAGTAAATATTCTCAAAGTAGTCTTACTTTTGTGCATTTTAGCTTGACTATCATGATGGTGAGCACATCATGTTCTCCACATAAGCTATATAATAAGCAGCTTGAATGTTGGTCTTGGAGAACTCCTTTTTTCTTCATCATAGCCAAAACTATGAAACTTAGATCTACTGTATCATCTTTACAATAATACATACAGTACTATTGTTCCTCATCTCGAGAGATAAATATGGAAGAGGAGCAATTCGCCCCAAGCTGAAGGAAGAAAGCTAATGATTATTTTTGATTCTTGTGGCCAGAACATTATCGCCACTGATCACAAGAAACTCCCAGTTTTTTTTAAAAAAAATCTCTTGACTGCCTATTAAACAACCATACTGCCAATTCTGGAATTGGCTGCCACAGGATCATTTGTTGGCCATCTTGAATCAATGTAACAATTTTGAAATTAGGATCTTTAAAAAAAAATGAGTACAGCAGCAGTTATAGCAAACTTTCTTCATTCACTGAGGAATGAAGAAGTTCTAAAGACTGGGCAGATAAGAAACAGTAAACAGTTAACCCAGCTTTCAAGATCCTCTTACCTTCTCCCGCTTCTAGAAGCTACGGTACCATATGATTTTTCTTTTCTTGTTTGTAGTGCATCATACAACTGTATCAAGCCAGGCTTGACAATCTACTTTGCAGTGTAAAAAAACACTATTCTCCCTCCTCAGAGTTTACACTTTTGCATGATATTGGAATTGCAAATCTGGAAGGAGAAAAGAAGTATAAAAAGGTGGCAGAAATATCAATCACATTCAATTAAAAGGTAAAAACAGGATGGGTAAGCTTTTTTCTATAGCAAATATAGCTCAGGTCTGTCATTACAAGAAGAACTGCATGGAATTATATTCCATTGGAAGAATAGGTCAATTGCAGCCAGTTTATTCCTTACCACTTGTCACTTTTGACAATTTCCCATTGAGAAACCAAACTCAGAACAAGTAAGAAGAAGAAACTTAAGGACTGTTACTCTATTTTTGCTATGTCTTCACAGTTTAGGCAAGAAGACTTAGTGATATTTACTTTATGTAAATAAATTTTACCTAAGGTACCATCAAGCTTTAGTTCTGTGAATTTAGAGCTGAACAGGATTACATGATAAGCAAGTGTAGGATAATAAGTTAGCACTCAAAACCCCTTGAGTGGCTGTACAACCAAAGACTGCCAGTGGAAACTGCATAAAAGATTAATAAAGTATTATATGATAATAATAATATGCATTCATTATATCCATAGTTCAAAATAATATTTACAATTTTAAAGCTAACCCATCTACACAAGGCCAGTGGCAACTTTTCAATAATAATCCAATGACTTCCATATTCCTAAACAGAACTTATTTACTTTCCTTAAAGATGAACAAAATGTAGCTATTCTTTAACCCTAAATATTGCATTAGCATCTGTAAACTATCTTTGTGGTGTGAAAGTTAACAAGTTCATTTTTTAATTGGAGTTCAAGACACATTTCAATTTACTTAATTATATAGCCAACCATACCTAAATGGCTCCCAGAAGCTTACTATATTCATAAACATACAGTGATTCAGCATGGTGTAGTGGTTAAATGCTGGATTAGTAGCAGGGACATCTACCTTCTATTGCTGCCTTAGGCACAGAAGACAGCTGGGTGCCATGTGCCTGTCATTCCCTCTTAAAGCAAATCAGGATCTGTTGTTGCAACAAGCCAGCTGAGAAACAAAATCACTCACCTCTCCATGCACTCATAAGCTTTACTGTAAGAGTTTGGTGTGTGCATGTGTGAGTATCCTCAAAGTTGGGGAGATGTGTCCAACAATACATTTATTTCTAAAGTAATTTCTAGATTATAAATTTAGAAAAGAACAGCAGAAGCTGATTTGGAATAAATCTAGATGCCTGGCATACTATGCAAAATGTACCAAAATGTATGGATACTGTCCTCATTCTATCTATCTATCTATCTATCTATCTATCTATCTATCTATCTATCTATCTATCTATCTATCTATCTAAGCTTTATTTTGGTCATAGACCAGCATAAGGTATAATTAAAAACAATTACATCTATTTTAATATAATTGATTTTTTGCGAGATTAAGAAATATCTAGTAATTAGCATAGTTATACAGTTCTATAAAATTAAAAGGGTAAAATCTCTTAATACTATTAACTAAAAGAGATGGAGCACTAAAGGTCACAAAGAGGATGTTAAGATAAAGATAAAAGGGGAGTTCCTAGTGAGTTTATCTATATCCAGTATCTTTATTTACCTATTTTTGGCTCTTCATTGTCACCAGGCAAAACTCTAGAAATATTATATACAATATAGTCAGTTCCTTATCTGAGAAGAGAAACTATTTTTTTCATTATGATCAATAACATATGGTCAGAAAAGAAGAATGAAACTTTCTTGATTACACTGGTAACAAGGGTAGTGTTAGGGTAGTTACTGTATCAATGATTTTACTTATAGTGTTTATGGCACATGGCAGGTTCTCATACACTGGGAACTTAATCTCCCATTAAGAATTAAGGAAAGTAAAACATTAAGCTTGGTTCACTTTATTGGCAGGCAATATTAGATATCTGTCCAGTTCCCATCTGAAATACTCAGTGAGATCTAATGTGAGATGGAATATGGTTGACATAATTCTGAAATTCTATATCAAGAACCCTTTAATTATTCTTTGAGTGTATTAGAAAAGAAACAGTTGCTCAAGTAGCAAGCGCTAAAAGGAAATTTTCCTCTGAATTGATTGTTGCCACAAAGATTGAAATTCACATACCAGACCAATAGAAAAAATGATATTTGAGCCAATAGGTAAGCATTAGCAGCCATGCTGTCATCTCTGTTTTTGCTACCCTGCTTCATTTCTGAGCATCATGTTAAATATATGTTGAGGCAAATAATAATAATAATAATAATAATAATAATAATAATAATAATAATAATAACAACAACAACAACAACAACAACAACAACAACAACAACCCTATACCATTTCAGACAAATGGCTGTCCAATCTCTTCTTAAATACTTCCAGTGTTGGAGCATTCACAACTTCTGGAGGCAGGTTGTTCCACTGATTAATTGTTCTAACTGTCAGGAAATTTCTCCTTAGTTCTAGGTTGCTTCTCTCTTTGATTAGTTTCCATCTATTACTTCTTGTCTTGCCTTCAGGCGCTTTGGAGAATAGCTTGACTCCCTCTTCTTTGTGGAACCCTTGAGGTATTGGAACACTGCTATCATGTCACCCTTCGTCCTTCTCTTCATTAAACTAGACATACCCAATTCCAGCAACCGTTCTTTGTACGTTTTAGCCTCCAGTCCCCTAATCATCTTTGTTGCTCTTCTCTGTACTCTTTCTAGAGTCTCAACATCTTTTTTACATCATGATGACCAAAACTGGATGCAGTATTCCAAGTGTGGCCTTACCAAAGCATTATAAAGTGGTATTAACACTTCATGTGATCTTGATTCTATCCCTCTGTTAATGCAACCTAGCACTGTGTTGACTTTGTTGGCAGCTACAGCAAACTGCTGACTCATATTTAAGTAATTGTCTACTAGGATGCTTAGAATTTGCATAAACTTTGTTTGTCTGGCCTCAAGTGATTTATAGTGAGGGAATAGCTACACCACATTGAGATAAGGGTAGTTAAAATATTATGTGAAAGTTTGGATTGAACAAAATCAGGATAGGCATTTGGAGTTAATATCAATGGTCCAAATAATAATAACCATGACAGATGGAAAACTTGAAATATAAGATGACTTACTGGTAAAAAATGTGAATTAACAAAAGAATACAACATAGAGACACTGCCACAGAGTTATATGCACATAAACTATAATAGAAAGTATGAAAAAGGATGTCTGAATAATGATTAATGACTGTGGATGATGCATGTAAGAGAATGATTGCTGTAAAAAATAATATATAAAGATAATAGGAGAAAGATAATATATAAAATGTATATAGAAGAAAGTATTCCAAAAACATAGTGACAGAGAGTAAGGAACATAAGATTACAACAGACATTTCCATACTGATGGAAATAAAAGCAATGGTTTGAACATAGTGAAGAGGAATAAACTCCAGTAGAGTGAATGGAATTAAAAATAAAAGTGATGAAATAATTTGGTATTAAATTGAAATGAAGGAATTCTAGAAACGTTACTTTAGAGATTTGTACGGGAATCATAGTGGATCTGAAACAAATGCTGTAAATGTTGGTGTTCAATGAAAATGATGAAAAATAATAAATGCTGGGGCCATATTCAAAAATGATAAGATTGCAGGTAGAGCTGGTTTAACTAGAGAAATGTTAATATGTAGGTGGAGTTTACTTATGCAACAGCAATGTGATACATTCAATGTGTTTGAAAAAACTGTATGTCAACTGATTCAGACAATACATTTATTGTGATGAGTGAATGCATAAAGCACGGAAGCTTTAATTTGTTAAGTGGGAAGGTGGGAAAAGACAATGAGCCAAATTTGGTTGAGTGCAGCTTCAGGCTGGGTGATAAACAAACTGAATTTTTGCTCTCAAGCCGGTCATTGAGAAATGTTTGAATATGAGAAATAAACTTTATTATATATTTATTGATTTTTAAAAAGGGTATGATAAAATCAATAAGCTTCAATTATATAATGTTTTCCATTAAGATTTATTGCTGAAGCAGAATGATATAAGGTGGAAGCAAAGCATGTATGAGAATAAATGGAACGGATAAATGCAGTGTTGGAACATTGAGCAGAAAGTAAGACAAATTGGTGTGTTGTTTCCTTGGTTGTTTAATATATTGGTTGTTAAATATATCAATAATTTCTTGTGATCATAGAGATATGTTTGTTGGGATCGTGAATGTATATGGAATTTGTATGTAGATTATAGAATGCTGCTGTTGGCTGAGATCCAAATGATTTTCTGTAAACAGAGAGATTGTATGCTATAACAAGTTCTACACATTAATTTATCAAATGCCAAGGCACTGTTTGATATAGAAAACTGAATAAACAATTCTAGTTTATGCAAGTTAGTTAACAGAATAATAGAATAACAGAGTTGGAAGGTCTTCTAGTCTAAACCCTTGCTCAAATAGGAAACCTTATACAGGTTCAGACAAATTGTTGTCCACTCTCTTCTTAAAAGCCTGCAGTGGTGGAGCACTCACAACTACTGGAGGCAAGTTTTTGCACTGATTAATCTAACTGTAAGGAAATTTCTTCTTAATTCTGGATTGATTCTTTCCTTGATTAGTTTACATCCTTTGCTTCTTGTCATGCCTTCATGTGTTTGGGGGAATAGATTAACCCACCCTTTTCTTTGTGGCAGCCCCTTGGATATTGGAACGTTGCTATCATGTCACCCTAATCTTTTTTTCATTAAACTAGGCATAACCAATTTCTATAACCGTTCTTCATATGTTTTCATCTTCAGTCCCCTAATCTTGTTTGTTTCTTTTCTCTGCACTCTTTCTAGAGTCTCAACATCTTTTTTATATCATGGCAACCAAAACTGGATGCAGTATTCCAAGGTGGTCTTACCAAGGCATTATAAAGTTATATTAACACTTCACATGATCTGATTCTATCCCCCTGTTAATGCAGCCTAGGACTCTATTAGCTTTTTTGACAGGTGCAACACGTGTCAATAATTGCTACTATTAATAAGACAAATTAAAGCAAGTAGCTTAACTTGTGTAATTTGATAGAATGCTGATTGCGGATTGAAAAATAGATGGAGAAAATTTAAGTTGTGGAAGTGCATACAGGGAATGTACTATATTATCTATTGCAAAGAATGATTGTTTGTCCAAAGAAGTAAAAAACAGCTTTGTATAACAGCCTGTTTGCGCCGACTTTGTTATATGAAAGTGCAACCTAGATATGCTAAGTAAAACACGAAAGTAGTAAGAATGAAATGACAATAAAGAAAGTGTGGTAAAATCAGAAAAGCTGCTCAGGAATGAATGGGTCCTGAGTTAAATGAAAATTGAATACAAAAGTGAATGACTACTATGAAAGAAATACATTAAGTGAGTATAGATTCAATTATTTAAAAAAAGGAATATTTGAAAGAAAATTAATGGATGGCAAGGAAGAAGACTAAGAATGTTGTGACTGGATGGAATTGATGAGAGCCTCATAAAAGGACAGTTTTAAAAAGCTTCAAGTGGATACGGAGAGAATAATATGAACTGACATAGTGAATGGTATTGGTATAAGACTTAGCTATATTAAATAAAGCTATATCTCATACCTTTAATTTATGTTCTTTCTTTATTTGTATTTCTGCCCTTCTACACTTTATATAACTTCACTTAACCTAAAAAGGAATAGTATCACAAATATATATTTGTAAGTATGTATATGCACAAACATGCATGCATAAAACAAATAAATATTTAAGCTCCATTAACAATTGCTACCAGTACAACCCATGTATTATGCCATGTATGGTAGCTTCATAAATAATTCCATAGAGGTTGAGCAGTCTCAAAACAGATATTTAAAAAAAAAGATAAACTACCTGGACAAGTTCTAGCAAACATCCTAGTAGTTGAGGAATTAATTCCATTTGTGATAATTCTAGATAATGAGTTAAAATATCATATATTAATGGATCAATACATTTAAAGGGAAACTGCATTTATCCATGGTATATTCTAAAATGTGGACTGTTCCATATCAAAGAACTCTTCCTACTCAACAAAATTATAATTTATCTGATTGTATGTACTGTAAAGTATGTACAATAGTTCTTATGTTATTAATTTATGTATTTCTATCTTGCCTTTTTATTTTTATAAATAATTTAAGGCAATGAAGATACCTAATACTCCTCCTTTGATTTTCGAACATACCTACACTCTCTCCTTTGACTTTCCCCACAATAACAATTCTGTAAAGCATAACATCTTTTACACAATCATTTTACATAGGTTACATTATTATGCATAGAATAAATGAATAAAATTGGAAGTTTTCAAGCCAGGCTCACAACCAATTTAGCTAAATAAGCAATAACATCCTAAAACAAAGTTTGTTTTATTCAGAAAATGTTTAATTTAAATTTAAAACACAGTTTATAAATTTATCCTGGGAATTCTTTATTATAGGAATAATACTTTAATATTATTTCAATATTTACTATTATCTTTTATTTTAAACCTCTAGGGGGGAGATAGGAATCCCAGATTTTGGATCTTTGTGACTAGGTAAAAATATTGATTTTCATTTTGTTCAAAGAAGTTTAGTGAGTGATTTAGGACCTTAACATCTCTGTAAGTTTGGTTGTGTCCCCAAAATAATTCATTATATGTTGATTATTCTGCATTTGCAATTAATCAGCTTAGTAAAGTGCTTCATTTGGTGTGTAGGTATTGTTTAAATAAATCTGGGAACACTAACCTTTTCACGTTCAGGGGTCGAGTGTGGGAATGAATCTTTAAAAGACAGAGGGGAAAATACTTAAAGGTCTGGTCACCAGAGATTTCAGCTGGACAATCAGAATTTATTTCTAAAGCTGATGGTATACCCAGCAAGGCCATGGCATGTTTTAAGGTCTCCTTAACTTGTCTGAGAAAATTGTATAAATCACAGCAATAAAATCTTCCCATTCAAAATGCTAGTGCTGAAGAGCCCTGACCAGTTTTTGACCTCCTTATTGGGGGCCCCAAATGACCCTAACTTAGAAGTTCAAATGGTCAATAGCAGGTCACCGAGGGCAGTTGCTGAGCCATTTTAATTTCACTTTGATTATAAGGTTAAATGTATGCCACACAGGTATACTTTCTGATATTCTCCAGTTTTTATGCTATATGAAAACCATACTGTCTCAAGGAACAACTGACAATTTTGCGCCATCTTTCACTCCTTCCACTTTTCCTTTAAAATAAACATAAGAGAAAAGGAAGGGGAAAAAAACCTCACACAAACAAGTTGCTTTCCTTCTGACATCAGCCATGTTGGTCGTTTATCAGCATAATGGATCTATAGACAACCTTAAACAATTGTCAAACATTCTTTTAAAAGCCATTAATTTTTCAACTAAAATATATCTGTTTTGTGCATTTGTTGAACCCTTCAGTTGTCATTGCAATGGGCCTGTAAAACTAAGCAGAGGTCTGATCAGTTTTCAGTGAGCTTTGAGCCTCAAAGTTCACCTGGGTCACCCACAAGATTTATGATACTTAGTACCGAGGTCTGATTGGACTGCTAGGCCGAGAGAAAGCTGACAGGTCCCCTCCAACACAGAGAGTCCAGGAACTCCACTCATAGGCTCCCAGTGGCTGTCAAAGAGTCAGCAAAATTGATGGGCTGTACAGATACCAAAGTAGACATCAATAAAAGGAGATGGATGTTAACCCACAGAGTGACATACCTCACTGCTGGGATGGTGGGGGAGAGGGGGGAACAGGTTAAAAAAACACTAGAAAGTTATTTATATAAGCCTCAAGGACAAGAGGCTTGTCACTACTTTCTTGAGGATTTAATCTTCAAATGCTCTGTTTTCTGGATTTCATCATATTCTAATTAACCTATATACAAACTCAAATTGTTTCTGAGTCCGATCTCCTCAATGGTTCCAGTATAAAAAAATAATATTTAAATATGAAGGAAAAATCTAAACGTCCCCGCAAAAATCAGGAAGGCTAAAACAGACTATATTTCTTTTAAATGAGCATGTCCCCCTAAAGGAAGCTTCACTAAAGCAATCTTTATAATAAAATGCATAAGCTTTTTTATAGGGAGCAGTTTGTCTCCATATAAAATTAAATTAATTTAACCTCATTTCCATGCCTTTGTGTTTCATTTAATTCATTTTATGTCTAAGAAGAGAAAGGTGAAAGGAAAAGCCAACTCCTTATCTACAGAAGCATTTTAGCAAAGATTGTTTGTACCATATGACACTCCCCCAATGTCATATCTCATGCTATTATAAATAATAATCTAATAATTTTACTTTTATGGAACATCACACTAATCAGTACTTGATATATTATGCATAAAATGTAGCTTAACATCTTGTAAGATTCTCATTTAGCTGCTGCAAGGTTAAAAATAGTTTATAAATCAAAGGATGACCTATATTGGGAAGGTTGTACAGTAGCCAGAAAGGGACCTTGATGCATGCCTGGTATAGATGCTCAAAGACTGCAACCTTTTAACAGGAAGTATATAAAGTCTTCATATGTTTCTGCTTCTCCCTGATATATAGACTGCTTAAAGGAGTAATACTGTATTGAGTTGTGATAGCATTATCTACCATCCATATTCTTGTCTTTTGCAATATTTGTCGAATCCAAGAAAAGGATTCTACTGCAAACATCTGCTGTTTATATTAAACTTTGTGTTCGTTCACAAGCCTAATGATTCATGGGTTCAGAGCACATCAAAGTTCTATAGGCATAACATGCATCTCCACTGCATTTATTTCACATATAAATGCCTACGAGTGCACTTGTATAGAATTTCTTCTTTTACATGTTCAATATTTGTACTGCATATGCTGAAGATACACCTTCATCTGACTTCTGCACTTGCTCACTTGAGGAGCATAAGTCTTCCTCACATGATTGCATGGTCTAGACACTTAACAGCTGATCCCACTTGATAATGTAGAAAGAATGTAGAATAATTACATTTAAGCACAAGTCAAATTAATTTAAAATATTGTAATGGGCTGCTTAAATGTGTGCCTTTTCACTATAATTGGGTATAGTTTTACAAATTGAAATTATTAAAAATAATAGATATTCAGTTAAAATTCATTTCTAAAGATTGGCTGCAAATCGGAGAAAACTTTTGGAAAGCACTAGATTAAAGAAAGGCATTCTAAGGAAAAATAAAAGTGGATTCCATATAGTCAGAAGCCCTCCTCTATTTTGCCTAGATGGCTGATTAAATCTTTTTAGTTTTATCATCCAGTTTCTTTCTGTTTTATTTCCTATTGCTATGATTTTATATATAATATAAAGTAAGTTTATTTCCAAAGAAATCAATGTGAAGGGAATGATTTGAATGGGAATATAGTACCCTAACCCAATAATCATTGCATATCTTACATTAAATATCTAAGGGTTCTGGAGAAACTATCAGTCCTGTAAATGCCAATCAAGTAGTTATGCCTGTAT